>NC_137973.1:61239161-61736661 GCF_963924665.1 Micromys minutus | reverse complement strand
ATGCATGCACAGGTGTGCCTGTGGAGAGCAATGGTTGATGTTGAGTGTCTTTCGCCATCATTTTTACCTTTCATATTTTCAGAGACGGTCTTTCAACAAACCTGTGGCTTCCTGGTTCTGCAAGACTAACTGGTAATACATTTCAGGGATCGTTTTGTCTTGGCCTCCCCTGTGTTAGAATTACAGATGTGCACCCTCATTCGTAGATATTTTTTGCATGGATGCTTGGCATAGATCAGGAAGTTAAGCCTGGGGATGTGGACATGCTAGGGAAACACTGCATCACAAAGTTATGTTCTCAGCCATGATCTCATAGAGTTAGTCTTGATCTCAGCTCAAAATGAAACTAGAATTCACACATATTCCATTGTGTCATGTTGTTTCCTTAGCAGAGTTCAAAATCTAGTATGGATCAAGGCCCCATGAGCTGGCAGGCGTCTCTGCTTCAGATTAGTTATGCTGCGGTCTTTCCTCTCTTTTTCTCTTTCTCCTTGTTGGTAGACTGCTTTGTATATACAAAGTAGCTCAATGTTCTTAGGCTTGTTCTTAGGCCCATGCAAGTTGTGAGGATTAATGTTTTAGTTAAGGCTATCATCTATTCGCGGACACACTGAGGCCTCCTACTTTCGGAGAGAAAAGAGAGCATTCAGCAGTGTTTGCGGACTCAAAGAGCAGCCGTGATAACATTATTTTTGTCTGTTTTTCTAACTCTGCAGATTCTGGTCTTTAAAATATGCTTGGAATTTTCTGTGGACTCATGATGCCAAAGTTGGAAGAGTATTGAGGAAACATCTGAGAAGCCCTCGTTTGTAGATAAGAGGCCCGAGGGATCAGTGAGTCACCCAGCATCGAGAGCCTGCTGTGCTTTGTAGGTTCCTCTCTAGGGATCACAGTACAATCTCTGTCTCAGCATTTTCCCGGAACTGAAGGGGCCAAGGCTCCATAACAGTGCTGTCCCCTTCCCTTGCTTGTATTTTTTTTTTTTTTTTTGCAATGACATATTTCTGGTTGAATCTTTGCCTCCCAAATTCTCTAGAATCTGTGAATGTCAACTTATATGAAGGAGAATCGTATAGATGCAACGGAACTCAGGTTTTTAATATAAAAATACCACCTTGGATTATTTGAAGGCTCCCTGACTTCAGTGATAAGTGTCTTTAGCACCAAAAGGCAGAGGAGACCTGAGACTTACTAGAGAAGGTGATGGGAAGATAGAATCGAAGCTTAGAGGACATGATGGTGCAGCCAAGGAAGCTAAGTAATCATTCCAGAGGCTGAATGGGAGAGATTCTCCCCTAGATTCTCTAGTAGTGGGGCCTGAAAACATCTAGATTTCTGACACCTGGATTCTAAATATTTGAGAGAATATACTTCTGTTGCTTAGTAGCCTGACTTGCGATCATTTCTTACAGAAGCCACAGAAAGCTGGCAAGTGATGGGGGAAAGGAAGAGCACAGAATCTATACCCTTTGATCATTTCTGATTTCACAGTCTTCAGAGAAAGTGCATTTTTGTAGTTGGAGAGCTTCAAGGACACACAAAGGTTTTGGTTATGATCATTAGAAAAATAACTCAGATTAAAGAAAAACATCTCCTAAAGGTAGACTTGCGAACATCATGTCGGCTAAAATGAAGGAGAGCTGAGAGGCAGACCATTTTTGCTTTGGGCCCACAATTTCCTGCAGCCTCCTTTTTCTCCCCTGGCGCTGTGTCAGCCAGCCGCACACCAGAGAACACTCCTCTCTTTCTTCTAACCTCCCCTAACCTCTGACTCGTTCCCCGGGGGCTTTTCTTAGTGTTTACCCCCCACCTTCAAATTAATATACAGAGAGGCGATAAACGCTGATTGTAACTCATTGTTAGTCTGCATTAGCAAGACTCAGATCTTTTACCTGAGAGGAGAAAAGAAGCCAGTGAGGGTTTCAGCAGATTCTACACCCATCAAAGAGACAGACATTCCGGAGACAATGACAGAGAAGCAGTCTTGCTCTTATTGCTGCGCTGGGTCAAAAGTCAGTTCAGTTGATGAGCAGCCTCATGTGCAATTGTTTTCCCAGGTATGTATGAGGAGAAGAAACCCCAAGTATTAGCTTATTTCTTGAGGCGTGACTCTCTCCTGAATTTTTGACAGTGAGAAAATGCTACTTGCTTCTTTGTGAGCCTCCTACTTGTATAGGGTTTTCTTTCTATCACTTAAATACTCTACCTTTATGTGCCTCAGTTTCCTTAAATATACACAAGGTACAACAGTGTGCTTCCATCACAGGTTTCCGTGACCATAAATGACTGAATCAGAAAGAACCTTAAGGGCGGTGTCTGGTGCACGCAGAGATCCCCATAAATGCTAGCCGTCATTGTTTATTAGAATGAAACCCCTTTTCTGGCCCCTGCTTCTATGAGGAGAGGCCATTCCTAGGGCTGCCAAACTTTGACTCATTCCCTAGCCCTCGTTTACTTGCTCTGCAGGGACAGTCATCCTGATTCAGTTTACTGGGGACTCCTTTGAAAGTGCTACAACCCAGGCTGGATCAGAAATGAAGTTGCTATTTTTCTTTTAATTAAAAATTGTTTCTGTGGTTGAAGGGGTGACTCAGGTTCAGAGCACTGGTTCTTCTTCCAGAGGATCTAGGCTCAATTCCCAGCTCCCATATGGTGGCTCACAACCATCTGTAACTCTAGCCCAAGGTGACCCAATATCTTCTTTTGCCTTTTGAAGGCACTAGGCATGCATATGGTGTATGGACATACATGCAGGCAAAACACTCATATAGATAAAACAAATTAAAAATAAATTAAAAAACTGCATCGTAATGGTGTATGTGTAAGAGATAGGTTGTGTTGAATGAATGCGTATGTGTGTGAATCTGTATGTATGTATAAATAGAGTAGATGTAAATGATCATGTCAGAGTCATTGACATATCTATATCTTAGATGTTGTCTTAGTTAGGGTTACTATTGTTGTGATGAGCCACTGTGACCAAAAGCGTCTTGGGTTTATTTTGCTTATATTTCCACATTCTTACTCATTATCAAAGGGAGTCAGGACAGGAACTCAAAGAGGGCAGGAACCTGGAGACAGGAGCTGGTGCAGAAGCCACGGAGGCGTGCTGTTTTCTTACTTCCCTTGGCTTGTTCAACTTGCTTTCTTATAGAACCTAGGACCAGGCCAGAGATGGCAACATCCACAATGGATTGGGCCTCCCCCGTCCATCACCAATTGGGAATTAAGCTTGGCTAAAGCTTAATTGTGAAGTCACTTTCTCAATTTCTTCGTCTCAGATGACTCTAGCTGTGGTCAAACTGACATAAAACTTCCCAGTACTAAAGTAGATACTGGGAACATTTGAAATCTTTCCTACTAGCTATTTTAAAACACTCACTTCCTTGTTGTCTGAGGATCCCAACTCCCTTCCATCTCTGGGGAAGCAGGTGGACAAACTTGTTCTTACATTACTTTTAAAGCAACTCATCACCAGGAAGACCCGAGGTGGTCACTTCTTTAGTCTTACTCCTATTTTGGTAGCAGTTGGAGGACAGCCCGTTATCCGCCTATGTTATGGAATGTTGTGAGTCCTCTTTCTGCTGCCTCCTGCGCTTGCCATGCAAAGCCACTACATGTCTTGCTCCTCATACTGGATCCTGGTATCTGCCATTATCAAGTTTCGTGCTTTATTCTTTTGCTACACCTTCTTTCTTCTTCTCATCTCTGCTCCCAACGGGTGCTGTGAGGAACATCTCCATAGTCATTAATTGTTGGGTAGAACTTGAGCCATGGAAGAGAGGGTCTTGCTTGAAGACAAGACTCCATGTCTATGTGGGTGTCCAGATGCCTTCCCTATGGAATGGAGGGTTAAGGATCCAGGTTCTTCCCTCCTCTAATGAGTCACTTAAGATATCTTGTTCAAATATCTCTGTTAAGTCGGCTCACAAAGAGAAAATAGCCACAGTTTCTCCCTCCTCACGTCCACATGCTTCTCTAAAGGGAACTTTATAGATATATCAAAAATGCCGTGCTGTGGAAATGAGCAAAGTTGTGCCCCGCAGGGATCATAAACAGGAGATTTTTATTCCTGAGCAAGCAAAATGAAAATTCAGCAAACAAATCGAAGAATCAAGATAAAGACCCCAAAGATGAAACAGAAACTTGAACTATATAACAATCAACATAAAACCAAATCCTCTCAACACCTGGAGACTATACTTGTTGTGAGTCAGGGTGACAAACTACTCCTAGAAACAAAGTATTTCTGCAATCATAGACATTCTAACATTCAGCATGTGTGCAATGTACTTTTCCACATGCTCTAGCATGTTTTCTTATATGTTCCTATACTAACCATGGTTCTTGCACTTGAAACTGTTTCCCTGGTTACCAACTTGGGGAAAAAGGTTAGCCTAGTGTTGGAGCCATTTAGCACACAATTGTATGGATCACTTTGGGTATGATACTTGAATTACCTTTCTCTTTCATTCTCCCTTCCTTTCTTCCTTCCTTTCATGTCTTTTTGTGCACAGTGAATCTGACTTCTAAATGAAGACAGAAAAACATTCATGGTATGCCATTTTGGAAACACATTCTTCCATCACTGCTTGGACCCAGAGGATTTCCCTTTTTGAGGTTGTCGGTGGGAGACTGAGATTTGCTGAATCCGGTCAGTGGGTTAGAATGAGAACATTTCGTTTCAAAAGGAGTGGAAAGGTATGATAAGGAATGGGTTTGTTGATGAAGATGAGGATGGTTAGCACAGAACATGCTCTGGCTTCAAGAGAGCTTGGTACCTTATGTGTGAGCATGGGAACAATTCCTGAGTGTACGAGTGTCGGATGGTAAAACAAAAGGGTGAACAGGCAGGGCTGGATGTCTCAGAGGGTAAAGCACTAACTCTGCAAGTTTGATGATGGAAGTTCGATCCCTGGAGTCCACATAAAAGTGGGAAGAGAGTGGACTCCACAAAGTTGTCCTCCATGTACAAAGTGGAACTCCATGTACATTGTCACACTGTACACCCATAATAGTCACCTCGTGCGTGCGTGCGCTTGCACACACACACCCACACACACCACACAGAGACACAAACACACTTAGCATACACACTCAGCACACACTCATTCACCATACATTCACCAAGAACACATTCAACAACACACACATACACATTTAAAACACACATGTTTACAATACACACATACCCATTTACTACATACATACAGCACACAGACACATACACACACAGAGACATTCAACACATATACATTCAACATAAACATACACATTCACTACACAAATTTAATACACACACAGATTCAACACACAGATATTCAACACACATACACACATTCACCACACATACTTACCACACTCATTGACTACATATATACACACACATCATACATTTACCACACATACACACAACACATACTCACCACATTTGTTCATACACACACACACACTCACCACACATTCATTCACTATACACACAAACACACCATACATTCACCACACACAAATGTTTATCACATACACACACATTCACTACACACACATTCACTACACACACATTCACTACACACACATTCAACATAAGCAGACACACACATTCACTACACACATACACACACATTCACCACACATACACATTCACCACACACACACATTCACCACACAAACACACACACACATTCACTACACACATACACACATACACATTCACTACACACACACACACACACACACACACACACACACACATTCACCCATCCCACACACTCCTCAAGGACAAATTAGCCATGCTGGTTCTGACCGCACTGAGCGTGCACTTCCCATCAGTGGGTGTCCATGGTGGGGCTCACACAGTCCGTGTTTGTCTCATCTGTGCTAACTGATGTCTTCTTCCTTGCTTCTTAGGGTGGGGTTCTGAGGACTGTGAGGTCGCTTGTGCTTCACAGTGTCTGCCTGGGGACTTTCACATCTAATCTTGCTGTGGACAAGGAGTTTACTTAGCACACAGGCCCTTCGTTTGTTTCGTTTCAAATTTGGCTTGGTTTCTGTTTGCTGCTCAATCTTTCTTAGAATTATTTTTAATTATGCTTCCATACCTGTGTGTGTTTTGTTTGCATGTATGTCTATAAACCACTTGGGGGGCTGATGTACTTTGAGGCCAGAAGAAGGCGTGGGATCCCTTGGAACTGGAGTTACAGATGGCTGTGAGCTGCGGTGCGGGCACTGGGAGCTGTGCGCAGGTCCTCTGGAGGGGCAGCCAGCGCCGTGGAGCCACCTCTCCAGCCCAAGCGCAAGCTGTCTGAATGGGAGATTATTTTTTGGCCTCCGTCTTGTACAGCCTATTTCCTAGACTGAGGTTTCCTCCCTGGGTGATTTATATATTAAACAACATTTCTGGTATGTAGTGGACTGTGAGCACTGACGTAGACGGCATCCCTGAAGCTTTGTCTCTCTGTCCCAGCAGCTCACGTTGGTTGTCCCTGATGTCCTACACTGGACAAAAGTTGATCAGTGGTGGTTCCCTTTTCACTGTTGGGGATAATGTGTGGCTGCTCCATTTCTGGTGAGATGTAAGCCACGGCTACTGCCATTCCCCCCCTTTGGATCTTGTCCTCTTACTTGTGTGCTAGCTTTGTTTGCATGGCCGTGGTAGAGACTCCTCTGAAAATAATAACCGAGTACTGTTTCAGCAAAAGGGGAGCAGTGGAAGGGCTTGGAAAGATTGTTGTTTCAGTCAATGGAAGTGGCATCATTTAAGTGCATGTGGTTGGTGGAGATGTCACAGATGTCTTATGGAAACCAAATAAGCAGGTAGCACTGAGGGTAGAGAGAGAAGACAGAAGCAGCCATCGCAAATGTCATTTTAAATGACAGTAAATCCAGGCTTTCTGCACGCGTTGAGGCTATACTAAAGAATGCAAGATTTCAATTCTTTACAATGCTGAAATATGCTTTTGCTTATTAGGTGAGAGATAATTTAGACTTCTTCAAAGTATTTTGCAGTTCTTGGTTAATAATGAAATTCCTGGGTTTTACATGGGCAAATGTCTTCCCAGAATGAAGTTTATGGTTCCCAGTTTCCTTTGCAGCTAGGCTCACCATACAATGAAGTCCCAGTAGATGGGGTATACTTGGCAATGATGAGAAACATTTCCATGGAGTTTTCTTTAAAAAAAAGTCTCTCCCTTTCTCTTCTTTTATCTTTTTTAACTCCAAGGTAAAGGAAGTCATCTGTATGCAAATTAGGTTGATGATATTTGAGTCTTCTCTTGTTTTTGGTAACTTAGGTTATAAAGCTAGTAATTTAAATACAG
The DNA here is from genome assembly GCF_963924665.1 of Micromys minutus. Lineage (NCBI taxonomy): Eukaryota > Metazoa > Chordata > Mammalia > Rodentia > Muridae > Micromys > Micromys minutus. Next base: position 61,729,345 of record NC_137973.1, on the reverse strand, counting down.
CCTAGTCAACTTTTTTTGGGAACCAGCGTTACACTGACCATGAAAAGAGCATTTCAAAATTATTATCATATAGAAAAACCTATTTTTCCCCAAAGGGTATTTGTTTAATTGGGACAAACCACTAATCCCAGTCCAAGATCCCATCCTTTTATTATATCTGAGAATCCACACTCTTCACGTTAGCAAAGTTTTCCTTTGAAAGTCAATCAAATGAAATGATGCTCATGAATTCTAATCAAATTACCAGCACTGGTTTACAACGGTTGTTTTCCTGAGCAGATGGATGAGGTGCCCCATTCTCAGAGAGAGCTCAGCCTTTGTAATAACAAGAAACACCATCCATCAGTTTTGCAGAATGGCAAACATGGCATCGAAAAACAGCCACTAAATACACAGTGCGTCTGACACGTGAGTATTGACTTATTAATGGGAGCGTTCTGGACCGATTTCCTATCTAGCAACTGGTGTGAATAAACTTTAGGTGGCAATGTAGTATATGTGTGTTGGGGGGGAGGGGGGAGTGTACTTGGTTTCTACATATAGTCTTCATTTACTTTCATTATCTTTGTCTATCCTTAGAGAGCCAGTGGCTTGTAATCACTCTAAAGGGTGAGGAAGGAGTCCCCACTCACATACCAACTGGGGATACATGCATTGTGATGCTTCCTACTTCTAGATTCCTGTATGGCTCCTTTGAGTATGACACAGAACTCTTTGCATGACACTGAGTAGCCCCAGCCCCATCTGACGCATGGCTGTCTTGCACTGTCATTGTAAAATGGAAGAATTGGTCAAGATGGTAAGACCCCTGGGTGAAGTTGGCCGTCTGATGTCCCTTTATTAGATTTTTAATTTCAGTAGAAATGAGTCTTAGGAGTAGTGGTCTAAGGTAATGAACTTAAAAAAAATTTATTTATTTTATGTACGTGAGTACACTGTAGCTGTCTTCAGACACACACCAGAAGAGGGCATCAGATCTCATTACAGATGGTTGTGAGCCACCATGTGATTGCTGGGATTTGAACTCAGGACCTTTGGAAGAGCAGTCAGTGCTCTTAACTGCTGAGCCATCTCTCCAGCCCGGTAATGGACTTTTTAAGAACACTGAACCATTTATGGTAAAACATGGTTTTTCTCTTTTTCTTTAATTATTATTGTTACAAATAGGCATACATTTGAGTTGATAAATACAACCCACTGAGTCCATATATTATTGTTTACATGTATATATTTTTAGGGATGACCAGATCATTAGATAATCATCTAGGGAACTAATGAAATATTAACAACATGGCTGCTTATACAAGACCTGAACAAAGACAACACCAGCTGATTCAAAGAACATGGTGTAGATAGAGGAAATCTCGCAAGGCTTCGCCCCTAGATGAGGAGCCTTAGGCAACAGATGCCTGCTGATGGAATATATAGTGAAACTTGGAAGGTTTGATGACCTTGAGGTCAGTTCTTTCATATATAAGCAGTCTTGTTAACTGAGTCACACAGCAACATCATGGAATGTGATAACAAGAGTAGAAAGAAGCAAATAAAATGTGAAATGTAAGAAACAAGCTGAGTTAAAAAGGGATGTGTGTGTGTGTGTGTGTGTGTGTGTGTGTGTGAGAGAGAGAGAGAGAGAGAGAGAGAGAGAGAGAGAGAAAGAGCCCACGCTGGGCAGTGATGATCCTTTAATTCTGGCACTCGGGAAGCAGAAGCAGGAAGACCTCTGTGAGTTCGAGGCCAGCCTGGTGTACACAGTGAGTTCTGGGACAGCCAGGGCTATACAGAGAAACCCTGTCTCAAAAAACCAACAGCTCAGCCCCCTTCCCCTGCCCCCCACACACAAAAAGGAGAGAGCTGACTTGCTAAGGTAAGTCTCATTGTTTCTTTTGTGGAAGTAGAGACTCTTATTCTGGTAAGGGACTGGCAATAGAGGTCAGAAAACAAAATCACCTTCTGGGATTTCTATCAGGCTGGTTAGCCGAAGGCCAGAACTTGCGCAAGCATGGGGCAAATGGGAGAAAGATAAAGTTCTTTCAGGAACAGAAAACAGTGTAATGGGTAGAGTATTGGCTTAGCATGCTTGAGGCTATGGGCTTAATCCCTGGCTTCCTTGCACCACAAAAAAAAAAAAAAAAAAAAAAAAAAAAAAAAAAAAAAAAAAAAAAAAAAAAAAAAACCAAACAAGCCAACCAACTAACCAGTCAACCAACCAACTAACCAACCAATCAACCAACCAACCAACCAACCAACCAACCAACCAAAAAAAAAAAAAAAAAAAAAAAAAAAAAAAAAAACCCAAAAGCCAAATCAAAAACAAAGACCAAGACAACAAGAACAACAAACAGAAAGCAGTTCAAACCTTTAATCCCCACTTTAGAAATAGAGGCAGGAGGTTCAGGGCTTCCCAGTCAGCCTGGGCTGCTTGAGACCTGTCTTAAAACAAAATAGCCACACCCCCAAACAAGCCAAAATACCTCTTAAACTCTCAGATCCAGTTAGATCATAAATGTTGGCCATCTACATTTTTTATGTATTTATTGGTTTAAAATTTTCTTCATGCAATACATTTTGAGTATAATTCTTTCTGATTATGTAATTGTAATTTCTCTCAGATCCCCTTTACCCTCTTACCCACTGAACCTAATGTTTGTCATCTCTTAAAAAAATTATACCCCAAACCAAAACAAAACCAAACAAACAAACCAAAATAAAGCAAAACCATCCCCCCGAAAGCACACAAAAGCCAGACTCTGCTTTGTGTTGGTCAGCTGAAGTTAGCTGATATAACCTGCATTGTTCCATTGTAGAAAACAGATTTTTATCTTTCTCAGCAGATGCTACTTGCAAACAGCTTCTTGGTTAGGAGCAGGGTTTGTACCTGATTCTCCTTCTCAGAGTTGGGATTCTGAAGCTTGAGCATGTGTGTGTCTCTCTCATGCCTACTCTCACGGCTTCTGTGAGTTCCTGTATGAATCAGTCCTGTGTGTCTCCTTAATGCTGCTTTTTGGGATGCATCTACCACCTCTGGCTTTTACAGTCTTTCTGCCTCTCCAAAGATCCCTAGGCACCAGGGGAGGGTAAGTGGCAAAGGCGACATCCCATTCAGACTGAGCACTGCCAAGTCTCTGTCTCACTTCAGTTGTGGGCTTCTGTTAATCACCATCTATTACAAGAAGAGACTTCTCTGGTGAGAGTTGAGCAATGCATTCAGCTATGGGTACAGCAATATGTCATTAGGAGTCATTTTATTGCTGTGTTTCTTTAGCAGAATATCAACAGTAGGTTTTCCCCTATGGCCTACAACCTGTGTAGTTTCTCATAATGGACACATTAGCTGTGTCAGGTATGGTTCCTATTCATGGAGTAAGAATTAAATCCAATCAAATATCACAAGTGCATTAAGAAAAAGCTATATAACACGCCTAAATTGTCAACTGTCATTGGGGGAAAAAAAAAGATGGACAACATCTCATATACCAAAAGATAAAGATTATACATATTTACTGGCATTTACCAGTAATATAATCTTGAGAGTGCTCATGTTAAATGTAAAGTTAATTTTAGTCATGTACTGCTTCTCCTCAGAATTTGGGTGAGAGGACTCAAGGATAAAGGGAAGTTATGGGCACTAAATTAGTGCCCCCCCAATTTCTTGAAAGCAACCTAAAAATGGAGAAAATTCAGTATACATACCTTAGGAACTTGTTAAGTGTATACACTATTTATCAGTAGTTTCACAGGAGGCAAAACAAAACAAAACAAAACAAAACAAAAATGCCCCCGTGTTTATTTGAACCTTTATTTGCACAAGTCTTAAATAATTCTTTGTTTTAAGTTTGTTCTGATTAACCTCTAATTCCATTAGCAATTAAGCCCCAGTAAGGCAAGACTTGCAACACATTTAGAAGGCAATTTGTAGAGACCTGCTGCCTCTAAGCAGCTGACTAATAATGGACAGGCAGGGTGATGGGCAGGAATGCCCTTGAGGTCAGCAGTGGCCTAGTGACAATGCCATGGCGACGGGACAGAACTTGTCCTGGCCCTTCTTCCTCCTGCCAATCTGAGGGCTAGAGATGCTCAGGCTGCGTTCCCAAGAGCTGGGGCTGGATGTGTGGGAGCAAGTGTCCTGAGGCTGTAGGGTAGGAGACACCAGGATGGAACAGGAAGAGAGGAGCTGTGGAAGGCTCCAGAACTGGGGAGAGCTGGTGGGTGTGAACTAGACAACAAGCCAAACCACATGAGCAGGTTTGCGAGGAGGGGGCTTGTTTGTGGGCTTCTAGAGACTTCGTGGCTATAGCTGAGGCATCTTCAGAGTTTAGGCTCTCCCGTTAAGCAGAACTCCACAGTGCTTGGCTTCCTGTCTACTTTCCTTTTTTTTCTTTTTTGTTTCTGCTCTCTGGTTCGTCCACAAAAGGTTTGTAAGAAAGGCAAACCCCGTGACGCTGTTCATGGACAACCCCACAATGCTTTGCCGTAAAAGCATGAAGAGATTGGGCAAGTTTTCACACTCAGACTGCAAAACTTGGGATTTTCGTGTGTTTTCCAAAGGCTACTTTAAACACCTGCAGTTTGGCAGAGGCATGCGCGATGAGAAAAGGCCGGAGAGCAGAGTTGTTAGCGCACCAGTGACCACCGAGTTCAACACAGCCGCCGTGGGGAAGGCTGACTGCCCCAGTGCTGACGGCTCCAGTGAGGGAATTCAGGCCAGTGTTCTAAAGGGTCTGCATTTCTTTGAAGAATGAAAATGTAGAGGTGGGAAGCAAAGACAGACAAAATTTTAAGGGGTTGGTGAGACAGCCTGTCTGGTGAGACGGTATAACGTGCTCTCTGTGCAAGCCCGAGGAACTGAACTTGATCCCACATAAAAATCCAGGTGCAGTGGCACATTTCTTTAATCCTAACCCTGGGATGAAACTGACACCATCGGTTTTATTGAATTCTCTCAAAGTCATTTAAAAGCTGTGTGCGTATACATGCTCACATGTAAGCCTGCATGTATGTGTGCCTCTATGTAGAGGTGCTCGCCTTTGTTGCCCCCCACTCCCCAGAGGCAACCCCCCGACATTTTGAGAAAGGGTGTCTCACTGAATCTGAACTTCACCATTGGCTAGTCGGGCTTGCCAGAAAACTCCTGGATGCTTCTGTCTCTGGCCTCACAGAGTTGGGGTTACCGAAGGACAACCCTGTACCTGGCTTTTTATGTGGGTACTTGGTGTGGGATCAGACTCAAGTTTCCATGATTGCATAGTAACCTTGTTACGGCTCAAGTTATCTCTTCAACTCTCATCGCACCTTCTTCTTTTCCCTTTCTCTGATACCTTGCTAGACATCGGACTAGAGTCAAAACAACGAGCAAGTTGTGTGACAAAACCAGTGGAAGCGAGAGGACAGCAGCAAGTGCTGCAGCTCTGAGTCTCCTGCTGTGCCTGGTGCTACCTCATGTGTGGCAACAGTGTTAGGGGGCGAAGAAGGACCAGGACAACATCCAGGGTGATCGGGCAGCAAGGCCACATTGTGAGAATTCAAAGCGTCAGCTTTGACTTTGACAAAGCATCGCTGTTGACTTTTTAAAGAAGTTCATATGTTATCCCCTTTTCCTACCGACTTACCAACAGAATCTTAGTCCTGCCATACGGATGTAGCATGGTTATCCTCGGCCTTGGTCTCTTTAAAGAGATTCCTCAGCACTTTAGAACTGCCCAGAGGCTATAGTGGTCAGCTTTGTCTAGGTAGGTCTCACCTTGTTAGCTCCCCATTGCTTCTTTAGCACAGCCTCTGCTATGTACCCAGGCTGGTCGTACACCCAACATCCTCCTGCCTCAGCCTCCCAAGTGCTGGGATTACAGGTGTGTGCTGCTACACCCCAGCTGTTTTGCTTGTTCCTGGGTGTCAGGTTTTCCCCAGGTGAGGACCACCCCCCCCCCGAAGGGTTGATATTAAGATGTTCATTTAAAGTGTGGCCCAGAGAGTTCTACTTTTATGACGTCACAATTTAGCAACAGTTAGGTAAACTCCTTGTGTTTTGTGGAGAATTGAAAAGTAAATCAATCAAATCTGAAATGTTTTGAGATCTTGACATGGTTTTTGGAAACCAAATGGAAAAAAAAAAGGCAATTTTCAAATTCAAATCCTTTATCAGAGTCTAGCTCTCGGCAGAGTGGCCCGCATGAGGAGCCGAGGGAGTGCTAACTGCCAACATGTGTTTTTGTTGAAATGTATTTGCTAATGTAAACAACTTATCCCTGCCTGTGGCACCCAAGGCTGTCAGGAGGAGCTTGCATGATCCTTGGAGAATGCTTCTTCCACAAAGATTAAAACATGAAAACTTGCAGCTCATCCAGAGAAAGGAACTCGTTTACATCAGTTTAGCAGTTGGAAAATTTCAGCTTCTGAACCATGAAAAATGGAAGGAAGAAAATTCACTGCAAATCGAGGGAGAGGAACAAGGAAATAAAAATGGCTCCCTTTCCCTTTTGTGATGCCGCAGAACGGACCCGGAGCCTGTGTACAGGAGGAGTGTTCTACCACTAGCTCCTTCCCAGGCCTTTCTCCCACACCTTTCCATTTGTTTACTGAGATCCTCATTTCTTCTCATTGTAAACGTTTTCTTTTCCTAATGTCAGACAATAAGATGGCCCCAGGAATATCTTAGCGAACCCACAGTTCTTTGAATCACCAAATATCATAAAGATTTGCTTCTGAATGTGAACAAAGTCTCCTGAGAGGAGAAGAAAATACAGCAGTTTTAATCTACAGGTTTGTTCGTCTTTTAATTCTAGTTCCCTGGGTAGGAAGGACCATGAGACTGCATTTCTAACAAGTCCCCAGAGCATGTCCTCATTCTGGCTGCCTCTTACTGAGCCCCAATGCCCAGCCAAACACACCGAGAGCCTTTTCAGGCTTTCCCGGTTTAGAGAGCTTCACTTCCTTGCCTGTGATGGGTCCTAGGGAACTGGCCATGCTAAGGGAAGTCTTCCGGTGACTGTGTTTGTCAGCCAGTGGTGGGATTGATAGCTGTCACAGGGTTTGTCATTGGCTTGTATTTGACTGAATAGGAAATGAAGTTGAATATAGGAATGTTGTTGGCATTGGCATATAAATAACTATATAAACCTAAAAGAAAAGTCAATTGTACTCTGGTAGAAGCCAAATGTGTTTTTAAAACGAGTGCTGACTAGATCATATGAGGCCTCCCATGTGCATAAAGCAAGATCAGACTATCCACTGTGTAGATCTTTTTCATCATGAAAAAAAATTTTAAATGTGAATTATTTTACATCCATAAAACAATACTAGCAAGTAAATTTCTCCGTCAGTGTAGGAATCCTTTCTTCTTCTCTCATTGTAAGAGGGTGGGCCTATCACATTTATAAAATTCAGTTGTACCAAATTTGTAATCACAGGGTATATCTGATTTGAAATGTTCTTTGCCGTCTTTATATTTTTCCTACTACAATTTAGGAAAAGATTTCGTATATACTTTTGTTGTTGGTTTGATATACTATGTAGGGAAAAAGATTAAAAATGTATACCATGCACACACACACACACACACACACACACACACACACACACACACACAAATGTTAACATTCTAATACAACAACTCAAGCCCTTTAAAACTGTGGTGAACTTAACTTCCCAGTCTCTCATGTAGTGAGAGGCGTGAGCAGCTGCTTCTGGCATTTCCTCCTCCCTAGCATTCTCTGCGACTCCTTTACCTCCAGTACTCTCTTCCCTTTGTCCAATCTGTGTTCAAAGGTCAGCTGGCTGACTGCTAGTGTCCAAATAGGTGACTGACGCCTAGAATGGCCACAGAAGTGTTGAGGGCACCCCCTGGAGGTGGAGACACTTTCCAGAGCACTGACCTAGGGAGTCAGTTTACAATTTGGATCCTTGCACCTTCTCAGCTTTTGTGGCTCAACCATCTTGGGGAAACCGCTTAACCCAGCTAAACTTCATTTTTTCCCCCTTCTTCTTAATTTACAAAAGGAATCACATCTACCTCCTGTGAGTTTATTTCGAGGATTAAACCACAGGGCACAGATGGGGCTTTGATGGCGTGGTCCTTACTAACGCCAGGGCGCCTGGGACAACGCCAGCTTGTAGAAGGCACTAAGATGAAATCAGCTAAATTAAAACAAGCTCTGTAAACTCTTAAATCAGCCTCGAGCTCACGCCCCGCCTTCCGTGCCCTTTTCTGGGCACTGTTCTGACAATGAGAGCAAAAGCTGATACGATTTCATTCTCTGCAGGAGCAAACACCTGGTAACCATCGCCCATTTCTAGAATATTCTTTAAATAAAAAAAATTGCAGAAGACCCTCTTCATGGTGACAGTATTTTCATGGTTCCTTTCTCAGAACTGCAGAGGCCATTATGTCAGTCGAGAAAGAGGTGCTAGCTGGTTAGGAATTGAAGTCTTGGGTTCTATTTATTCCTGTCAGGACCGTGGCACACTCATGCTTTATAAATAACCTTTATTGACTTAACTTTGAACGTGCCCCATGTTACTGATTATAATTATGCCAAATACTATCTTGTCCCTTGTAATAAATTTTGTTATGCATATGCATTTATACATATGTAACAGTTGAGTTGGTTGAACTATATGAACTAGAATGTGGTGGCTATGTTTCGTGTGTCAGATCTGAAGCTGGTGAATGTGGAAGCAAGCCAGGTTTGGCCTTACATGCCTAGCAAAGGACCTTCATAGAATATTTTGGTAGAAACAGATTTGCCATGGCACACTAAGTTTCTTGGTTAACGAATGCTTATTCAGTGTTGGCAGAGCCAAGGGAACAGACATGGACCTGTATGAAGAATATGGGTAAAGCTTATTTTTAATCTTTATACTAGTTTGATGGGTGATCGCTCTTTGCTAATGTCATTGTGCCAAGCTGGCTTGTTGATCCAACCTTTGTTTTTGCTAAATAGTCAAGACCAAGTGACAAATGATTACATCATCACACTTTAAGATTTTCACAGAGAATTTACTTTTGAATGGATGAGACATTTCTGTGTAATGCATATATTACTATAACATTGTGTTTTGAAATAAACTAACACCTCCCAAAGTGTATTTTGAAGGGAAATTTAAGGTTAATTAAAGGATTAGAAAATTTTGACTTTCCCAAAGTAGGAAATAAAAAAAAAAAAAAAAAAATTCAAAAATTTGTCTCCCTCCCCATGGCACTGGTCTGGGTTTCCCAGGCAACAGGCAACCCTTTGTGAAGTTGTAAAACTGGTCTTCAAATATAAACTAAAGTCCTGGGCTCCATTACTGTTTCTGGTCAGAAAACTAGAGTCAGTGTTATCTCTAAGTTTGTGAAATTCAGAAAGTGCAGCTCTGCAGTGGCAGGGCTGGAACTTTATAGCCTGGGTAAGGAATGCCATTGAAGTTGTCAGACTCATAAACTTCTGATGTTTAGATCTTTGGGAGGGAGGAGCATCGGATGATGGTGGTGATGCAGAGCTGAGTCCTTGGGATGCTGCCTCTAGTCTCTCATGACCTCAAGTCTCTACATCTGCAGTTCAGGGTCTTCTGTTCTCAGTAACTCCCTCTACACAGGACAATAATCTCAAAATTAACATATCTTTGTTTAAAGTCTCAGACGAACACTTACTTTCTCCTGGGAGAGTTTTTGAAACATTCAACTTTTTTTTTGGCTCTTTTAGTGTGGTTTGGTTTGATGCTTAATTTTTTTCTTACAACTTTATTTTAAAAAAGAGAGATACACATGTAGATTTTTAAAAGCATTTTGGCATAAAACTATATGAATATATTTTTGTCAGTACTTGATTCTTTCAGAGGTTTGATAGTATGCATGGAAATCTTACTAGTTACCATGAGCATGAAGTACATGTAGAACAGAATGTAACATGGAAACATTCAAAGTTTTCTTGGTGTGTATAGATTAAACATAACGCTTTTTGAATACCACAAATTGCCACAAGGCTATATTCTTAGCTCTTTAGTTATTAATGATTTAAGGTCTATGTGTACCACACTTTGAGAGGGTGCTCTACACTTATTTTTTTTCTAAGAAGGACTGAGGCTATTACTTTTTTTTTTTTTTTTTTTTGAGCTTCATATGGCCTGTGAGTTGTTTCTGGGGTGTTCAGAGCTCTCTGGGGCTAGTATCCAATTATCAGTGACTGCATATTATGTCTGTTCTTTTGTGACTGGGTTACCTCACTTAGGATGATAGTCTCTAGATTCATCCATTTTCTTAAGAATTTCATAAAGTCATTGTTTCTGATAGCTGAGTAGTGCTCCATTATGTAAATATATCACAATTCCTTCATCTACTGAAGGACATCTGGGTTCTTTCCAGCTTCTGGCTATTATAAACAGGGCTGTTATGAACATTGTGGTGCATGTGTCCTTGCTGTATGTTGAATCATCTCTGGTGTATATGCCCAGAAGTGGAATAACTGGGTCTTCAGGTAGTACTATATCCAATTTTCTGAGGAACCACCAGACTGATTTCCAGAGTGGTTATACCAGCTTACAACCCCACCAACAGTGGAGGAGTATTTCTCTTTCTCTGTGATGCTTAATTTTTAAAGAACTCATTCCCTCTCATCAACATCCCTACTTCCGCCTCTTACCAGAAACTCAGTGCTCACTTACCATACACTTTTCTGATTTATTCTATTTCTGTTTGTGTCTCTTCGTGTTTCTCTTAGATTGTAAATTATACACCAAATGGCACTGCATTGCAGTGATTTGCAGTGCTTAGTCTTGTATCTAGGGATAGGTACTCAGTACACGCTTTGCAAATTGGATGGAAGAATAGATACTGTTCTTGGTGTTGGAGGAGAGGTTTACAGGTGTTAACTGTTGCATGGTTATTACTAATTTTGCATGTGTATGCATGTGTGGTGAGTGATGCAGCTTTATCTTCATGACACCCCCGTTCCCCAACAGAGAGAAGGTCATGGTGGAATGATTCTCTAACAGCCAAAATGATTCATGGAGGTATGCACCCTTGGAAAACATCCACTGCTGGCGTGACAGGCAGGGCACAGCTGTCCTGGGAACTATTAGACTGCCTATACCAACAAAGAGGGAGGCTCTCTTCTATTCTGCATTCATATAAGGACACATCACATAGTATGATGTGCCAGGAAATCCAGATGACTTTAAACCACCGCGGCTAGCCACTCAGTCATCATCATATGAACATCTAGTATGATCTCACTGGATCAAGCCATTGTTCTAAGCGCATTCATAGTTAACTTAATCGATACTCAGAGTAGAGATAGCCAGGAGTCTCATTTTAAGGAATTTTTAAGGCACGAGGAAACATGATGGTTTGCCTAAATTGACAAAGTCTAAAAATGGAAGAGGTGAATTTTGAGTCCTAGTTATAAGAGTCATCTTGCAATATGGACCCATACATGATGTGCCTTTGAGAACCAGGGCTGCCTGTATTCTCAGAGAGGCAGCTAGGAAAACCAGTTGTTAGCTCAGTCACTCAACCAGCAACCCATCAATATTTTGAACTACGGCTTTGTGCTGTTGGATCATCAAAATAGTGGATGTCATGGCTGTGCCCTGTGAACTTGTCAGTCTTGTGGAAGACACCTAGAGACGGGCTATGTGGGCTTGTCTTCTTAGCGTGAGAGTATCACCTCTGCCTAGATACAGAGCAGTCCTGCCCTTCTGGTGGTTAACCTTGAAGAAAAAGATGTTTGTCGACTGCTGTCTGTCTCAGCTGAAATGACACTAGCTGACAACCAGCTCAGCCAGCTCTGTACTCCTTTTAGGACAAAGTGTTCAAGCAGGGACCAGTTTGATCACTTCTGAAGTTGAGCAGAGATTTTTGTGCAAGCAAGAAAAGGATGAAAATGGTAATAGTGACTTCTACATAATAACCACAACAAAAGTTAACACTTGTTGAGTTGTTTACATACCACTGTGGAAAACACACAATTCCTGTTGGCTATGGGCATGTTTACCTATTTTTTTCCTCACACTAACAATATAAAGTAGTTACTATTCTCTGTTTAACCTTGTGCATGTTTAACATGCACTCGTGTGTGTGTGTGTGTGTGTGTGTAAGCCAAAGATCATCCTCAGAGTTTCTCATTGCTCTGGAGCTCACCAGTCAGTGTAGGATGTCTGGCTAGTGAGCTCTAGGAAACCTCCTGTCTCTGATTCCCCAGTGCTGGGATTGTGAATGTATGCTAACCCTCCCAGAATCTTTCTGTAGTCTCCAGTGGACCAAACCCAGGTCCTCATATTTGCAAAGCAAGCACTTTACTGAGTGAGTTATCTTTTCAGTCCTATTATTAAAGAATATATTTTATAAATAATAAAACAGAGGCCCAGAGAGACAGAAAACAGCTTTGCTGACAAAAAGCCAACTCTGGGCTCCCACTTCCTCCATCATGACAGCTGAAGATAGCTCTATGCGGTGTTCATACAGTAACAACAGTCAGGCTTCAGAACTCACTGGCTTCACACACAGGACAACTGAGGCAAAGTTGGGTAGGGTGATTTTTCAAGAAAATGCATGAGTATTTCTAAGAAGAAAACTGTACGGTGTCTCATCCGCATCTTGTAAGGTTTGGCTCTAGAGAACCTCTGGATGACTTTCTCGTATGACTTAACCAAGACATCCAGGGTTTGGCATTCATCTGAAGAACGGCAGTAATCGAAATAATACCGATCTTGGAGGATTTTCAGGAGAGCTACAGGTGACAGTTGGATATGAAACATTTATCACAGAGCCCAGCATATTGTAAAAGACTCAATAAATGCTAACTTAGAATGTTACCGACATTAGTCAATTTTCATTTACCTTGGAATTAGAACTACATGAACATACTTGTTTTTTTTTTTTTTTCTAACTTGTGACTTGGGTGGTTTTTCTGTGCCTCAGTGTCCTTCCTGAGAAAGGGAGGAGCTATTAGTATCGACCTCAGAGGCCTGCTGTGAAGGCTAAGGGACAGATCTATTTAAAGAGCTGAGAAGTGTGGCAAATGCTCAATTAATGTTTGCATCTATTATTAGGAGAAGAAGTAAGGGAATGGAGTTGGGAGGGACACAAAGAATGTTTACTATGGAGACTTCATGGTGTAATTAAATATGGGTGACTCAGAGGGCACGGCCAAGAGTGGGGGCAAGAGAGCTGGCTAGGACAGACTGACCTCTTGCAGGCATCTCTCCCAGGGCTGCAGAGCTGCGCTTGGAGCTGGGCAGCCATGGGTTCTCCTTGTTACTCTGCATGGCACAGAGTATCACTCTAAGTCTCTGATTCCTCCTCTGTGCAATGGGGACACTATCACCGCCCTCATGAAGCTGTCAAGAGGATTAACTGAGATAATATGTGTAATTCGCTTGGCACTGTGCCTGGCAAATAACCAATTCCCAGTAAGAAGGTAACTAGCAGTTTCTAAAAGTTGTCATGGATGGCGCAAAATACAGCCCCATGGCTTACGCAATCACATAGCCATTGCTGAATAATCCAAAGGCTACTCCCATGTTCCCAAGCACCATAAGGTAGGGCAGTTTGCTGTCCCTGTTGCGAGCAGGGCCTCATGGTTACAGGACAGGGGAACTTTAGAATTAGAGGAATAATAAACAGAGTAAAACAAGATTTCTACAATTGCTCAAACATTTCCTTTAATGAATGGCAAAACTAGGTTAAGAGTAGTTAAGGAACTGGGGTAGGTCAGGAGCCCAGAGGTACTAAGAAGACCTGCATTCTTTTTCCCAAGCTTAGACCTCTCCATGAAGCCAAAAACTCCATTTATGTCATTAAACTGGACTTTTGCAATGTGGGCTGACGCTGTTTGAACTTAGAGGAGCATTCAGTTCAGGTAGTTTTTAGCCATAAAATCTAATGATTTCCTCCTTCCTTGTGAAATATAGATGTGTATGTAAGTGATTTAAAAAGATATGGTTAGATCAACTCTAAGTAGCTCACTGGAGATACATGGCAGGTAGCAGAACTGCAAAAGCAAAACAAAACAAAGCAACTAACCAAACAAAAGCTAAACACCACACAGCAAAAACAAAAGAAAAATCTCCAGCTACCATGACACTCCATCTTTACCAGCCTCAAAAAAGAGTTTTGTATTATCCCATGAGATAGTATATATTGTTTGAAATCACTTAAAAATTGCTTCTCCACGAGAGAACTACATCTTGTTTTTATATATAATTCATAAAAAAATCTTACTACACAAATGATTCTTACTTTTAAAAGTTTACCTAATAAAAAGGAGACTTCTCTAGATAGTTAACTAAAAAGACTAGATTAAAAGAACGGTCTTCTTTTAGATAACTGGAAAGTCTAGAATTTATGTCACTCTATCAAGTGAATCTAGGATTTATATCAACGCGATGATACCATGGCCTGAAAGAATCACGTGATCCATTGTACAGTAAAAGGGCCAGAAGAGGGAGGAGAATAAGGAAAATGTATTTTACTTATTTGTTGTGGGTGTGCATGCATGCATGTGTTGAGATCAGAGGACAATCTACGGGAATCGGTTCTCTCTTCCCTCCATGTGAGTCCCAGGAAATCGAACTCAGATAGTCTTTTGGTGGCAAGCACCTTTACCCTCCATCAACCCTGTATTTAAAAAGTTAACTCAAAATTGCAGCAACGGCCTCCCATGACTTATTTAAACAAATCTTCATAACTTAAATAGTATGTTAAATGACCATATGTATTTTGAACTCTAAACCCAAAGAACCCTTCATTTAAAGATTAAAACCACATAGTGTGTACTGTTTAGAACTAGTTTCAAACTGCAAGGTGTGTGTGTTTGTGTGTGTGTGTGTGTGTGTGTGTGTGTGTGTGTGTGTGTGTGTGAATGGCCCTTTAAAATAAAAATGGTAACAATACAAAAATTATTTTTTGTCTCAAATGAAAGAAGTGTAGAAGTGGAGAAAAACAGAATGGGGTTCTGGAAGGTTCTACTAGAGATGCAGCCTCCCAGCTCACTGCTTCTCCATCTGTGCTGAGATTGAAGCTTTTTCTTAGTCACAGTAGTGAATCCTGTCTGAATGTGGCTTTCTGTTAAGGACAGAGTTTCTCACCAATATCCTTGAAGCTGAATGTGAAAGCTCTTCTAGCAAAGGGGAACAGACGTACTGAGGTGGCCATCCCTTGACAATTTCTGGACCCGGCTTCCTGTCCCTTTGCACTTCAGTTTTGGTTAGACAGTAATTCTTTGGGTGGTTCGGAAAGCCACAAACACTGATAACACAATCCCAAGATGCTCAGTTCTTGTGAGGACTGGAGCAAAACCAGCCTATTGCCCAGAACCCCTGCTCTCTTGACCCATTCCACAAGAGAGAAGCAAGGTTTTCCAAGTCACAGCATCTAGGTTCTGTTTGTTGCAACTTCGCTTGCTTTGTTAAGGTATGACTTACATTCTCACGGTCACCTCAGGGTTCGAGCCAGCTTCATGGGCCATTGTGAGTCACAACCCCAGTTTGATCTGTGCTTTCAGTCAGCAAGAAGGAGAGAGGAGGCACAAGAACTCAGAATGAGCTGGGAAGTCGCCCACTTAATCTCCCTTTGAGCGGATTTTATCCTGTGGTCCAACCTGGCTGAAAGGAGTCAGACATGCAATGTTTTATTTTGGTTTAGTAATACACTAAGCACAAAAATTAAAATTCTGCTCCCCAAGAAGGATATTATTAAAGGTGAGCAGCAGCCAGGCTATCTAAGATAAATGGTCTTTTAATTTTTTCCAATGCAAAAGCAAAAGGTAAATCACTTCCAGTGACACCCTTAATCATTGGACCACAAAACATATCAATGAGGAATATAGCGATCTTTCTCATTACAAATTACATTCATTAGCACCCCACGCTTATACTTGCACGCATGCTTGTGTGTGTGTGTGCGCGTGTGTGCACATTGGTGAGGAGGTGACAGCAGGGACTGGCAGTTGGGTACAGCTGCTAAAGCCTGTGCTCTCAGATGCTGCTCCATCCTAAGAGGGAAATGTAGCTCTTCTAGGACTCGATGTCATCTTTTTCCCAGAGCTGGAGAGGTTACAGATGTTGCATCGCCCCTTGGGAGATGGCCTGCCAGGGGAATCTCACTCAGTTGATGAAATATGACTCCACACGGCTGTTTGTAGTGCTACACAGTGGACTAATTTCTCCAGGAGACTCTTTCTTTGCTTTGGCAATTTATATTGTTAAACCTTCAAGTAAACTCAGCTTAGGGATTTTCTGACTGGCTTCCAGACCCATATTTAATGTTGCCTTACACAAGATGTTTGACAGCGCTTTCAGTGTAATATAACTACTGGATGGCGTGTGTACATGCTCTGGACAGCAATGAGGACCTCAGACTTCTTGTGACATGGAATGGCTTTTGTGCTTGTTGACGAGGGCATTATTAATCCAGATGAATTGCATGCATACATTCAATGCCATTTTAATTGGAGCCAGGTCCAATTCATTTTAACCCTGGATTTAATGTTCTTCGCCTTCATTACCGTACTGACTGCTTAGAATTGGTACGCGAGAGTGGGGGAAATGTGCTCAGAAAGATCACTTTCATTTTCTCATATCTCAAGTATTAAAGTGATAATAATTCTCACCATACCAAAGGCGACTCGAATTCCTGAACGGGGACAGGGACCATTCATCTCTCATAGACTGACATCTTGTAAAATAAGCAATGCTTCTTTTGCTCACAAATCAGTTCTCACTCTTGTATTAAGGTGAGAGCAAGTGCTTAAAAATACCGGTCAGATGTGTGTTCATTTAGAGAAGGGGCATCTCACAGCAGACCCTCGGTTAGCTATTCTGAGCCTGAGACTCTTATTCTGTGAGGAATAACCAGTGACAGTACCTTGCCGTGGGAGCATAGTTCAGGTTTAACAGGAGTTTTCTAACAAATTCTTGATTGAGTGGAGGGGTGAAGGCGAGTCCTGTCCCACGTGACTCAGAGATGCGACTTGTATTCAAGAAGACCTTCTCCCGTGAGGTCTCTGAACTGCACTAAGCTCTGGGTAGAGAGATACAAATTTAGAGAACAGATCAGTACTATGTCTGGTTAGCAGAATAATAGTGATGGCTTCACACACTTGGAGCCTGTAAGTTTGTGCCCTCACACTGAGAGCCTTATTTATTTCCCTTTCTCTCTGCTGGTCAGAATGCAAGGAAGAGCTAGAGCCAGAGCAGATGGGATGGGGCCAAGGCTGGAAGGATACTGGCTTTTTGGCACCCCAGAACTGTCGTACTCATGGGGCTGCTTAGACTACCACATGAAAGAAGCAAAAGTCTATTTGCTCTTATTTGTAGCCTATCTGTTTCTTCAGATAGGATTGGGGATGGACCTAGTCCTTTGTGGTGTCATCCTAAAGCTTTGGTACAGTGCCTTTGGGATAGCTGAACTCACTCCATCCTCACCATCAGGCACTTCCAACTGAGGACTACTCTCATTTTTCAATTTTATTTTTGTTCAGCCTGAGACCTAACACAGGAGGGAAAAAAACTCAGTCTAGACACTGAGTGGAGTGTGGGAGGCATTGAAAATCAGATTTACATTTATCACCTAGAGATGATCTTTCTAACCCAAAGGCTGTCGTGGTGTTTATGTTTGAATGCAGAGGTCATGTCTTGATGGAAGAGTACTGGCTGGGAGTCTGAGAACTGGAGAACTAATAATTCCAGGCATGCTATTTATGGGGAAGTTCAGTTCCCTAGTTCAGATTGGGATTTGCATATCCCCTCCCCTGCTCCCAGATCAGTTCATCCAAATAAAACAACAACAACCAACAAACCCAGTAGTTAGTCCATCTGTCCGTCTATCCATCCTTCCTCTCTCATGCATGTGTGCGCATCGGTATGTTTATGTCAACATGTGTGTGTCTCCCTATGATTGTGTGTGTGTGTGTGTGTGTGTGTTAGCTACACAGCTGATTGGAGTCTATGAGGGCAGAATGCCTGTTGTGTCCAGAAGACACTGTTTCAACCCACGCCTTCCCAATCCTTGGTTCTTACCATTTTTCTGCTCTTGCTTCTGTGCTAGTTCTGAAGCCTCGTGGGAGTGGGGTGTGACGATGAGTCCTCACCAATGAATGAGCTCTCTGCAGACACCGACTCTCTGCGCTTTGGTCCGTTGTGAGTTTCCGTGTTAACTACTATGTGCAAAGAAACTTCTTCAATGAAGTCTGGGAACTGTACTAATCTATGGGAATTTAGAAGGCATCCTGATGCTGTGTCCGTTTAACAACGTACTAGAAATAGGCTCACTCACCTGGAGTCTATAAACTCCCATCCATGGGTTCTCAGCCAGGTCTATAGTACCGGGCTTGTGTCTCCCTCTACACAGTACACAGGCATGTGTATCCAACCAGTCCGTGGTCAGTTACCCTCATTACACTGGAGTCTCCACTGCACCATGGGCACATCTTACCATGCCACAGCCAGCATTTTAGGTGGGTGTTTGGGATCTGAACTCATGCCTTTATGCTTTTGCAAGAAACACTTTACCTGCTGAACCATCTCCTGGGACCCTCTAGATGCCTCCTTCGAGTGGGAGGAGAAGCCCTCGAGAGTTATTGAGACGGGTACCCACGGAGGCCGGCACCGTGTTGAGTTAGGAACTGTCTGCATGGGTGTGTTCCAGCTGTCCTCTGGTGAAAATGGGCTGTTAATTCCCAGTCTCACATATGGGCTTGGATCTCATGTCTGCTGAGCAAGAAGCTCAATAATTTACACATGTTTATACTCTTCGCTAGGTTCCCACTTCTGTCTTCCCTTTTAACTATCTATTCATCCAGATAACTTCAAGGGTTTTTTTTCCCCCTACAAAAGATGATGTTACAGTAATTAAAAAGCTTCACAAATGTTTATCCAATAGCACGTAAGAACGTTTCATAAATTCTGAACGCGTCCAGTTACCTTTCTTTAAAAGGAAGCTTAAACTGGCTTTGGGAGAAAGGACTTAGCTGGCCTTTCACCTCCTCCTTTCTGGACACACAGCTGGCATTGCCATGTTGAAGAGGGAGAGAGACTGCTGTCTTGGGGACTTCGAGTCGTGGTGAAGACGGAGGGGACGCATGCGCACGAACGGCGGTAACCTGCTTCTCTGGGACAAGTGATAGTGTCAGTGATAGAATTCAGATTAGTGTTTTCACTGACTGGAAATTGAGCAACGGCCTTTTGTCAGTATCTACCAGAACATTGAAACTGTAGGATAAGTGTAACGGGGTTGAGGAAAAAGCCGAGGACAGAAGGAACTACCCCTCGCCTGGAGATGCAGCCTGAAGAGCAGCGTGAGAGCGGGAGGCAAGGCTGGTACTGTGTCACGCCAGCTCTCGAGGCTCTGGAAAATATCTTGTTCAGGACTGTACACTTCAGGCTCCCTAAATAAATCACTGGGAATTATTTATTCCTGCTGTGTTCTCTAGGCTACTTCCGCCCCACCCCAGCTCCATCTTATAAGAAGAGTGTGTTCCTTAGAGCTGGGTGTCTGTAACGTTCCCACTTTCCAAACATTTTAATAAGTCGTATCTGAGTCTCGTCACTGGTTTTTCTTTTTTACAAGCTAGACAAATCCGAGTGTGCCTCATTTACGACACATTGCTCCTTGATAGCAATATGGGGTAATATCCTTTCTTCAGAAGCCATCTTTCTTTCTTCTTTCTTTCTTTCTTTCTTTCTTTCTTTCTTTCTCTCTCTCTCTCTCTCTCTCTCTCTCTCTCTCTCTCTCTCTCTCTCTCTCTCTCTCTCTCTCTTCTTTGCTACAAGTAGATGTTTAGATGTTTGGTTGCTTAGATGCAAAGCCCCTAAATGAAAATGGTTCCAAATTAGGGATCTTGTCAGGTACCACACAGTACAGTAACCAGTCAGAGGAACTTCTTCGTGTGCTGGGCTGAAGGAAAAGCCCAGCTTTGCTGCCTTCATTCTGAGCGCCCCTCCTCCCCACTCCAGTGTTGCCAGATTGGGAAACACAGGAGAAAGATTCATCATTAGTGAAAACACACCTTCTGCCTGTGGCCCTGGCCCCCGAAATTTGAGTGAGTCGAAATGTATATACCATTTATCTAATTGCAGGCTCAACTTTCTTCTCCCATTAGTGTATCCCCGCTCTTTCCTGGTGCCCTTTGAAGGGGAGGGAGCTGATATACTCCAATCATATCTAGTCAACCTTGTTCCCCTTCCTGTCCATTTCAATGCCCAGGGCACATCTTTTTTTCAGGATTAAGCATCTTCAATCTGTTTGCCCTTTATTTTCTTTGGTTTTAAACCAATCTCAACAAGCAACTCAGCTGGCGCCGTCTATACCCTGTCTTTTCAGGTATTTTTCACGTCTCACACACAAGTCTCCGAGAACAGGCTAAGAAAGGGCTTCTTTTGGTTTTGCTATTCAGGCTTTCCAGTAGTTGGTTATCTCAGGTACTTAATTTTAGCCTTTATTTCATCCCTGCTCTTATTCCTTTATTTTTCCTTTGTTTTTTATTCTCTCCTTTCTTTTCTTAACTACACCTATCTTCAGGAGTCACATTCCTTGGATTAAGAGCTTCGAATATTAGTGATGAACTGAAATCCCAGCTCTGGGGAACTTCCAGGTACCTTAGGCTGCTGATTTTATTTTTCCTGTGAGATGGGGGTCCTTAGAGAAGATTCTGGATGTGTTCACGAAGGAGGAGTAGGGAAAGATGAATTTGTAAGGACTCTCAATGCAGGTTTTATGAGGCATGGTGGGAATTATATTTGCGTGGAGAAAGCAACAGATTAAAAAAATAAAAAGATTGAATTTGAGAAATCCAAGCTGGATAAACATGGGAGCTGGTAGCAGGTGAGGCCGAGAAGGTCTGTACGGCCTTAAGATGAAATCATGTCTTCAGACCAGAGGCCCTAGGGTCTTACGAGCACAGGAATATGGCAGCTGGAGTTGAAGGGAGGGAACACAGAAAGGGAAGGAACGTGGAGGGAAAAATAAAGAACTCCGAGTCAGTCCAGGCAGAAGATGAACCAAAGTCCTTGTGGGCGGAGTCTCTCAGCCCCAGAAGTTTTCTCTCCTGTGATAGGATGCTTTCTATTGAGACAGGAGGTTTCATGGAGGGAAGATGGTGACTTCTTGGAACTAATTTAGTCAGACTGCATCATTGCAGTCTGCATCCATCTTGTCAGGGAAAACCGATTTCAAAAAAAAAAAAAAAATCAGGGAAAGAAGTTAATTAACATAACTATTTTGATATAAAAGAGACACCTCAAAACACTCATGGAAAAGATTAAAAAACAAAACAAAAAGAAAACAATAACAACAACAACAAAAATTATACCACCACCACCAACAAACTGATTTATTAAAAAAAAAAAAAAACATATCACTGGTGTTTTGTGACAATGATTGACTGAGTTAAAATGACACAACTTATGAATTTTCATCAGTTAGTGTTCTGAGCTTCGAGAACCTAGGTAACTTCGTGCCTTCCTCCTCCGAAGTAAACTGTTAACTTATTTTCCTCGTGTGCGGCTTCACTGGCAGCAAACAGCTCCGTCATATAGTCCTTCAGTTCTGTGGTCAAGAGAGGTCTCCTTTTATGAGATCCTGTGTGACTCCGGAGACTGCAGAAACCTGGCTGGTCACCATGGTGGCAGTAAGTCAGACCTCAGCTCCATGAAAAGCTCCCGAACATCAATTAGGGCACCATACCTCTGAGCCTACATCAGGTTGCAGCAACCATCGAACTAACCCGATGTCTTTCCAGAGCACTGCTCTCCCAGGTTCTAGACTCCTGCTGCCTGAGCTCCCCTGACCACTCCCCCACCACGTGCCCGTGTCAAATTCCTATTGAGAGATGTTTCCCTAAGCTGGTGAGTGGAGCCAGAGAACACATTGACTCTGATATAAATAAGACCGTATGTACAATGTAGATTTTCATAACGATTTTTTTCAGTTAAATCTCCAAGTTATCCAATAGTTTTAGTCTCATTCTTATAAAAGAAAGGTGTCTATAGACTACAGACTCTTAAAAAAAAGATTCAAATTATTGAATAACATTAGTAGCGCTGACAGTAATAAAAACTCTGAAATGTTCAATTCCTCGGGAAATGTATCATAGTATTCAGAATTATTAGCTATTTTAATTAATCCAAAGTATAAGAAATAAGTTCACTTCCACATCCAAGGAAAGCATATTTATTTGAACTATGATTTGAATATTATGAAATGAGGTCAGATTTCCAAAATTTATGCTAACGGATTTTGTGTGGCTGAGTTCTTCTTTACATTGACCATTAATATGAATTAAATGTTACCTCATCATGAAAACGCTAATGGTATTTTTTTGGCAAACAGATGCAGGTTTAATTTTTAGGCTGTGCTATTCATTTTGTACCACCACAGAAGGTAGCCTAGTTTTCTTTTGAGATTGTATTATTTTCCCTGGACATTTGGAATGGATAGCTCGGCATAACAAATTATTCTATATGCTCTAGTTTCAAGCGCTTAAAGTGGAACCCAAGTTTTAGCATCAGGAACCAATTAAATGATAGTTAGATCTGACTGAAAAATTAATGGCTCAGAACAGAAACTGTGTAGCATTTTTTTTCCAGTGTTTTTTTTTTTTTTTCCCTTTGAGTTTCTGTTTTAAATAAAAATCTGGATAGTTACCAGTAAAATACAAAGCATCATTTTTTTAAGACTCTTTGAGTTCAAATGGAGCCCCGCCCTGAGTTGAAAGTATCTTAATGGTGGCTACACCCGTAGACTGCAGTTAAGCACTGGGTGTTTTATCAGCTTTCACCAGGATGTTAAGACTTGGCTTACAGAAACACAGCACTGTAGGGCAATGAATATTTAAAATGCTACTGTGCCTCTCTTCCTGCTGAGTGTGATTTGTGTTTAAATAAATTCTAAAATGAGGGTCTTTTTATGGCCTCTGCTTATATTAGTGGCAAGAGGGTCTGATTTTTCCTATAGAAATCAACCAGATTCACTGATATTTTGTACTAAGGATATACAAGTTTGCAGAAACAAAATTGTTGATGGTCAGCTTACTGCCTTGAACCTTTGTGAGAGTGCGGCCTTAGTGGTACCCAAGCACCTAAGGTTCTAGCGCTGGTGCATTAGTGTTCAGACTTGAACATCTGGCTGCTGTTTCCAGCACTCCACACAGCAAGCGAACATGGTACCTTTAATCTGGCTCTAATCCAGACCTATCAGAAGTCACTTAGCTTGCTGTACATCTTCTGTCTGTCACTTTGCCAAAAAAGATTTCACGGGTAGCAATATCAGAAGCATTTTTTGTAATCAAATTATTGTCGCTTTCCTGGAAAATCCCCTTCTCTTTGCAAAAGCCTGGGTGTGCGCTCATTTCCTCGCACCCTACTTCACTTGCGCTCTGTGCAGCCCCTTTTGGCTGTGAGTCTTTCTCCCCTAATGGCCTCCGCACCGCAGTTCATTTCGGTTGGATTTCTCCAGCCATCATTTTCCAGAGACAGTCAGAATCCCCAAATGATGACAGAAGTCATTTGATCTGGAGGGGGCAAGAAATAAAAAGAGAAATAGGAATTTCTCTTGGCCACTTGCTGTGGATTTCTAAGAGAGGTTGTGAGATAAGAATAAGGTCTGTGTTTCCATCCTGGAACACACCTCCCTGACCTTTTCTCCAAGGAACCAAGGGAATGCATTTTCTGTAGAAGAAAGGACTTACTCCCTCCTCCTCAGCGACACACATTTCCCCTTACTCCTCACAGGCTTGTGACTTGTGCTTATATGTCTGCCTATGCCTTCTTCATTTGTGTAGGGCCTGTGGCACTGGTTCTCTGTGTCCACTGTCCACACTCGGTGCTCAGTGTGTGCTTGTTCTTGACCGGATGAACATTTACCATCATGGCCCTTGGCCCGTGTCGTGAGAGCCACTCTTCCTTCTTCCTCAGCCCTGCTCCTGCCTTGGGAAAGTTGACTGCAGTTGGCTGATTTTCTCAGGTTCTAATGTCACAATATCTCTCCTGGTTTGGACAACAGAAGACAGTGCTGGGAGATTGTAAGGTTAGGGGAAAGAAAAAAAAACCCAGCAATTACATCACCTATATTAATTCTTTGTAAAGTTTGTTTTAATCACACACACAGGGTGTTCAGAAAGGTATTATGATATAAATTTAGAATTATATCTCCTAACCCTTGAAGATGGTTAATGAAGAGGGGCATTGTTGTGCATGGTTATAATCCCAGAACATGAGATGCTGAGGCAGGGCAGAACAATTGTGAGCTTAAGCTCAGTCTGAGCTATGTAGTGACACCCTGTCTAAGCAAGAAAAAGAAAGGAAGGAAAGAAAGATAGAAAGAAAGAAAGAAAATGAGGAATTACATTATCCTTCAGAAGCATATGTAGTGGGCAAAGGTCTTTGCTCATATTGTAGAATCTCCAAAGGACAGAGTAATAGGCTCTCTCTCTCTGCCTCTCTGTGTCTGTCTCTATCTCTCTGTCTGTCTCTGTCTTTCTCTTTCTCTGTGTGCCTTTTGTTTCTACTTTCTAGAAATACTCGATCCATGTATGTTACCACGGTTTTCTAACTGTCCTCCTAATTAGAATTGTGGCAGTGTGCAGTAGTCATATTCTTCCATTGACGTCATTAGCATGGTTGGGGCTGTCCATGGGTTCCCACCATGGCTGAGAGCAACTCACACTGACAGAAAAGATTCTGACAAGAATACTGTGTGACCACTTTCCAAAGAGAGGAAAACAATGCTTTGTGGGTTGTTTAACTTCTTCTATACAATACTTGTAGAGCTATGGGGTCAGCAAACTAAGTGGGCAAATACTGTTAGATAGCACCCCAAATATATAACTTTAAAATTTATTTTTATATAGTCTTCAGATTAATTAAAATGTACTTGAATCGATTTTTTTTCCTTTTTCAGCTTTGTGACCCATCTATATATTTTGTTGAAAGATGAGGACATGAAGTGTGGCTTGCATCTGATTGTGAGTCATGAGTTCTCTTCTAAATAAGCTTGAAGTTCACGTGTACAGTTAACCAACAAAGAACTTTTGATTATCTAAGAGGTTAACTTTAAATTTATAAGTGAATTTTTGTCAACAGGACCCTCAGTTCTTATTTCCTCCCATGTTTCAACTCTGCAGCCTTGCAACATGTAGACACCTCTTGGTATCAGGGAACTGTTCTAATGAATTGGAATGCACAATTAATAAAACAAGTCTTTTTATAGCTAGTCTGATCTTGAACATGATAGTTCTGTGTTGAGTCAGGATAATTAAATAAAACTCTTTTTTTTGGGGGGGGGAGGACACACATTTCTGAAATATATACTACTGTATTATTTCATAGTGAATAGTTAGGCCTCTCATTAAAGTTTCAAATCTAGAACATTATCTCAGTGTGCAGTGAACACTTAGGGTTAAGATTTCCCATGACTTTCTACGCCGTTCTATCATAATGAGCCTCAGAATCCACTGGACTTCATCTGAATTTTGGACGGTGGGTCGTCTGGGAGCTGTTCAGCAGCTCCTTCGCTTTCTCTAGAGATTCTGACCACTCATCTGCCAATCATGCATCACATGTTCATCTCACCCTTTTCCTTAGATTCCACAAAAAGAAAAAAAAATGCCAAAGGTAAAGGTTTTTGAAAAATGAAAAAACACCTGAAAGTATTGTTTTTAAACTCAAAGATCCAAAGAGAAAGAGATAATGCAAACTTTTGTCTTTGCCTCACCTGGTAATAACCAGATCAGCTGAAATCGGGTATTCCAAGCTTCATCCGGAAGCAAATTTCTATAGTTGAGTCATAAGCCCCTGAAAAATGAGGTTTATGAGGAAAATGTAGAAAGACCCTCAAATTTAGGACAAGGCACAACCATAATTTTACAGGCATTAGACTCCTGAAATAACTTTGTATGAAGATTATGCTGGGATTTGTCCCCCATTTTGTAGAAAATGCTTAATGGTGAACTATATTTTATGCACACAAAAAGACTTATTTCATAAGACAAGGGGCTCAAGGACTTTCATTCCAATATTCAACAATACTATTACTAAAGGGCTCTTTCCTTCTACTCTGATAATTGAGCGATCTTAAGTGATATTTAACAGAAAATACCACTCCACTGAACTTAGGTGTACAGACAATGTGTGACAGAACAGTTGAGAATTTTAAGTGCGATGTATTCCACCCGTGTATTTGGTGTGCAGTGAAACAGAATTGATGGATTGTGATAACGTCTTAAACATTCTGTTCTGTACCAACCAGGGAAATGAGTTTTTGTTTTTGTTTGTGTCAAATGAAAGCTGAACCGTTAACATTGGAGTGCGCAGTAGAATACCGTGTCGAAAGTAAAATCTCTAATTCCAGGCAATTCTTGTCTGTTTCCTTTTTCTATTTCTTTTGGACTAAAAAAGGAAGCACGCTGCTCAAAATTTAAAATATAAGAATGCCCAGATTCACCTACATTTTGATGATTTTGGCTTTTTTTTTTAAAAAAAGAAAGGGAAGTACTAAGTCCTAACCTTAGTTTAAAAATTAATTCTTCACAAACGAAACATCTGACTCAAGTATAGTTTTTATAAAAATGTAAAGACATGTCTTCTTTTAAAATACTTGAATTATTTTAAACTGATAAATGCATTAATTGTGCATAAGTACTTAAATTTCTAGTGGTTTTAATTGACACGGTGCATATATATACATTCTGAATAAATAGTTATGATATTTTAAAATATGTATGCATTGTTGAATGAGGATGACAGACAGAAGCCTACCACTTATGATTGGCATATGAAGAGGAGGGACCATCTTGTGGGTCTGACTCCTTTCCTACAGGTCCTGGATGACTCCAATTACTGTCAGAATTGAATAGAACTTTCAGGTACCCACGTGTCTGCAGAGACTGAAGGATGGTTTTATGTGGTTGGAAAGTGCATACACTTTCAAGGTCAGAAATACTAAGAGAACAGACAAACACTATTGCTCAGCTCTCTATACTAGTTGCTAAACTTTTATGGAAATGTACATGAATGCTAATGAAGCTTATGATTCTAAAATGTTGTATATTTAAAAAATAAATCCCTTAAGTGGTTTGGTTATTGTTCTGTTGTTAATCTCTTGACAATAGTGCTTTGTTTTGTTTTTCTTTTTTAAGTAGGGTTTGAGACAAGGTCATGTTTTCTAGTCTATGTTAGCTGCCGACTCCTTAAATATTTTTTATGAGCTTTATGTGAGTATTTTACTTGTATGCATATATGTGTACCACACGCCTGCACTGTGCCTGCAGAGGCCAGAAGGGAGAACAGATCTCCTGGAACTGGAGTGAAGCATGGTTGCTGGGAACAGAACCTGAGTTCTCTGCAAAAGCAGCAAGTGCTCTTACCCACTGAGCGATCTCTCTAGCCTCTAGCCTCTGACTTTTGATTCTCCTGCCTCAGCCTCTTGAATGCTGGTATCACTTTTATGAGTCCTCATGCCTGGCTCTTAGTGTTGCTGTAGTAAATCTTTTACCACTTTGAAACTTGTCTAGTTTGTTTAAGACACATTGTCCTTATGGAGTCATGGGTTTGAAGTCCAGAGCTCTGCCTTGGCCTCCAGAATTCTGAGGTTATAGGTGTGTACGATGATGAGCAGCATTGTTGTTATTAATTATTATTATTTAAAAAACTAAAACTTTAGTAGAGATGAAAGTAAACAGTATTTATGTGTGGAAGCATCTCTCCTATCTGGCTTAGGTTGCTGTAATGGGTCCAGTCAGGAATATCTATTCTCTGGTCACCATGGGAGTATGAACTAATGGTCCTTTGAGAAATGTTTTGTCCTTGTCTCTTAAACCTGTAAGTATTACATTTTTGGAAAAACTAACTTTGGTTTTGCAATCAAGAGATTATCATAGGTTATCTGAATGGATAATTGCAAATGTCCTCACAAGTGTGATAGAAATTAATTAGACACACAGATGCCATACAAAAGTTGACCTTTACAAGATCCATTGTAATACTCTGCCATTAGATGTGAAGGGCTTCAAGTCTATATACTACAGAAGTTCTTTGCACAGTCCTGCTTACTATGACTCTATCAAGGACCAAGATATCAGCATTGGTACTCACCAATGGATAAATTGATAAAGAAATAATATTGTACATATAGATTATGGAGTATTATTTAAAATTAAAGAAAGAGAAACCATGTCATTTGCAAGAAAATGGATTGAAGTTAAACACATTAAATAAAGTAAGCTGAGCTAGTCAAAGACCATATGATTCTTCTAATATGTGGAATGTAAAAAAGATGATATGAAAATAAAATAGAATTATTAGAGAAGAGGAAGGGAACAGAGATCCAAAGGAGAGTAATTGGGGTAATTATGGGCCAAGTGTATTATATATATATGTGTGTGTGTGAAAATGATTAAGTGGAACACATTGTTTTGTGTAATTAAATTAATTAAAAAGAACCAATTACTTAAAAGGAAATTTTCAGGTCTGCATGTCTCTGGCCTTTTGGTTTCGTATTTTGATGTGACTTCTGAGTGTGGGAATGAGTAGTTCTGTGATTCTTGTGCCCACACTTGGGTCTCTTTTCCTTCTCTTCGTTTGCTTTGCTCAATTCCAGGGTGATAGTTTTGTTCTCTCTTACAGTTTATTTTGTTAAGTTTTGTTGTTATCTTCCAGAAGCCTGCTTTTTTCTAAGAAGAGACAGAAATGGAGTCAGGATGGGAGGGGAGGTGGGGAAGAACTGAGAGAAATAGAGGGAGAAAAACTGCAACCAGGATGTAGCGTGTGAGAAAAGAATCTATTTCTAATAAAAGGGGGGAAAGAACCTTAATGAAAAAGACTTAGGGCAAAAAGACTTAGGTATGCATTGGAGAGCCAGACTCTCCAGAGAAATGAATGAAGAAGAAGCAGTTAATAGAGTCTCTGGTGGGGGATCTCTTGGGAGTGGGATTAACTCTGCTGACAACCAGCTACTTCCCTGGGGTGGGAGGAACTGGTTCAGATACCATGGCAAGAGAGTAAATTTCAGTCGCAATGTCACTGTACATATTTCTCACGGTGACCGTAGGGTAGGAAGTCAACACATTTATAAAACTCTTGCTACAAGGTGGAACTTTTAACTTGTTCTTAGCTCACAGTTAGAAATGCCATTTGACAAATCTTAGGCGAAGGGAGTGTTTTCGATATCTACACCCCCAATGGCTAATTTAAAATTTTTTGACTTTAAATTATTTTACATTTTTGGTGACTAAAAAAATCAAGGATGAAGGCTTATGATATAATCCATAAACACATGTAGCTGAGGTAGCAGGATCATTTGGAGTTCAAGGCCAGATTAAAGTATATTTAAAAAAAAGAAAAAGAAGAAATAAAAACAATGCTTGCTTGGGATTCATGAGACATATTCAGAGTCCCTCAAGAGTGTGGGTTGATATCTATTTGGAGGTGAGGGCAGGCATAAGATACGGCAAAACCTGTGATTGAGCAGTGAAAAAGGGAAACAGGCTGAGAAGTTTTGAGGTGGGACAGGGAGACAGAAGAAGGGGAGAAGAAACCATGATGGAGGAAGAGAAGGACAACCTGGACCTGCGTGGCTTTAAATAGCCTCAGATATCTATGGATATCTTATAATGGATGGATAAGTATAAGACAATTTGTCTTATCTAGGTGGATAGTATATACCAATATCAGTTGGCTCTGAGTTTATTGTGTGGATGTTTTGTGGGGTGAGAATTTACTGACATAAATCTGATTGATAAATTACAAGCATCTAGAGTTTTGATTTTCTTGAGTTACACGGGTTTGTGAAAGTTAACCAGGAGATATATGGTAGTTACATGGGGCTGGTATGGCAGTGACCTGCCATGGGGCAAGTGATAGAGGCAGCCAAGACCACTGGGGCCAAGAATAGTCAGCAGTAGCGTGGCTTGGTGCCCCAGTTTCTTTTATTTATATTTATTGCTACACAAGAATGAGGAGTTTGGACAGCATTTGGGACTTTGGCTCTGATGTACATTCGTGCCAGTGGTAAATTGTAGATTTTATCTACCAAATAAAGGTGACTTATAGGGCTTCACCTGTCCATGGCTGACTTCCAGACAAGGTGATGTTTCTTCTGGACTTCCAGGTCTTTGACACCACACATGTATATTGAGCATTGTCTCTAGCTCAGCTGCTTTCGTGTCTGTTCATGGAATCTATTTATGAAGACACAGGACCAAAGATTGAATTTAGCAGCCAGTGCACTGAGAAGAAAATAACGGCT
Source organism: Micromys minutus (assembly GCF_963924665.1). NCBI lineage: Eukaryota > Metazoa > Chordata > Mammalia > Rodentia > Muridae > Micromys > Micromys minutus. The sequence goes on along the minus strand of NC_137973.1, from coordinate 61,699,134 downwards.
CAGTTTATGAAGGAGCTTGTGGTCCCTGGTGCCAGAAATCCCACACAGCTCTCCAGTTAGAGATAGGGGCTCCACCATTGGGTCCGGCTGGTGCGCGTGAGCTCAGGCGCACATGGAGAGATAACCAAGCTTGGCCACAGCTTCTCTGCTGGGTCCAGGAGATTGGCTCTGCTCTGTTCCTGGGTTTGATGGGCTCACGTTTCTACCACAACCACGGGATGCAGGCTGAACCGAACCAGCAAGAGGCTTCGGCACAGGATGCAAGAAGCTTTGGGAGAGAAAAATCTCTTCCCAATTGGTGGTGTTATCAGCTCTTTTAAATAAAGGATCTCAGGCAAGAAGAAAAGATTCTTACATGTGTCTCTTACTTTTGCCCCAAGCTCCCGTATAAATACAGGATTTGAAATGGTTTGGAGTCTGATAATCAGTACTTCCTATTGGCTTGGCCTGAGGGCTTGGGCAGGCCTTTTCTACATATTTGGGGGCGATCCTGCTTCTGCCTGGAGCTTACATGACCTGCTGTCACGTTTACCTGCAGGATAGGGACTTGGGGTGTGGCCGATCTGTCTGGTGTCCATATCACATCCTCCTGCAGAGGCAGAATTTGGGACGTTGCCAACGCCTTGAGCAGACATGCACTATTTATGGCAGCACGAAGATTCATGATTCTCGAGAGACTGGGAAGCTTCCTGCTGTTTTGTTCCTGGGGCTTCTACCATCTCAACTAAGAATCATGATTCACAACATGGCCTACTTGTCTCACAGGAGCTTGCTGCCAAGCCTGATGACTTGAATCCAATCCCTGGGATTCATAGGGTAGAAGAAGAGAACTGACGCCTAAAAGTTTGCTCTGATGTCAGCAAGCATACCATGTCATGTATGCACCCCTACAAACAACAACAAACAAAAACCAACCAACCAAACAAACAAACAAGTGAACTCAATTAAAACGTACAAAAGAAGAATGAATAGAACTCTCCACGAACATAACCCAACAATATGGTGAATTATTTTTATTTTAATAATTCCCGACCATTTGTGGCATTTTGTCTACACTCAACATAACTTCCCTTCTTTTTCCTGATGTATTATTATGTTCGTCCGTAGAGGTTATTGCCTTCCATCCTATCATGTCATTAATTTTCATTGTATCTTAAAAAAAACATCGGTTTCCTCTAACTAGAATATAAGATGGTAGGATTTTTTTTTTTTTTTTTTTTTTTTTTTTTTGCTTAATGGTGTATTTCAAATCCTTGACTATCTGGGACATATGGACCTTCAGTAAACATTTGCTCAGTGAGGCAGGAAAAACAGACTTGGCAGGTGTAGAGGGGTCAACAGTTTCTTCTCATATTTCTAATTAGTTATGGTAAGTGCTTATCTCTTTGAAGAATTCTAAGACAGATTTTTAAGAGTGATCCATTTTAGAATTAAAATGCATTCCTTGCTTCAAGTCTTGGTCACAAAACGAAACACTTAGCACAGCCTGCGTTACCCACTCAGCAGCACTTTCTGAAGCTGTTCATCATTCTGTTCAATTTCTTGTCATTCTTCAGTGAGCCATAACCCTTCTTGCAAGCTGCCCCACTGGTAAGAGTCTTACCTTATTCTTTTTGCCTCTGTCCAAGGTTGGTCACACTCCCAACCCTAGTTTCTTTATTGAGCAGCTTTTAATAGCATTTTGTTTTAGAACAGATTTCTCTTCAGGGAAGAGTTCCAGGGTCATTGAGTCAGGGTGTTTTGTCTTATGATTGTTTGATTTCGTATCTCCAGGGACACTAGATATGTCTGGATATGATTGTGTTGGCCACACAATAGAAAGGAGAGGTCCTACTTCTGGTTTTGATGTGAAGAGGCAAGGATACTTAATTTTCAATGGTGCATGATACAGGCCCCACAATAGAAATCACCAGACTGCAAGGGACAATGTGCCAAGCCTGGGCATGGGCATGGTCAGCTCTCTAGAGGTAAAGCAGCTCTTCTCTAACCATGTACCTCAACACTACACCATCCATATCACTCACAGAGTACATCACTTATTTACTTCTTTTTTGAGCAAACACCTTCTTCTTATTCAGATCAAAGGATGCTATAAACTCTGAAATAGCAAGTGCCACTGTAGGTAACTAGGAAGTTAAAAGTCATCAAATCTACGAGGAAGGTATGTGGGCTCAGTCCTGTGTTTGGCACTTATTCATTCTCGTAGGGCTTGCTTGGAGATGTTACTTTCATCTTTGAGTCCTTGAGCTTCCAAGCCTGTAAAAAGAAGGCAAACTAATTCTTCCTCCAAGGGATGCCTTGAATACTGAAGGAGGTGATACAGGAAGCACTTAGATCAAGAAGGCCACATGCATCTGTCTCCCTTGCTGTCACTATTATTATATTTATTGTTGCCAGCTATACTTACAATATAAAATGCATTATTCCAACCATTTAAGTAAGCAGCCTTAATTATAGCGACATTGTGTGACTGTTATCATTAATGCTGCCCTTTGAGTCTGTATTTCAGTTCTTTGGGTTTCTCTGTGTTGTGGTTCCTACCCTAGTCCTAGTAGATTCCTCAGATAATAGACATCATCAGATTGCCCATGATTCTTGTGTTTCATGTGCTTTATGCTTAGTACCTCTACAAGGTTAATGACTCACCCCCACCTTCTTACATCACAATTAGTTTACCTTCTATGAATTAAGTTTTTTATAGCTTGGTTTCCAATAGCATCTAGGAACATTGGCACACATTTTATTCTTACTGTGTGCCTAACAAATGTAGTCACTGTGATTATATGTCTATTTACTCTTATCTTCATCTTGATACACGTCAAGGAAGATAGTGCAAGTCATAGAAGAAGTTAGTTCTAAAATAGAGGCTTACTTGCAAATCACCAACGTAAAAATTTGATTATAGGGATCAGAATAATAGAAATCTGATTTGATAACAATTGAGTAACTATTAAGAATCCTTCAAATACCTTGAAAGCCTCCTTAAAACAGCAAGGTTTAAAATAAGATCTAAATATGGGCCAAGGATTTTTTTAAAAAAAATCCTGCTCACTTAATTAAGCAAATTTAAAATATTGTCAGTATGACTGTTTAAATACAGACTCTTAGGGATCTGAAGGACAAGAAATGAGAAGTGCTAAGGGCTTAGGAGAAATGGTGTTTCTCAGCAATCACCCTTGGATTATAGGCAAAGTGGAAAGCTAATCAGCCCTCAACTTTAAAAGGCTGATGGTCTATTAGTGACCTTTTGTGAAAGATTTCAAGAGGTTAGATTTGTTGGGAAACATTCATTAAAAACAATTTTGTGTTGTTAGTCTTACAGTCTTTTTTTTTTTTTTTTTCCACAAGAAAACTCCAAAGTAACCAAGCAATTAGATGGGCAGTTGTCTGAACCAGTTTCAAAAACACCCAAAACTAGCATAGGGGCCAGTTATCCACAGGAGGCTGTTTACAGTTTACCTGTGGAACTCCAGTTCTGGGAGATCCAATGCCTTCTGGCCTTCCTTCCCTCATTTTCTTCTCTTCCTCCCTCCTTTCTGCCTTCCTGCTTTCCTTCCATTTTTCCTTTCTTTCTTTTTTCTTTTTTGAGACAGGGTCTCTCTATGTACCCCTGGCTGTCCTAGAACCCATTGTGATGTAGACCAGGATGATTGTGAACTAAGATTCTATGGCCTCTGTTGCCCAACTGCTGGGATCAAATGTGGGAACCACCATCACCTCTCAGCTTAGATGTGACTTTCTTTAGCTGAAAATATGTATGATAGTTACTTTGTAATAGAAACAAGCAAAAGCATCTTTGATGTGACTCTCAGCTTGTTTCCTGTCAGTTATAATCACAGGGCACCAACACTTTCTACAGGGTCAGGGTCATGGTTGAACGGAACCTGAGTCTGGGAGAAACCCTTTCCAATTTGTATGGCTTGTGTTTCTGTCCAGCGTTTCATAGGCAGATCCAAGACTCTGGCAGTACATGGGAAAGTGTTGAGAGATTGTGGACTTGAATAGTGACAATATAGGGAAAAGGTATATGACAGATGGTAGTAGAGAAGGCAGAAGAGAGGTTCCCATTTCCTGGCATGAATTGCTGAATGAATGTTTGAAGACAAGTCTGGAACTATGCAGAAGCATTTAGCGTACAGGCTTCTTCCAGGCTCCTTCCTCCTGTCCCACCCCAATATTCTGCATGTGTACCCCCTTGACCTGTTCTATCATCCTCTGCTTCCCACATCCCCAGTGGCATTATGTTCCAGTCACTGGCATAAAGCTTTTTACTTAACTCCTACGAAGCACAGGGTTTTGAGAATGTTTGTGGTCTGTCCTAGCACGTATCTAGTTCAGCATCTAAGTGAAGGGTTTGACCTGCTTATGTCGATTCCTCTTTTGAAAATAAAATTATCATCTTATTATTTTTATGTACTATCTATAGAGTAGAACAGAAGCAACATCATGAAGCATCAACACACTGACAGACCTGGGGTGAATTCTGCACTGAGAAGTAAAGTCCATAATCACAGAAAGCATTAGTACATTATTTAAAATACTCTAAGCATAGGCCAGGGGCATAACTCAGTGGCTGAGCACCTTCTTAGCACCCGTGAGACTCCAGGTTCAGTCTCTATTAGCAGTATGTACCATGCAGTGGAAACACATCAAGATCAATTAGAAGTACCCCTCTACTATTTTAATTTGATATTTTATTTATTTACATTTCAAATGTTATTTCCTTTCTAAGTTTCCCCACTGCAGAATCCCATCCCATCCCCCTTACCCTGCTTCTATGAGGGTGCTTCCCTCCCCACTCCAGCCTTACCACACTAGCATTTCTCTACACTGGGGCATCAAGCCTTCACAAGACCAAGGGCCTCCCCTCCCATTGATGCCAGATAAGGCCCCTTCAGCTCTTCCACTCCTTCCCCTATTTCTCCATTGGGGTCCCTGTGATCAGTCCAATGGTTAGCTTTGAGCATTTGCATCCATGCTGGTCAGGATCTGGCAGAGCCTCTCAGGAGACAGCTGTATCAGGCTCTTGTTAGCAAGCACTTCTTGGCATATGTTTGGTGTCTGCATGTGAGATGAATCCCCAGGTGGGGCATTCCCTGGGTGGCCTTTCCTTAGTCTCTGCTCCATTCTTTGTCCCTGTATTTCCTTTAGATGAGAGCAATTCTGGGTTAAACTTTTGGAGATGGGTGGGTGGCTCCATCCCTCAGCTGAGGGGCCATGCTGAAATCTCTGGATATGGTCTACAGGTTGTCTCTGAAATACCCTTCATGGGGTATTTCAGCTAATGTATTTCCATGGCGTCCTGGTCGGCTCTTGCTTTCCTGGAATCTGAGATTTTCTGGTTGCTGTCCCTAGTTTCCCATCCCTCATGCTATATACCTCTGGTCAATTTCCTAGCCCTCTGTACATCTCCTCCATTTCTTCCTATACCTGATTCTGCCCACCCTTTCCCCTCCCGCTCCTCTTTTCCTCTCAAGTCCCTTCTAACATTTACTTCCCTTGATTATTTTATTCCCCCTTCTAAGTAGGACGGAAGCATCCACTCTTTAGTTTTCCTTCCCCTTGAGCTTCATGTGGTCCATGAGTTGTATCATGGGTGTTCCAAGCTCTGCCTAGAATACTAAAATCAGTCATGTGTGTTCTTTTTGAGTTATCTCACTCAGGATGGTATTTTCTAGATTCATTCAGTTGCCTGTGAATTTCATGAAGTCATTGTTTTTAATGGCTGAGTAGCATTCCATTGTGTAAATGTACCACATTTTCTGCATCTATTTCTTTGCTGAGGGACATCTTGGCTGTTTCTAGCTTCTGGCTATTATAAATAGGGCTGCTATGAACATAGTGGAGCATGTGTCCTCATTACACGTTGGGGCATCTTTTTGGGTATATGCCCACAAGTGGTCTAGCTGGGTCCTCAGGTAGTATGATTTTCACTTTTCTAAGGAAGTGCTAGACTAATCTCCTGAGTGGTTGTACCATGTTGTGGCAAATAAATAAAAAAAATGTAAATTAATAGAAATGGCACCATGTCACAGTGGTTCCAGCTACTCTCTGGCCCCAGCTGCCATCTTTCTCCATGGCAGGTCACTGCCATGCCAGCCCCATGTAGAGGTCACCTATCCTATGGACCTCTAGCTGTGAACTCTGCCCCCATTCCCAGCATCTGCCCCTATGGTCATATTCACAATTCTCAGTAACCCAGTAAAATCAAAACTCTAGAGCCCCATGATTTATCAATCAGATTTACATCAGCAAATTCTCACTCCACAAAAAGTCCACACAATAAACTCAGAGCCAATTGATATTGATATATACTGGCCACCTAGATAAGACAGATTGTCATGTAATAATCCATCCCTTGTAAAATATGGGTGTGGCTATTTAAAGCCATATGGGTTTGGTTGGTCCTTCTCCTCCTCAGTCCTTATTTCTTCTTCTCTCTCTGATCTCTCTGGCCTCTCAAATCTCTGTGCTCTCCCTCCTTTTCTATTGTCCAATATAGATCTTGCTTTTTCTTTTGCCTTCCCTTATCTTCATATAGACATCAACCCACAGTATCTGCTTACAATCTCACAAACAATGGAGGAGTGTTCCTTTTTCTACACATCCTCATCAGAATCTGTTGTCACCTGCATTTTTGATCTTAGCCATCTGACTGGTGTGAGGTGCAATCTCAGGATTGTTTTAATTTACATTTCCCTGATTACTAAGGATGCTGAACATTTCTTTAGGTGCTTCTCGGCTATTTGAGAATTCTTTGTTAAGCTCTGTACCCCATTTAAAAAATACTGTTATTTGATTCTTTGGAGTCTAGCTTCTTGAATTCTTTGTATATACTAGATATCAGCCCTCTATTGGATTGGTAAAGATTTTTCCCAGTCTGTTGATTGCTATTTTGTTCTATTGATTGTGTCTTTTGCTTTACAGAAGCTTTGCAATTTATGAGGTCCCATTTATCAATTATTAAACTTAGAGCATAAGCCATTGGTGTTCTGTTCAGGAAAATTTCCCCTGTATCCATGTATTTGAGGCTTTCCCCCACTTTCTCTTCTATTAGATTCAGTATATCTGGTTTTATGCGGAGGTTCTTGATCCACTTGGACTTGAGCTTTGTACAGGGAGATAAGAATGAATCAATTTGCATTCTTCTACATGCTGACCAACAGTTGAACCAGCACCATTTATTGAAATTGCTGATTTTTTCCCCCCACTGGGTGATTTTAACTTCTTTGTCAAAGATTCAGTGACCATAAGTGTGTGGGTTCTTTTCTGGGTCTTCAATTTTATTCCATTGATCTGCCCATCTATCTCTGTACCAATACCATGCAGTTTTTTTTTTTAATCACTATTGCTCTGTAGTACAGCTTGAGGTCAGTGATGGTGATTCATTCAGATGTCCTTTTATTGCTGAGAATAGTTTTCACTATCCTGAGCTTTTTGTAATTCCAAATGAATTTGAAAATTGCATTTTCTAACTCTATGAAGACCTGAGTTGGAATTTTGATGGGGATTACATTGAACCTGTCTACTATTTTAAAAGAAGCAATTAGGAATAGATTTTAGAGATAGTTGGTCTGTATAGATATTTTAAGGAAAAAGTATTAATATGAATCTTATTTTTTATCTGTTTGTGACTGCCCTTAGGTTATGAACTATTTTAAGGAGATATCCAGAATCAGAGGAAAACTCAGGCAGTTCTAACTCCCCACAAAGCCACTTGCTCATAATGACTGATGTCCTTGCTGTGACCAACACAGAACACAATTATTTTCTCAGGAAGAGTTCTCTGAAAGGTTTCTAAAGGGATCATTTTCTTTGAATACCACAACACTTCTGAAAGATCAGTTAAAAATTAATTATCACCCATGCAAAAGTTTACATTTAAAGGCAGTCATTCATTCCAGTTAATAAAGTTTCTTTTACTGATTCAATGGGTAGATAGATGTCTCCTTTCTGTGTTATTCTAGAACAAATACTTTAAAAATGTCAATTAGATATATCTCTATATAATATACTGTCGATCTGCTCTTTAATAAAGACTAATTAAGATTCCATTGCAGTGGTAAATGGAAGAGACTCCTTCTGACAGCCTGTGGACCTGTGCCTGCCAGTTGTCTTCTGGTTCTTGTTATATCATGTCTTCGAGAGACAATTCTTTAGATTGCACTTCATGTCTGCCACAGCGAGTAGCTTCTGGTACAATATATTCTTGAGTGTTTCCTGGGGCCTCTCAATTAAGTGCAATTTGGTAATAAGAGTTTCTTTGGTTACTGGACTGCTCTCTGAAGTTTTTGAAGTTTGCAGATCTCAACCGTAAAACTGTTGATGCAACCCAAAGTGTAGCAGTTGAATTTCAGTGGTAAAACCAGGTTGGAAATTTATGGATGTATTTATTTTTCTGAAAGGGTGGATTTACCGCCTGCTCTGACTGGTTGGCCATTTCTGAGTCAGAATTAGTTGGGTTTCACTCCACCAATGAGAGTCTAATTTTTGAAAACACAACAGAAAGCATGTTTAGATGTCTGGTCTCAGATACTTATCTTCCCATTAACCTAACAGTCTTTGATTGTTTCTGTACTGTTTGCTAGTACTTTTTCTGTTTTCTTTTGCCATGATAGGCAACATGATCAAATGCTAAATTCAACAGGAAAGAGGTTATTACTGTCCATTTTCAAGGAAAATCAAAACAAGAATTCAAGAAGACCCAACATTTCTTCATGATGAACTATGATTGGGAGTTGCAAGCCAAATATTCTCTCCTCCCTAAAACTATATTTGAAAACAAAAATAATTCAAGCAAGACAAGAAACCCAGATGGTCAAGAACTTGATGCAGAAACTATGAAAGAATGCTGCTTACTGGTTTGTACACATATTCATGGCCAGCAACTTTCCCTATATAGCCCAGACCCAACTGCCTAGGGAAAGAACTGCCAATAGTGGACTGGGCCCTCCTACATCAATGAATAGTCAAGTAAATTCTTCATAGACATGCCTCAACTTCAATTGAGGTTACTTCCCAAATATGTCAAGATGACAACCAAGATTAATCATTATAATACTTAAACATAAACATGTATTATCTATCTATCTATCTATCTATCTATCTATCTATCTATCTATCTATCTATCTACCTACCTACCTACCTACCTACCTACCTATCTATCTATCTATCTATCTATCTATCTATCTATCTATCCATCTTTATTTATTTGCTTGTTTCTTTTGGTTTTAGAGGTAATGTTTTCTCTGTGTATCTCTGACAGTCTTGGAACTCACTCTGTAGACCTGGCTGGCTAGAGACCTGCCTACCTCAGCTTTCCGAGTTCTGAGCTTGACTGTGTGTACCACCACTGCCCAGCTAGTTGCTATTCTTATTGCTACAACAAAATACCTGACTAAAACAACTTAATCACGAAATAGCTTGGTCTTCATTTAGAGTGGATCTTTCTCACCTTAATTAACCCAATATAGATAGTCCCTTGTGGACATGCTCAGAAATTTGTTCCCATGGTGATATTAAATACCACTAACTTGACAAGATTATCTATTGTATGATTAACTAGACAGCAGAAAATTGCTTTCTAAACACCTGTGCTTATTACACTCAAGACATAAGCAGCTCTCAGCCTTAGTCATAGAGGCTCTCTATAATGGATAGTTGTGAAAGCGACTTATGCTTGCCTTGGATGCAGAAAAAAAGCAACAGATGTAGGCCCAGCCTAAAGAAATCATGTACACTATACCTTTGAAGGCTACTAAACATTATTTTCTAGACTAAGGTCCTGGTCTTACAAATTGCTTACTTTTGATTTGTAAGAGATCGTAAGTTAGTTTGTTTTGTGAATTACCCTGCTAAGGCCATGTGGCTCGTCAGATGCTGACCAGTGAGGGTTTATAATTACCTTAATTGTTTATATTGTTTTAAAATGTGTATGCTGTTGAGTTTTGGTTTATATTATTCCTTTGTGAAAGAATTCAAGATGCAAGATATTCTAGTTGCCAACTAAGGAACACACTATTTTGGGAGAAAGGTTTTGTCTTTGTGTTTTTAAAAGTGTGATTGGGCTCTGTGTGCCTTCCAGAGTTATATGGATTAGATTTGATAGAGGTAGACCACCTGAAGAACTAGATTCAAAAAATCAAACAAAATATTTCTTGATATGAAAGTGTTTTCTCTCGGGTTTTATATATATTACAGAATGTGCAGCTATAGTGACGCTTGTTCTATGCTTCCTTAGACCTTTTTGTCTCTTGGAATGTCCTAGAAGACACTCATGTCCATCTAAGTTCCTGAGGATAGCAGCAGCGAGACACATGATATTTTTCTGTAGTTTAGAGCTCACCTTTCAAGCCACTTCTGAGAAAGCACCAGCCGTACGAGTTTAGCCATCTTGCCTGCTCCAGAGAAGCACACGTGCATTTTCAGGAGACAGTGTGTAGAGCACGACTGTGGTGCAGCCCAGCTCTGCAGAAATTCCTCACTCAAAAAGGAGATAGAACACAACGGCCATTTCACGCCATTTTGAAGCAGTCTGTTCTGTAGCAAGAGAGAATGGAAACAGCTTGGAAAATCTTCACTCCTACGGAGTGTGCTGGTATGTGCCAGTACTCCCTGCACTCAGGAGGTAGAGGCAGGAGGACTGGAAGTTTGAGGCTAATGGCCAATAGAGAGTTCTATCTCCAAAAGCATCACTACCCCTGTTGGCTATGTGACTTCCAAGAGACTATAAGTCTTTTCCCATCTGCCTACTATTCAAATAGCTCCGAGATTTCCTATTTTTGTTCTCACTATAATTTATGTAACTGTGAATCTGGGTAATTTGGTGCTAATAATGGCTGCAATAATTTTTTGAAAACTTGACTGAGCTATCTCAAACCTCTGAAAGCAATATCTTGATCACAATCCTCGAGTGAGCAGAGTAATTAATCGTCTGATTAATTACTTCAGTAAGTCAGATCCTACTGTCTTATGTGGGTAATAGGAGTAATTGTATTTATTTTAAAAAGTTGTGGAGATCAAGTGTGATGAATCGGGGGCAAAAGTGTGTAAACGTCAGCTGTGCTATTAAAATCATATGGTTTTCATGTAAAATACCCAGGCTCATTTTGGCAGGACTGTTGCAATTCACAGTAACAAAAGAGCTAGCTTTCCATGGAGGTGAAATTCTGGACTGGTCTCTTCATCGCTGGCCCTTGGGGAGTCTATAGAGGAGACTTTGGGCTTCATTCTCCACACAAAGGAGAGGTAATTCGGATCTGGGCAACATGGTTTGTGCACATTGGAAATCGTATGTTGGAAAGAAAATAACTCCAGCAAGAAGATTCTGGGCATGAACAGCCTCCTGTAAGGTGGTAGGGAAGGAACTGCATAGTCCCTGTTTGGCAGACCAGCAATCTCCAGATGAAAGAGCTTACAGCTTGCTGCAGGACCACGGTGGCAAGGCAGGAAAAAGACCAGGAGAGATATTCAGCACGGCTTTTTGTTAATGGATTCCCTCCAATACCCAGGTCAGACAAGTTCTTTAATTTTCCTCAAACTATACCCTTCAATGAGGCCTGTTTGAGGCAGAGACACTAATCCAGCCCTGGGGTGGAATACTTCCTCCTCAGCGCCCTCCTTTGATGTGTAGCTGATATGGAGCTGAGCACCAACATATGTTTGTACAAATATATTGGCAAATGTAAGCAGACCACTGCTAATTATTACATTCTGAACCTCATGTGAAGTTTGAATGATGCCCCAAGGAATTTAAACCTAAGAATATATATCTCTCTCTCAAATGTTAGCAAAAATAAGTTAATTTCTTTGTGGTTAAAACATGAATGATCTGCAGAATTTCTTTGTCTTTCTACTCTTTGACAATGATGTGTTTACGTAAGGAATTCAAGCCCAATAGTTGCTAGAAGAAATCCAAGTGTATTGGACAATTATTTTTTAAATAAATAAAGCTTAGATTTAAAAAACCTAAATTTGCTTTGATATTAAAAAATAATTTTTAAGAACAGTGTAACTTAAGTGAACTCTATAAAACCAGAAAACGATATACATGACAAACGGTGAAATATTAAAGATGATTTTTAAGGAGAGGGTGGAGGCGCTAAACAGAATTAAACCAAACCAAACCAAAACCCCTTGGTGAATAGTGTGGGAACTTCAGAGCTGCTTGCTGCGCACACCAGCATTCAAATTCAAATCATGTTGGAGCACTTTGGTAGCTTAGCATAATTGGGGAGGTCAGAGCAGCTTTTGTCCTCTGTGTTGTGGTCATCCGTTTATACAAACTCGAAAAGATGGTGCTTTCATCAGCTGCTGGTGCACCCCAGAAGCCAACATTATTTTTAATTTGAATGATGTGAATATATTTTTGACACTAGTTTTGCTGGAAGATTGATCTAGTCACTCCAAATGGTCTTTCTCCTTGTAGGACTAGAAGAAATATGCCATAGGTCAGTTTCTGAATAACTCGAATCCCAATCATTAAGGTTTTGGAAAAAATGCTTACAATTTAGGAATGTGATTGTTGGGTCATGTCTCAAGATCCTTCCGTTTACAGACAGAATCTGTTCCTTATATTGAAATTTCTATATTAGCAATAAACTTGATAATCAAATTTGGCTTTGTTATTTCTTCCTTTGCTGGAACAGGATCTTTGCTCTAAAGCCCAGACATAGTTTGGAACTCATTCTGTAGCCCAGACTGGACTCAAACTACTGATAATCCTCCTGCCTCACCTACCTGAATGCTGAGACTACAGCTGTGAGCTACTACACCTGCCTTAGACAGGCTTTGGATACATTGATTTTCAGCTTATGGAATTTAGAAAATCCTTTGTTTTTTTTTTTTTTTTCTTTTCTTGTTTTACAAACCCCATTTCTAAATTTGTGTTATTTCTAGGGTTCTGTTTAGCATGCTTTCTTCCTGTTATCGCTGCACTGGTCCTGGCACCCACCTTGCCAGCCCCACTCCCTTTGACATCTTAACCCCTCTGTAGATGGATGCCTCCAAGTAGAAGGAAAATCACATTCATGGGAGTGACAGAGAGAAGCACATCCGTAGATACAAACTCGTCACCCCTTGTACACACTGAGCTTCTTTTTCTGTTCTTGGGGTGATTCTTTGGCCCATGTATTTGCTCCTTGAAGCTCCCTTTATACTTCCTTCTTTTTCCTACCCTGTTCTCAACTTCATCTCATAGATCACTGCGAAAAATGACCAGAGAGCCCTCACTGGCGACCCTATAAAATAATCTGTGGCTCTTTCTTTCTTATGAGGAAAGAACTAATTTTGTCAAGGGCTGGAAAATGCGGTTTTTCTTAACTCCCCACTCCATGTTGTCATTTAAAATACTGCATTCTTTCCTTTTATTATGGTAGAAAGGAAGGATTGGTGATGTTGGCAATGTGGATGTAGACAAGTATTGCTGTCCTATTTTCATCTGTATAAAAAGATGCTATTGAACTTGTCTTCTTTTTTATATATTTTTAAATTTTTTGTTGGATATTCTATGTATTTACATTTCAGATGTTATCCCCTTTTCCCCCAATGCTACTCCCCTCCCCACTCCCATTGTCTCCATAAGATGCTCCCTCTCCCAACCACCCTCTTCTACCTCAGCTCATTAGCATTCCCCTACACTGGGGAAATGAGCTTTCACTAGACCAAAGGCCTTTCCTCCTACTGATACCAGAGAATGCTATTTTCTGCTGCATATGCACCTGGGGCCATGGGTTTCTCCATGTGAACTCACTGGTTGGTGTTTTAGTCCCTGGGAGCTGTGGTGGGTTTGATTGGTTGATAATGTTGTTCTTCTCATGGGGTTGCAGACTTTTTCAGCTCCTTCAGTCCTTTCTCTAGCTCCTTCATTGGGGTCCCCATGTTCAGGCTGATGGTTAGCTGCAAGCATTCTCCTCTGTATCAGTATGGCTTTGCACAGCCTCTGAGGTATCCAAATCTGGCTTCTGCCAGTAAGCACTACTTGGCATCAGCAATAGTGCTTGGATTTAGTGGTTGCATATGGGATGGATCTCCAGGTGAAACAGTCTCTGGATGATCTTTTGTTCAATCCCAGTTCTTCTATTTGTCCCTTTATTTCCTCCCATGAGTGTTCTGTTCTCCCTACTAAGAAGGACTGAGGCATCCACCTTCCGGCCTTCCTTCTCTTTGAGCTTTATAAGTTCTGAAAATTGTTTCTTGGTTATTCAGATCTTTTTGGGCTAGTATCTTTTATCAGTGAGTGCTAACCCTAACTCTAACCATGAATTTTCTTTTGTGACTGGGTTTTCTCACTCAGGATGATATTTTCTAGTTCCATCCATTTGCCTAGGAATTTCATGAAGTCGTTGTTTTTAATAGCTGAGTAGTACTCCATTGTGTAAATGTACCACACTTTCTGAATCCATTCATCTGTTGATGGACATCTGGGTTCTTTCAAGCTTTGGCTATTATAAGGCTGCTATGAACATGGTGGAGCATGTGTTCTTGTTATATGTTGGAGCATCTTTGGGATATATGCCCAGAAGTGGAATAACTGGGTGTTCAGGTAGTACTATGTCTAGTTTTCTGAGGAACCGCCAGACTGATTTCCAGAGTGGTTGTATCAGTTTATAATCCCACCAAGAGAGGAGGAGTGTTCCTCTTTCTCCACACCCTTGCCAGCATCTGCTGTCACCTGATTTTTTGATCTTAGCCATTCTGACTGGTGTGAGGTAGAATCTCAGTGTTGTTTTGATTTGCATTTCCCTGATGACTAGGGATGTTGACCATTTCTTGAGGTGCTTCTCAGTTATTCAATCAGTTGAGAATTGTTTGTTTAGCTCTGTATCCCATCTTTAAATAGGATTATTTGATTATTTAAATTCTAACTTCTTGAGTTCTTTGTATATATTGGATACTAGCCCTCTATCAGATGTAGGATTGGTAAAGAATCACATCTAGGAGATGTGAGTCAAGTAGGGCATTTTCCATCAAGAAGACAACTTTCTAAACTGTGAAAAGGACAAAATGCCAACGAACAGGTTGAGAATTTGTCTTTTTGATGGGAAATGCCTTACTCACCTGACATCTCCCAGATGTGATTCTTTTCTGTCATGCTTCCTGGTCATCCTGAATCTACTGCTTCTTTTTTGTCATGCTTCCTGGCTTGAATTCTTTGTGTCTGTGTGTTCTTGTGTGCTCTTGTGTGTGTTAGGTGCACATGCAGGTGTGTCCATGCATGGAGAGGTCCATGTTCAATGGCAGATGTCAGAATCTTTCTCTACCACTCTCTATCCCATTGAGACAAGGCCTCTCGCTGCATCTGGGCACCTTTACTGAAGGAATAACCTGTGTACCATCAGCTAGTTGTGGAACTATTGGTCCCTTGAGTACCGCTGAGGCTTCCTAGCCCAAAGTGGGATGAAAGTCAGGAGTTAAGGTGCTAGAAGCTCACAGTCCCACAGAACTCTTCCACTGAGAGAGCAACAGATACTGGGAAGGTGAGACTGGAAATGAGTTTTATTGTAGGTTTATAGATGGGAGATAAGATGGAGATCCTACACAGTAAGGCAGGACACAGAAAGTGGAGTACCATCGAGGTTCCCCATCTAGGGTTAACAAAGCTTTCCTGAGCAGAGGCACAAGGTGGGCAAGTGAGTTGGTTAGTACAGGTGGGCTACCTGGGGGTCCAGGTGCCTCTAATTTCAACCAGTTTCTCACATACAGTTTCAGCTGTGTACTTGTTTAGGTGAAGAGGGATAAGAAAGTACACCAGGACCAGAGTTCCCTTCTGGTACCAAATCAGAGGCCTTTCCAGCTTCTGCCCTAGAACAAAAGTCAGAGCTGCTGCTTTTGAGATCAGTTCTAAACTTTATTATTATTATTATTATTATTATTATTATTATTATTGCTCTTCCTTTCTTCCTTGATCTGCCCCTCTATTTAATTTCTTCATATCTTTCCTTTGTTATTTAGGATATGTGTTTAGAGTCACACCATGCATGTGCTTGTGTGCCCCAGTAGAGACGAGAGGATAACTTGCAGGGGTTGATTCTCTCTCCCACCATGTGGGTCCCAGGGTTGTTACGCTTACTGGAAGCTACTTTGTCCACTGACTAACTATCCAGCTGGTTCTAAACTAATTGTTGTTGTTGTGTTTTTTTTGGGGGGGGAGTTTGGTTTGGCCAAATAATTTCTTACTTTTAAAGAAAATGTCAAGCCACAATTAAAATCTACCTGGTTCAACAATGAGAAAGAAAGAAGGAAATCCTGTGCCTGCAGAGAGGAGAACAGAGAGGGGCCCTACATCCTGGTGGCAGCCTGGGCTCTGGGAAAATGACAGGTTCCAGAAGGGACTCCCAGGAGCAGTAAATGATAACCAGTCCTTGAGAGGTTTCGTTTGCTTTTGATTATATCTTGAGCTACAGGCTACCTCCCTCAGTACTTCAGGCCTACGGCAGTAATTTACACTAGTACAGAAAAGTCACAGATAAAGGATAGAGACTGGGGTTGGTGAGATGGCTCAGTGGCTAAGAGCACTGAGTGCTCTTCCATAGGTCCTGAGTTCAAATCCCAGCAACCACATGGTGGCTCACAACCATCTGTAATGAGATCTGATGCCTTCTTCTGGTGTGTCTGAAGACAGCTATAGTGTACTTATATATAATAAATAAACAAATCTTTATAAAATTATAAGAAAAAGATAGAGACTAGGAGCTGAGATATCCAGAGAAAGAGAACAGGAACCGGTGGTGATTAGTTGTACTCATGTTCTTTGAAGCCAACAGGATGTTGGGAGGGATGCTGTGACAACCTCTATTGATATACAGCCCGTGCTAAATTAATTCTAACCTGAAGTGAGACCCTAGTGAGCCAGAGGACTGAGAACATCAAGCAGTTGACACATCGTTTGGAAACTGAAGCAATATCCAATTTTTAATGCCTAACAGGATCTGAATACATCTTATTTTTCTTCTACAGAAATACACGATGGAAAAACTCTTTACCTATAAGAAGTTTACGTGTAAAAGCTTAAGGGATTATAGCTGGTGACAAGATTAATACTAGCCAACAATGTTTTCTGTGAAACTCGTGGAAACAAGGCCATTCCAGTCATAGGCTCATTCTTATTCCACAAGTGGGGCTCAAAGCAATTTAAGTTTGGGACTATTATGATTGTCCAGGGTATAAGTACTTGTCACACATCTAATGACCTGAATTCAATTTCTGGAACCCACATAGAGGTAGAAAGAATAAACAGAGTCTGCAACATTTCCCTCTGACCTGCACATGCGTATTGTGACACACACACACATAATGATGAGGATGATGATGATGATGATGATGATGATGATGATGATTAATAGTTTGAATGCATGAATTAAAAATGAAAATCTTAAGGTTTAGGAATGAGAGTGAGAGACGGGAGCAAGCCACCAGAATTTTAAAAGAACAACTGAAAAGCAAAGAGAATTGTGCTCATCACTAAATGACTCCTCTCCATTTGGCAAGCGTTCTCATGAGGTATACAGAAAACCAAACAGACCAGGCAAAATGCATTTTTCATTGCATAAATATTTACTCTAAGGAAAAGCATATTGTTTAAGAAAGCATTCATAACTATAGGATACTACTTCACTTCACTGAAAAACTAATGACAACACAGAGCACTTATTTAATCCAAACCACAAGGAGTCTGAGCAGAAGTGTGAAGCCTTCCTTTACTAAAGGAAGAGAGATGTCAAATGGCTGAGAAGCACCTAAGGAAATGCTCAACATCCCTAATCATCAGGGAAATGCAAATCAAACATCCCTGAGATTCCACCTCACACCAGTCAGAATGGCTAAGATAAAAAAAATCAGGTGACAGCAGATGCTGGTGAGGATGTGGAGAAACAGGAACACTCCTCCACTGTTGGTGGGATTATAAGCTGGTACAACCACTCTGGAAATCAGTCTGGCGGTTCCTCAGAAAACTAGACATAGTACTACCTGAAAACCCAGTTATTCCACTTCTGGGCATATATCCCAAAGATGCTCCAACATATAACAAGAACACATGCTCCACCATGTTCATAGCAGCCTTATAATAGCCAAAGCATGAAAAAACCCAAATGTCCATCCACAGATGAATGGATTCAGAAAGTGTGGTACATTTACACAATGGAGCACTACTCAGCTATTTGAAACAATGACTTCATGAAATTCCTAGGCAAATGGATGGAACTACAGACTATCATCCTGAGTGAGGTAGCCTGGTCACAAAAGAACACACATGGTATATGCATTCACTGATAAGTGGGAACTAGCTCCATAAAGCTCGGAATACCCAACACCCAAGAACCAAATCACAGACATCAAGAAGCTCAAAAAGAAGGAAGGCCAAAATGGGGATGCCTCAGTCCTTTTTAGAAAAGAAATCAAAACTCCCATGGGAGGAAATGCAAATAGAGGAGCAGGGATTGAAGAAAAGATCACCCAAAAGCTGCCTCACCTGGGGATCCACCTCCTATGCACTCACATAGTCCAAGCACTATAGCTGATCCCAAAAAGTACTTACTGGCAGAAACCAGGCGGAGATGCCTCCTCAGGGACTATGCTACAGTCATACAGATACAGCTGAGCATGTTTGCAGCTAACCATTGGTCTGAACTCGGGGATCCCAATAAGGTTGCTAAGGAAAGGACCTAATGAGCTGAAATTGGTTGCAACCTCATGGGATGATAACATTATCAACCAACCAAACTCTCCAAAACTCCCATGGAGTAAATCACCAACCTTTGTGCACACTTTGAGAGACCTATTGATCCAGTTGCGCATGTAGCTGAAGATAGGAGTGTTTGGCATCAATGTGAGAAGAGGCTTTTGTTCCAGAGTGGGCATGTTTTCCCAATGTAGGGGAATGCCAAGGCAATGGGGTGGAGAGGGGGACCAGAAGGGAGTGCACCTTTGTGAAGGCAAATGGAGGGGGAGGGAGATGATGGGATCGTCGCAGGAATAACATCTCAAATGTAAATACAGAGTATCTAATTTAAAGAAAAAAGAAGAGAGAGAGAGAGAGAGAGAGAGAGAAGAGGAGAGGAGAGAGGGAGGGTGGAAGGGACGGAGATACATACACAGGCAGGCATGCATGCATACACACACACACACACACACACACACACACACACACACACACTTAACTTCATTAGTCTCTTCAGTGTTGCTCCTGTGGACATGTGTTTGGGATGCCAAATTGTCTCTGGATAAACTATTAACAGGTTCATCCCTGGAGAAGACAGTTTTCCTGTCTTCCTGGCCATTAATTGCCTATGGCTTTGGAACTAGGAATGGGGCCTTGTAAAATTTCTATGAGGGATTGTCTTGATTGTTAATTAAGGAAGGATAGTCTCCCCCACTGTGGACAGTAGCATCTTTAGGCACACGATTCTGGAATGTAAGCATGAGTCCTTGAACAAGCCTGAAAATATCATCCTTTCCATGGTTTCTGCTTTAAGATTCTGCTTGAGTTTCTACCCTGATATCCTTCTCCAGTAAGCTGTAATCTGAAACCAGAAGTAAAATCCTCCAAGTTGCTTTTGGTTAGAATGTTTTTCTATCACAGAAATCAAACTCGTACAGTGCTCTATCAGTTACTTCTATCATTGCTGTGATCAAATAACTAACCAACAACAAACACCCCCCACCCCCGGATACCCAACAGCCTTAAGGGAAGCCTTAAGGATACCCTAGTTTGACTCGCAGTTGGAGGAACACAGTTCATCATGGTGAGGAACACATGGTAGTGAGAGTGACTGGGCCACAGGGCCCAAACTTAAAGCAGAGAACAGGGCAAGCAGCGCTCACACTGGCTCTCCAGCTCGTGGGACGGTGTGAGCCACATTTAGGGTGGCTATGATGGTTATATTGGTTGCCAACTTGAGTGAATCTTGGATCAGCTCAGAGACATGTTTCTGGGTGGGTCTGCACAAAAGTTCCTGGGAGAAATACCTGAAGAGGAAAGACCTTCCAGCACAATGCCAGTTGGCAGCCCAGATTTCAGGTTATCTGAAGGAGAGCCACATTTTTACCTGTTGGCCTTTGATCCTTTTCTACGTGTGTTTCTACTTTGTTGCTGCTTCTGCTACTCTTCTTCTGCAGTATGGCAGGTAGTACAGCTTCTTTGCTTTCCAATGTAGACTGGAGACTACTTCTCCAAGAATGCTCTAGGCTTGCAGAACCAGATTGAGACTGCTGAAGTTTCCAGACTTACAGATTGACCAGCCACTGGCTTCTCAGCCTCTCCAATACATAGCCAGCCATTGTTAGATTGTATTATGTATGATAACTTAATAAATCCTCTTTATAATGTATATATCCATTGTGTTGAATCTGTTAGTCTAGAGAGCCCCTCTCAGTTATATTCTAGAAACACTCCATATATACACTCAGAGGTATGCTCCACTAGGACCCTAGATAGTTCGCTAATTCATCCAAGTTGACAGTTAAAATTAACTATCATATATACTGAGTATTCCAGGACAAAAAGGTCACAGCTACAGGGAATCATCCACATCAAAAGTGAAAGAAATATTTTCCGGCATCCTCTTATTGCCTGGGAAACTGGTGCAGGAACAAGCTGGTCTCAAGATTAAAGTCCTGGCTGGATCCACATAGATTGGAGAACAGTAGTAAGTCAGTACTTGAAGCCAGGAATGGAGCATTCAGTTCCAGCAATAAGATGAGAAACCTGAAATTACCAAAGAGAAGTGGATAATTGGTTTTCTAGGTGCCTCCTTTAGCAAGGGGCAGGAGCAACTGCAGGGGCAAGAGCCATCGCAGCCCATAGACAGAACACAGCAACTTCCAGTCCAGGAGAGCCTGCTGGCTTTATCACCCCCAGTGACAGCAGCTTTGCCAGACTTCGAAGGGAATGGATCTATTTCTAGAGATTTCTCTGGAAAATCTACAGGCAATTTCTACCCTACTTTCTACAAGAAAATATTTTCAGTGGTCAGAAGAGTCTTGCCAGAGAAAGATGGAGTATAAGATGACATTTTCCCTGAGGAAAGAAGAGTACGAAATTGATATGGAATCAAAGAGAAGAAGGAACAGGCAGTTTAAAGACAAGTGTCACCACAGAATGCAAGGAAACATGTAGAAAGAGACCTGCCAAGGGGACATTCATGGCTGAGTTTCCCATCATCCTTCACTTTCTGCTCATGGACCAGATATGGGTCTCTGTGTTAATTGAACTCTACTGCAAAGTGTGCTTCAATAACGAGGCCTGAGGGATGTTATAATAGAGATTATATTATCATCAGGAGTTACTGTAACACTATGTCCACTAACCAGAATAACAGTGGGTTCTTACCTGGAGCCCAAGACTTATCTAGTCACAGGTTCCTAGCTCCTTTCCTGGTCCCTCAAATCTTATTAGAACGTCATCGGCCACTCCCGTGGTGTTGGGCTGCCACCCTTGCACCAGTGGGCATATCTTGCCAGGACAGCTATTGCTTCCGCTCATAGGCTAGCCCAGGATTTAAATTTTGATATAAAATGTCCTTTGCCCTTAATAATTTTCATTCTATAGCACATCTTCCAATTTTGTACTGCAATAAAATAAGAAGTTCATATTTCTATTAGAAGCCTACTAGTGAACTATATCAATACAATTTGATTATTTTATTTCACTTAAAATGTGTGATATACTTAAGGTTTTATGCTTTTTTCTCATATATTATATATTTTATATACTGTAAAAATACAAATGAAATACTGTAATGTATTGGGACCTAATAGATTCATAACAATTGAAGACCACGAGATTAATTGAGAATCTCTCCTTGGTCACTGACTACTTTCTGACTGTATGAAAATGTACCCTATCTCAAGTTGGAGGAATTTGAATAATGCCTCTATTGTGGCACTGTTCTCATAGGCAAAATGCAGAAAAATGGAAAAGATGTTCAGTAAAGAAAATAAGACATTTTCAAAGGTTCCAACTTATAAATGCAAATCAGCCTTTAGGGCATAATCAAGACTTCTGTCACTAAACATGGCTTTTCACATGGAAGTTCCACATAAGAATAGAGAGGTACTTAAAGCAAAAATCCTATGTTCACATTGCTCCCCATGATGATGCCGTCACCAACTTCTTATCTTGAACCTGTCATTTTTATCTCTCAGATTGAGGGATATTTTGTTTTATGTTTGAAAGGCAGCCAAAATGAATAGGTTCAAATTCTAGACCCTGGGTTTCTCAAGTTCTGCTCTTCAGTTCTTTTTATATTTCATCTTGACCAAACAGGCAGTCAAGCAATCTTTCAATGTGTGATTGCTGAAATGAACTGACACCCCCCCACAACTTCTTAAAGTGCAGAAAACATACTCAAAAAAAGAGTCAACACACACACACACACACACACACACACACACACACACACACAGAGGAAAAACTTTTGCTCTTTGATCTTTCATACTTTATTTAAGGGAAGTCGTAAAATAATTTTAAGGAGAAACAGAATTTCAAACATTTTGTTTCATGAACACGTACATTTAATATTAATAATATGGATTACAAATTGGAGAGAATCCAAAGGAAAAACACAAGAATATAAAATATCTAAAATAGTCTCTAAAGTAAGTTACTCTAAGAAAATAAGAACAATATAGTGAGCGATTGAAAGGTGTCAAAGAGAAGCACTCTGGCTTTGACTGGTTAGTGGCTCATCCTTGTTTCCTTGAGTACCGGATGACACTGACCTAGAGACAAGTGTGTCATTTAGCTAGATAGTTTGTTTCTGACCTTTAATACTATTAGTAAGAAAGTAAATCACTAGTTCAAAAAGAAACCATGACAAAATACACAAAATGACAACTATTTCCACTGAGTATTTACACATTTTGAAATTACAATGTACATTATTCATTCAGGAGGTACAGTTTTGATATTGCACATTTCAAAAGCATATTAGCAGCTGGTGATGGGAATTGTGCACAAGATGTGAGATTATTTATCCTAGCATGGGAATTAATTGTCTTTCTGGCTAGATTTCTGTGTGGTTGAAGAAGTGTGCCACTCAGCTGTGGTGAGGTCAATCTTATACTTCGATGACTTCTTACAGGTTGTCTGGTAACCATTTTCCCTTTCTGATTCTTAGGCAGTATTGATTGGCATCCTTAAACATTTTTTTTAAAGTTTCCAATTGTAACCCCCTCAAGTTTACAGAATTCAGTTTTGTGAAGGTAGTACACACTGCATAGAGCATAAAGAGACCTAATGAGTGGAGGCATGTGTGCTTCTAGGATCAGAGAAGAATCTAAGAAATTGTTTTTCTCTTTATACCTGAAAAACCCCAAAACTCAAGAGCTCAAGGTTGGCATCAGTACTACAGGCAATTAATGATAATAATAGCCTTACATTTGCCAAACCCACATCACTACATATTGTTTCTCTCTCTTGCTCACTCACTCACTGCTTGTCTTAATATATTGGGCACATGTTATAAAGTGCTTCTTTAACTGCTTTTATTGTGCCAAAGGATGTATATTTCTCTCAAATAATCTCCCCTTTTTTTGTGGATGTGCAAAGGTAAAGTCTCACAGCCCTCTTTGTTGATAAAGTGTATTAAGTGAATACATTTTAATTAATTCAAATTTGAGGATCTTTTTACATAATAGATGAGGGATAGCCTCTAGTTTCTTGATTATCCTATTCTCGTTCCTGCTTGTTAGCATGTGGATGGTTGGATCGGCAGCAGCTTTCTTGAGTCATGAGATGACTTTGATAATAGAACCAAATACAGAAGAATCAAAAAGCTAGAGGGATCTAGGTCACCGAGGACCTCTTGGGACTGACTGATCTCATCAGACATATGCTACTTGCCTCCTAACCTTTTGACATCCCAGAACTAAATTTCAACTTTACTCAAGACTGTATTGGGTCTCTGTTATCCCCAGTAAAAGAGATTCTTAAATAATAATGTCTGCTGTCAACAGCAAAGGAAGAAATATTGATTTGTCATCTATGAAATGCATAAGTCCCTTTCTTTGAGACGATGTGCCTGCAACTCTCTACTCTTAGAGAATAATAAAATCAGAGCAGCAGAATAAAATTCCAGAGTAGGATGTTTGAGGGGGAGAAACGCTGATATCTGGAGACTGAGATTGTTTATCTCAAGTCTTTACAAAGGTTGAATTATTTGATATGCCACTCATGTACCTATGCAACTTAATTTCCTATGCAGCAGTCATTTTATCCCAGATATTGAAAAATTAATATATAAATTGCTACATAAAAGTAAAATCTTGAAGTTGCTTTTAAGAAGAATTATGTGCAGCTAGCTACTTATTATTGCTTGAGTTATACTTAGGAAACACAATCTGGTTGGGATCTCTGGTAGCAGAACAGATCAAACTTGATTGAGCTACATGAGAAGTGAATTGAAGGTCAACTTTGACTCCATTAGCACAATGATACTGTCAGCCAAGGTCACCAGAGCCAACACTCATGAAAACCCTCACTGGAAAACTGATTTCTGTGGGGGGTTGATAGGGTTAATCTACCATCCAGCCTTAGCCACCAATGATTCCAAAGACAGTTGCAAAAATATCAGAGAACAAACCATGAAACAGGCATTTTTTTTTTTGTTGTTCTGTATGTTTGACTTGTTTCCTAACTGGCAGTTGGTGGTAGGAAAATCTTATGAAGCCGGCCTAAGTCAAGAGTACTATTACCGGACACAGACAGACAAACACTGTGGCTGAGAACACAGTTGCTCTATGAGTATCACATGCTAATCCCACGTGTACCAGGAACATAATGAAAATACTTTGAGAACACAGTAAAAGGCCAGTTGTAAAATGGAGGAGGTTCAAGTGCTCCACGGGGGCACATTTCATTTCTAAACACTGCCACAATATCATCACAGAATAGAAATAAATAACAGCTGAACTTTCCTGTGTGCTGTAACAAGAGACTCTTGCCATTGTCCACCGCAGATACACCACTTGAACAGCAGACTTGTAAGTGAGAAGGTTAAGGTTTGCATTGCCAAAGAAGTAGGCTACCAAGGGCATGGAGACAGTCTTCTCTCAGAGTCAGATCCAAGTGTGCAGATGTCTGTGGGGTGTATCTGACTGCAAGCTCAGGAAACATCCTAAATACACGGTAACCAAAGGGCGGGTTTTAAAGCATGTGAGCCACTTCTTTAGACTGGTTTTCATTCTGTAAGCAAAATAAACAATTTTTCTTCCCTCCCTCTTTCAGGCATTTTCCCCTCTTGCCCCTCCTCAAATAGACCTTGTTTACCACTGTTTTCCACAAATAATTGTGTTGAATTGGTACTCCAACTTCTTGCAGCATTGAACTCTCTTGGTTAACAACTCAGAGTTTGCATAAAGATATACTTTAGGTTCCAAGAGTTCTCTTATAGTTTAGGCCAGTCTTTTAGTCAGACACATGTCATTTTCAGTCCTAGATGTATACTGGAATATCATAGCTGAGTGACTCAAACCTCAAACATTTGTTATGTTGATAAGTCCAAGGCAAAGCACCTCAGATTCCATTTGTTGTGATGGGGCCAGGATTAATTCCTCAGTCATGGATGACTGCAGTGTCTGTGCATTGTGGAAAGGGCTGCAGAGACTCCTGGAATCTGTTTTGGTAAGGGCATTAATCTCATTCATGAAGGCTCTGGCCTTATAATCACCTTCCCAGAGCTCAGTTTCCAGAAACCATCTGTTTGTAAGAGATTTTTTTTTTTTTTTAACACACAGACAGATAGACAGAAAGACACACAGGCACACACAAACACACCTGCACATGAACACAGAAGCACACTGACACATGTGCACACACATACACACACTGATACATATACATGTATACACACAATACACATGTATGCATGCACACAACACCCACACACATACATACACATGCACAGGCACAAGCATGTGCACATGCAGGTTCATACACACACCCCTCACCCACACCTGTACCTACACACCTGTCTGCTAACTCCAGAAAGGAAACTCACAACAGACAAAAATAACAGTTGCACCAGAGTCTAACTTTTTTCACTAATGGGCTCTTACTATGGTTACTGAGGAGTGTAAAGGGGTTACTTACAGGAGCAGGGATGATTGAAAACAGCTACATCATTAAAACACCCACTTCAACTGACTAATAAAAGCTGCAGCCTTGGAACATTCTGTGGGACTTGCAGGCAGAGTGACAGGTCCAAGAAATTCTCAGTAGAAACTCTCATCAGTGGTTGGCTTCTGCTTCCCTAGCTACAGGGAGAAGACCCTCACTAAGCTTTCAAGTTTCAGATGTGTGAGGCTCATTAGTTTTTGCATTTCCCTAGCCTCCCTTCAATGACAGGAATATTCCACTGGCAACCAAGTGTTCTGTAACACCGTTGCAAGAACTGTTAAGCTCCAGTGTGTGAAAACTTGTGGAGGAGAGGCAAAAACAACATCCATTCTAGGACAGTACCATTGGCACGATTCAAGGAACAATAGGCAGCATCTTCAAGCCCTACCTCCCAGTTTACCTAAAGCTAATGACTCTTTGGTTCTCATTACCAAAGACCCTATGCAGGTTCCATCACAGCTAATGATAAAATATGAGGGGAAAGTAAGTCTGGAGTGTCTCATGGCATTGACAGCTGATTCAGCAACTGAGAACAGAGATGTCTGTCTTCCTCTGGATGTTGAGACTCCCACTCTATAGCAAATCTCCCTGGAAGTAAATACCTAGGCTTTAGCTATTTGAACTATCTAATGGAACAGGATTTGACTTCAAGCTGAGAAGAAGACTATAGAAACGTTTTGGATGAGGCATTTGGGAAGCTGGACACAGAGGAGGAGGAGATGCTGTTTTGCTGGCGGAGAAGCAGAACCTTCATTTATTTGCCTTTCTTTTGCAATTGTTCTGTGGAGGATGCTAAAGTTAAAGGTCTGGATATCTGAAAATCCAGCAGGGTTACGTCATTTGATCGTTAGCACTGTGCTCATTTCTTTCAAGCCACCATCACTGTTTCTCACTCTCCAGCACTTTCACGTCAGAACAGACTCTTCATCTTAGACACCCACACGTTCGTGCCTATTTTCAAAACTATGTCATGTCATCTTGTCCTAAGAAAGATGTTTTAGGATAATATTTTTTAGCTCAGTCATCAGTTTTGATTCCAAAGAAACATGCTCTCCTTAAATATTTACCTTTTTTAGCCAATGTGCAAACAATTTATAGGAAAGCCATGTTGAGTTCGTGGGTCATCGAATGCTTAGATATAAGAATGGATGGCATTTGCTCAGTTGACAAAAACACAGTTGTTCATTATTTTTCTTATGATTATTATCAATTTAGTGACACATCCTATTATAGCATCTTGAAGCTTATAACAGTTTATACTATAGTATATCTCACTGATAGAACTATTTCCCTTTAACTAGGGGGCAAGAAATCTTGTCTTTTGCTGCTACTGGAGGCATGGGGAAGGTGATGGTCAGGTCAACAGCCTTCAGTTCAAGGTGAATGTCTCAGAAAGCTCTTTGCACCTACCCTTGCCTTCTGATCTCACACACCTAAGCAATTGTTTTCATGTTTTCAATTTTATCACACCAACATTTCATGTTCCCGAATTCATCTCTACTTCCACAGTGCCAGGCGTCTTCTCTTCATTTCTCAGCCCCTTTCCCCCTTTTTCTTGTCTTTATTTATTTAGTGGGTATTTCTGTGTATGTGCATGCACATTCCCCCGATCTGCTACAGTACACATGGTTTTCCTCATTTTTTCCTCATGGGTTCTTCAGGCCATCGGATGCAGGCCCGTTTACACATTGAGCTGTCTTGCTGGTCTACGGCTGTTTCTTTGCAACTGGAAACTTCAAGCCCTTCAAGGTCTTCTGCTTCCAGGGGTACTATTGACCTCAGCCTTTCCACAGTTCTGCCCCAAACAGGATGTCTCTCAGATGAGAAGCTCGCAGGGTCCTCTCTGCCACCTAGAGACTCAGATTTCAGATCTTGGGTTTGTAGTTGTCACTCTCTCCGGTCAAATCAGGACTTGTATCTAACAGTTGTTCCCACCACGGACTCTATTCTCATCCTCCTACCATTTCCTGCCAGGTGCCCTTATTTTCCCCTTAAGAATTTATTCACCTAATTTGTTCCATCACAGAGCCCAACCCCATTCCATCTTCCAAGTCCTCTCCCATCCTCCCTGAGGTTGTTTCCCCATTCCCCAGCCAGAAGACAGCTAAACTTGCTCTCTCATGTTTGTTACCTGAGTTTACTAGGTACTGACCCAGCGAAGGCAGGGTATGTGGTCACCAACACAAAACTCACAAAATCCATACATCTTTGCTATGCCTTATGGAAGTTCTGTTTTCCAGATGGTCTCTTGACATCTCCATCTCTGTACCTGCTTCTCTGTATCCCAGGAAGAGGAGAGGGCAAATCACAAAGAATCCCATGCCAGCTTTTGCCTGGAATTAAGACCTTAAGTAGGTGGGAAAACACAAGCATGAAGGGCCTCACTTTGGATACCTAGCACCTACCTAAAAGGCGGGCATGGAGGTAGGTGTCTGTTACCACAGTGCTGGCAGGGCTTGAGACTCGGTGAGTCTTGGCTATCCTAGGACTCAATGTGTAGACCAGGCTGGCCCCAAATGCACAGATAGCTGTCTGTCTCTGTCCATCATTTCCTACAGAAAGTTCTCATTGGTAAAAGGATCAACACTGGCCACTCAGGTATGTTGTTAAATATAAGATAAATTATGACTCTATTTTAAAAGTGTCTAGTCCTACGGGAAGTTGATTATGATTCTGAATACATACATGTACACATGCTTCTTTGCTATGGGGGATTCAGTGGGTATACCATTACAGCATGAATAACATTTTTTTAAAGCAACCTTTCTTTCTTAAATTTTTATACAATATATTTTCACCTTATATTTTCCTTCCCCCAACTTCTTCCAAATTATTCCTACTACTATACCCAACTTCATGTTTTCTCTTTCAAAAAGAAAAATAAAAAACCCTCAGACAAAATTTAAAACAAACCCACAAAACAAAACAAAATCTCCACGAAACCAACACACACACACACACACACACACACACACACACACACACAAAACCCAAATAAAATAAAACAACAGCAACCAAAAGTACACAAAAAACTATGGTGTCTATTTTGTCCTGACTAACTACTCCTAAGCTCGGGGCCTGCTCTGTAGCTGATATACCCAGTGTCACCCTAATGGAGAAAAATAATTTTCACTTTCTTATGAGGTATCAATTGCAAATAGTTTCTTGGTTAGGGTGGAACTTTGTGCTCACTTCCCCCTCTCAGCGCTGGGATTGTGTCTGATTGGAACCTGTCATAGTCTCTAATTTCATAGGTGTTTCAGACCTGAGTCTGGAAGACATGATTTCCTGAGAGTCATCTGTCACCTCTGACTCTTATAGTCTTTCTGCCTCCTCTGCTGCAAAGATCCCTGAGCCTTGTGTGTGTGTGTGTGTGTGTGTGTGTGTGTGTGTGTGTGTGTGTGTGTGTGAGGGGGTTTGATGAAGACATCCCATTTAGGACTGAGCATGTCAAAGTCTCTCAGTTTCTTCCTATTGTCCAGTGGTGGGTCTCTGTGTTCAGATATTTTGATGAGGTTTGGGTGATGTTCTAGTCACAGAGTTCAAGCCCTAGTGACCTGGCTGAGGGTCCCTGGTAGATAGAGATGCTACGGGTTGGCAAAGTCATAAAGGAATGTGGATGAGCTAGAAGGAAAGGCCTAGGGGACGAGGGAAATGACTAGGGGGACTTTGTTTCTGCATCAGAAGACCAAGAGAGTTCACGCTGTATTAAAAAATCTGTGTAGCTTTTAGTATTTGTGTGAATAGAGGTTGTAGTAGTCAGCTTTCTGTTGCTGTAACAAATGCCTAAAGTACATAAGTATAAACAAGAAGGAAAAAAAGGTTTACTTTGGCTCACAGGTTTGAAAGCTTCAATGTGTGGTTGGTAGTTTTCATTGCCTTGGATCCAGTGGTGAGTTAGCACACCATGCTAGGATCTGTGACAGGGGAAGCTGATCAATGGTAACAGGACAGTGTGTGTGGTGTCTGCGCATGTGTGTGTGTGTGTGTGTGTGTGTGTGTGTGTGTATCTATTTAGAGACAGAGATAGAGACAAAGAGAAACAGAGAGGACAGAGTTAGAGACAGACACACAAATTGTGCCAGGTCCCACTGTCCCATAAATAGTATATCCCTGGGGATTTGCCTTCACTGGGCTCATCTTTTAAAGGATTCACTGTCTCCTGAGAGTTAGAGGCTGGGGACCAAGCCTTCAACACATGAGTCTTTGTAGACCAAGTTTTGTTGTTATGAGAAGTTTTCAAGGAGCCATTTTATATTTGCATATGTCTGATATAATATATGTCTGATATAATAAGCCAGATGAAAGTGAATCTGAAGACAAAATCTCTTCATCAACATTTTTTTGAAACTATTTTTTCAGGATCAAGTTTATATTTATTTCAAAACAATTTTCTTTTGTGTGTGTCTGTTTTGTATTGGTCAGATAAACTGGGGATGTTGCACAGAGATCCTACTCTCATGGATGTAGCAGTCATTTGGGGAATGAATGCTAGTCAGTAGTTTCCTCATCAAATGGGTTTCTGTCTTCTGCTGTGGAACTTAATAATAGAGGAACAGATCAGGGAGGGTTCATTTTATTCATAATGATACTTCATTGAGGCACGAATAAGAGCTCTCTCAGGTAACTGTAGGTCTGAAAGCTATACTCTTACACTCCCTTTGACACACACCAACCACAGGGATGAGGCCGGCTTCTGTGGTGTTTACGCAACTGGTAAAGTCTTCACTGAAGTCAAGGGGAGCTTGCTTACGTAAGGGCTGCAGGCCTTAGCTGCCGGAGATTAAAAAGAAAAAAAAATTCTTAAACTCTTTCAACATTAATATTGCCTGTAAGGAATCCAGGCATGACCTAAGCCTCGGAGCTTTTCAAACCTAGCAAGCAGAAGGGTAAACAGTAAACACGGGTTATTTTAAGCACGATCTAATCATAGTTCAATGAACAGCGATATTCTATTTGATCTCTAAGGTATTAATATGTTTATATCACTATTAGACATTTTCATGCAGCCCATTATCCAAACAATGGCTTAAGTCTGTGGTATTTAATAAATCAAGTTTCCGTGGCGTGGGACCGGGTGGGAGTGGGGCTGGAGCCTCTTTCTCTGTCTTTTTCTTTTCCTCAGGTGCAGTTTTGTGTTAATATAAGAGAAGTGTGGCCTTCCTTCTCATCGCACTAAAAGTGAGCTAATCCCTGTGTAAGGAATCAGTAAGTACGATCTGCTTAATCTAGTCCCAGTGTGAAACTGTTGACATTTGTTCTTCTTTCTGTCGTTATGTGACTGGGCCTGTTT
The DNA here is from genome assembly GCF_963924665.1 of Micromys minutus. Classification (NCBI taxonomy): domain Eukaryota; kingdom Metazoa; phylum Chordata; class Mammalia; order Rodentia; family Muridae; genus Micromys; species Micromys minutus. The sequence goes on along the minus strand of NC_137973.1, from coordinate 61,667,724 downwards.
TGTGCTGGATTAGACACAAATCTCCCGCGCGGCACATTTGGCATGTTACTGGTAGTTTAACTTCATTAATAATGTATGAAGAAAATGTAATCCGTGGCAAGGAAAGGAAGAAAAGTATTTTTTCCCCCTTTGCTTTCCTCAAATCCTCTGGAATGAGTAATTACTCAACATTTTATGTTTGATGTTACATTTTACAATTGAACTTCCAGAGTGATAGTTAAGATGAGGGAAACTTTGGCAAAATGGTCTGCATGAAACACACCTTTTAAAAATCTCTAAATAAGATCACGGATGGCCAGAACTTGTTAAACACAGTCGGGAATTAAATATTTATTCAGCTTATTTCATTTTCAGGGTCATAAATGTTCTTTCTGAGTTATTCCCCATAACAAGTGTTTCTAGCACGAAGCCAGTAACAGGCATCGAGAGCGGGGAGCACTAAATTACTGTGAGACCGAACAAATACGGGTGCCTCTGACTTGTAAAGGAACACAAGTGATCATTTCTGATTGAAATATTGTTGCTCAATGAGTCTGGCTGAATTAAACACAGACGTGCCAAAAATAAGCCCCAAGTTGCAGCTTATATATATAAAAAAAGATGTTTCCTAAAACTGCTTTAGATGAAAATGGTATTTTAAAAGAATACTATTGGTAACTGTGGCAAGTCCCAAAATGGCCTAAGGAAGGTCAGCTTGCCCCTCGAAGTGGACTTTTGGACTGTGTACTCCGGTCACATTTGCGCGACCAGAGCAACAGCTGGGGAGACTTTGCCAACAAAGACGAGTGTTAGATAATCCTGATGAGATTCCACATACAACATCTTTTGTAATGATGTCACATTCAGCTGTAATGGAATAATTCAAGCTGAAAGGACACGCTTTGATCCTTTCTTAAACCTTTCCCTGTGGACTGGCTATCTAAAAGCTTTAAAGATATTTCTGTTACAAGATCTAGTGTCTCCTCAGAGAAGTCATGCTTGCTTCTGACGCGTCGGGAGCCATGAGAACAATATGGAGTTCGCCAGGGCGCTTCTCAAAGCATCTTTCGGAGGGAGGGGGCTTACTCAATAAAGATATCAGCGATTGGTTGCTCCTCGCTTCTTATTCCTCCACGGTCAGGACCCATGGTTTTATTCTGTCGCGAGATCAGGCAGACAGGAAGGGGATGTAAATGTGTCGTGGGGACATGTCATCAAACATTGAGCATTTGTGTGCAATCCGCCTTCTCTTTTGCCAGTACATAATAAGTTATGTCTCTGTAGAAAGTGGCATAAATATCAGGTATGTTGTAAGAATTAAAAAGAAAAAATAAAAGTCTCTAAAACCCTAGCAAGCAAAAGTTTCACCTTTTCACTTCTAGGGAAATTTTGTGTAAAATATTTCCCTTTTATTTTCATGGATTTTAAAATTCTAAATCACAGTTCACGATTCCGTAGAATAGTCAATAAGGCACATCAAGTTTTAAAAAAATCCACAAGTTTAGCTCACATGTGCAAGTTAAAAATGATTCTATTTTCATTCTTTATGCATTTCGTTCTTACATTATACATTTTTGTTTATTAGAAAACTTTCTAGTTACAATTATTTTTTCTGAGACTCAGAGGATTTTTGCCCAGGGCGGTGAAGCAAATGTGCTTGTGACTGTGTCTACTGAGGCATGGCTTGTGCTACCGGATGTATTCCCTGGGCTTCTCTCAGAGGGAGCAGGGGATTGTAGTCACTGAAGAGAACATGGTCAATCCTGCATGTAATTAGCTTACACATCAGTTTTACATTGACATTCATGTTTTGTCTATGGAGAATAGATAATAAAGTTTTTTTTTTCATTGAAAGTTTTAACTATATGTGATTTAAATATTCCCAGTCAAAATTCTCAATGATTCCACCATTTGTTAGAAAATTTCCATTTCCTCTCCTCCCTTCTTTCTTTTCTTTTCTTCTTATTTTCCAGTGCTAAGCAACAAACCCAGGGCTCTTCATGTGTTAGACAAACACTCTGCGTTTCAGATACATTTCCAGACAATGTTGCATCATCGGCATCAACTTGTGATCAATAAGATAGACGTGGCTGTCAGACTTGAACAAAACTGGGCTCAAAAAAACTGCAGCTTTGACCTGGGAGTTTAGGATGCTTTCTGGGGTACTGTGGTTGCCCCTTCCTGATCCCATTGCCTTTTTTGGTGTTGGTAGGAGAGGGAACAGTCAGTAGTTTGCATTCAAAGCTGCAGCTTCTCCTATATGTCATTACTTTTAACTATAACTTGATATTGAGTTTTCTTTTTCTGTAGCTCTAAGTGTCTTTTTAAGAATGTATTGTACATCTACTGGGTTAGTTGAATGGAAGGGAAATCATTTTCTCTAGCCATGATTCACAAAATTATTGAAGAGAATATGTGTGTATATATATGTTTATTGTAATACCTTTTAATATTTTATTTTTTTTTCACTTAACATCCTACTCACTGGCTCCCTACCACAATTCTTCCCCCTCACTTTCTCCTTTGAGTGGGTGAGGCCCCCCTAGATATCCTCCCACTCTGGCACATCAAGTCTCTGTGGGACTAGGTGCATCATTTCTCACTGAGGCCAGACAAAGCATCCCAGCCAGAAGAACACATCCCACAGACAGGCAACAGGAGGAATAGACAGGAGGGATGGCCTCCCCCGTTCCAGTTGTTCAGGACCCATGAAGAGAATTTGTTAGATATCTCCCTGTCTGCCTGAGGCCACAGTTTAGATTGTAACTCCATGAACAGGTAGGTATTCAAATGCCTCCAAATACTTGCTTCATTGTATGCAACACATTTCTTTCTCTGTCAGTGTTGGCTATTTTTCTTAGAACAGCAAATTGGTCCTAGAACATGGGAACATTTACAATACTTTCTGGTAGTTACAGCAAAGTTTAGTAAATGTTTTCCCAACACACTACGGCTGTGGTGGACTGACAGGGCTTGAGTCTCAGCCCCATGTCCATGCCTTGTATAAAGTTTATCATCTTTTTCATTTTAGACAGAATACGTGTTTTCAGGCCACCCAAATTACTGCCTACATTTGCATAGGAGAATTGAAGGCAGTGGGTGCATTCATTAAATGAGCCTTCCTGCAAATTTTAGCTTTCTATTACTTATTTAGTTCCTCCCTCTTTTCTATTATTTCATTCTTTGGGGGAAAAGCCAACCATTCAAAACTCATATCATATTTTTAAATGTTGATGAGAAAATGGAAATTGAATAAATAAGACTAATTATCAATCACTTATTTATAATATTTACTTGGAACTTTCTTGATATTTTTTAAAAATCCAGAATCTTCCCAGGGGGAAAATACTACTTGTGTTTTATACATTAAAAAAATTATTGGCTAGAAGAGTCAAGCCTTCTGTTTATTGTAGGTAACCAAGTTTTACAGCTCTGTGTGCGAAGCAAAACCTATCTAATTCCTCTGTTTAGTCACCATGTAAATCCGGGGATGCAGAAGGGCCGAGTGCTGGTTTTGAGGCTGCCTCAATGCGGGTCATGTGATTTCATGACTATTACCTCTTAAATGTGGCTTACGATCATGCATTTTCTCACAGGCAACAACTTTTCATTTAAAGAAACTGTTATATACAAAGGAGACTTATTCACAGAAGAGGGATTAGTTTAAATGGCTTATTTCAAGGTCCTGGAAAGTTTTCTTAAAAACAAGGCCCCTTAGTTTTATAAATGCCTTCATAACTCCACCTTTTAAAATTATTTTAAGAGGTTTGTTAAAAAAACCCACTATTTTTAAATAAAACAAAACTAGCTGACTCATGTTACCAGTTCCCACTGCCTTCATGCCTCCAGTAGGCAGCCACAGTGATCTCTAATCTTCACACCGCTGGGTTATTTTTAAGACAAGGCAGGGATAGTTTTATTGCACCCATAAACATTAGTATGTTTATCTCTAAAAACAAAACATCTTCCTTCCATATGTAAAACCACTCACTAACTCTCCTGGAATAATAGTCAGGCCTAATCATGCCATTAGAGATAGGAAGCTGGCTTCTCACTCATACTGAGTGGTCATTATGTTAGCATATAATAATATCTTTCCATTTATGCCTCAGAAGTTAATAAAATAGACATTCCTCTAATGCACACAGAAAAACATAAAATGGTGACTAGAACTATGGATTTGAAAAACCACAGTCAAGGCCCCGCTTTGCTACTTATTAGCTGTGTGGCTTAGAGTGTGATTAGATCTTCATTTCTCATTTGCAGAAATGGGGATAATGGAACCTGGGTCATCTCATTGAGCGAGTGAAATGACGTCAGCGTCTGTCATGCTGTGATGCTAAGAATACTTCATTAAACGTTAGCTATTTTTTAAAACCTTGCAAATGGATTTTGAACCCAGGGCTGCCTAATCTTAAAATCAGTGAACTTTCTACAGTGCCAGGCTGAGCCATCGCAGGGACAATGCTGGCAGCATACCAGCCTGGACACTCTTTAAAGAGAAGTTAATGTGGATTTATTAAGACTCTACTTCTGGTAGCACTAAATTTTCCACCATCATTGGCAAGCTGGTGGTTGGTGTTCTCTTACTGTGGCAGTCGCTAGGCACAGAAAACAGCTGGTTCTGAACAAGCGCCTGTGAAGGTAGGGGGAACTAGGGCTGGCAAACTGAGGGTGCGCAGAACACAGTGGGGCCAGGGTTGCAGGGAGTGGAATGTGACAGTCTCAGCCTTATGGAGAACTAATTGCCAGCAGCCAGCATTGTACACTCACGATCTTTGTGAGGAAAATGAATACCCCAAGCCAGTGTGTGTCCTAGATACCACACCAGTGAAACCGCTTGTGGTGGTTGATTTATGCTCACACTTACATAGTTCTTGTGGCTTCCAAATTTGTTGTAATTTCAAGAAATATCCCCATAGAGATGTGTTCAAAGCTGAACATTCAAATAAAAATTGATAGTGACTGGATGCTAAAATGTGAAACAATGAAGCAGGAAATGTTGCAGATTGGGCCAACAAGTTGCACAAATTTGAGCAAGGAACATTAGAGACAGGACATTAGACAGATACTCTCTCACCTATATTTTGTTAAGAGTAATTGCTAAGGCAGAATGCTCCTGTTGTATCTCTGTTGTTGCTAATGTTTGATGCTTTGTAGTTTTGGTTCTTCATGATTATATGAGCCTGTCTTTTACTTGTAAGGAGTGAAGATAAATTTCACTTTTCATGAACTCAAAAAACATTTACTGAGCTCCTACTGTATACTATGTACTGTTTTAGGGAATGGTAACAAATAAGGCAGACAAAGTTCTCTACTTTTCTGGAACTTATTTTTAGTTAGGAGATAGAAGATAAACAGGGGACATATATTTCATTAAGAAATGCCAAGGAGAAAGGGTAAACAGGTCAGGGAGTGAGGAGGAATGGAGGAAGTTTTGGGGGTTTTAGATATGGTGAGCAGAGAAAGCACTTCTGGTGAGCTGGCTTAGGAATGGAGTGCCAGAGGATGGAAGGCAATGACCTATGTGGCTAATTAGGGGTGACAGCGAACACTCAGGCAGATTATGATCGGCATGTGAGACAAAATTCATAGGCTACTGTGTGATGGCATCAGGAATGAGAATATGAAGGGCAAGTTGGGTACAAAGTATGACCTTGCAGGTCAGAGTAAAGATGCTGATCTTGGAGCTGAGCAAACTGGGAAGCAACTATATGCCCCAGGGTGCAGAGGTTCGAGCTCCTGGAGGCCATGGTGAAATCACTCCTGCCACTGTGCACAGCATGCAGGAGTAAAGAGGTTGATGCCTGGCCTGTGTCAGGCACGAGTCCAGACTGTGACTAATTGCACGGTTCCTGTAGGTTTCACTGACATTTGACTGACGGTGTCAAATGAATAAACAAGTATTTTCATTAAATGTAGATTAGTCACTGACTTTTGGACTGATTGTGTAGAAATGCTCAAATCTTTTATATATATCTCGCTTTAGCTATGAAATGTTGATCTATGGAGAGCTGACTTGAGTGGCTACATATTTTGTGTCTCTGGTCTCTCTCTTGAGAAACTTCAGGATTAAATTTTAATTTTGGATGCTTAAGCATCTCCATTTAAAAACAGTTGTAAATAGCATATGGGTAGGGAAGTCAGAGTGTGGTGAGTCTCTCAGGATATCTGATCATACTGTAAACCCCAAGATCATGTCATTTACTAAAAAACTTGTTTCTAGCTGTGGTGTGGCTCAGTGCTTAGCACACATCTTTAATCCCTCTGGACAGAATATAGACTCGCTCCTTGTATAAACCTTTACTACCAAACAGTGAAGGTGAAGCTAGTTTATAGAAGGAAGGAACCATGTTTGAAAGTGATGTCTAATTGAGTGGCAGACAAAGTGACGAATCAGAGAAAGATTTGACAGAAACAGGATCTATCCAACTCTCACAGGAAGAGAGGGGAAAGAGGCAACATAAGAGGGAACAGCACAGAGTGAGAGGGAGAAAGAGGAGGCATCTTTACTGGGAGACTGTTACAGAGACAGGCTGAAGAAAGAAAGAGACAGAGGATGAAAAGGAGCCAGAAGATTAGAACACAGTGCCAAACTTAGTATCAGGCTAAGCAGAGAAATTCAGGAGAGACCAAGAAGGAGGAATCAGATTGAATCAGTCAGCTGGAGGAGGTGTTTGATTCAGAACAGCTGAGTTGAACTAGCCAGTCAGAGGTCAGAAAAAAACTGGGAAGGGGTGAGCCTATTTAACAGCAAGTCTCAAAGTGTGAAAACATTCTAGGCCTAGATAAGATTGTATAGAGGACAGAACCTTCCAGAAGTAGGCCTAGGCTAGCAGAACAAGGCAATGAGCCTCAGAGATAACAATTACATCAGGTAAATAAAAATACTTTTACACACAGCATTTTGGTTTCTTAAAGAAAACTCAGTTATGTTAATACAGTTTTATTTTAATCTCATGTATAGGATAAGAGGCTGCTTCACAGTAGATGATTATGCTTGCTTTGTGCACTAGCAGGGGAGTGATTTTTGCCAGCTGCAGATAGTCTAATTTTGAGGTCTCTGGAGAGGGTATAAATAAGAGAGTTCTGAGAGCACCTATGAAGGCTGTCTTTCCTGGCTGCTGCTACTACTGCTGCCTCCCCTGCCTCCCCTGCCTCCCCTGCCTCCCCCGCCTCCCCCACCTCCCCTACCTCTCCTGCCCTTGTGTTGCTGCTGCTGCTGCTGCTTCTGGTGCTGTTGTTGCAGTTTGAGAAGTTGGAGATATCCTGACAAGGAAGACTGTACTTGCCCCAAGGAACACAATGCCCTTAATTAGCAGCAGGTAGTCAAAAGAGGTCTAAGTCCATCTTCTTCTCTAACCTTTCTCTCTTACCTGGTTTTGGGGGGTTTGGAATGGATCAGGGTGGAAGAAGTGTTGGAAGGGAGGTAGAGGTATAAGAACCCAATAAAATAGCTAAAAAAGTTGCTGACCTAAGAGTCTACTATATTTTTAGGATGTTAAACAAATACATTCACCACATAAAGTATATTTCTTGACACATTAAAAAGCATTTCCCTGTATTATTCTGATCTATAGAAATGCTATCTAATGTCCTAATGGTAAAAGTTGAAACATTTATTCTAATAACATTTGAATTTAGTGAGGGTGATGATATGCTTTGGGCATATAGAATATTCTAAAGAAGCTATTGTCATTAAAGTTTAGTATGTAAGAACAAAGGAAAGGGAATATATTATTGAGTTTTAATGAATGAATGTGTCTGTAAATTCCATTTAGTATGTTTATCCAACTTAAATTTTTCTTTTTGACATGAATAAAGTTGAAAATGCCCTAGAATTCATTACTAGGAATACATATCTGCATATTTGTACTTATATATGAGATCATTTACTTTCTTATATAAATATTCTTTTGGGAAGAGGTGGGTATCAGTCTGCATGGTCCCAATCCCTATTTTTATGTTAGTCATTTTGGTTTGGCATTCAATGCTTCTGAAACCCAGGGGCTCTTTGTAGGATGGCTTGGTGGTCATTCCTGACTTAATGTTTTACAGCTCACTTCATGTCCAGCTATCAGCTGATTCTCAGTAAAGCCCGTATTTAAGACATTTAAATTTCTTTGAGTACATTCAAAGGAAAACATTGAGAGAGTTGTGCATAGAGCTAGAACCTGGCTAATCTGTGTTTAGCTAAGACATAAAGCATTACATCATTTCATAGCATAGGTCAATGCTCATCCTTGGCACATAGTTTCTAATCAATATAAAGCAAGTATTTTTTTCTTGTGATGTGAAAAATATAAAAAATACTTTAACTACATAAAATCATTTTATTTTTCATTTTTATTTCCTTTAGCTCATAACAATTTAAAGAGAACAAATAACAGATACTAAAAATGTGTTGGGATGGAGGAGGGAAGGTGAGGTAAAAGTTTTTTGTTTCCTTAGAGACTCAATTGTGTCATGTGATGTTTTTTTCTTGAAACTGTCTTATGAGAGGATGTTTTTCTGAGGCAGACACATGAGAAGATGTTTTGTTGAGAACAGGCACATGGTGCTTTCTCTGGATGCTGCCTGATAAAAGGGCATCGTGATATTTTGCTAGAGCAGATGCTTGAGAGATCATGTGATGTATGGAAAGAGTATAAGAATAACCCAACAGACAGTGGACAGTGCTCTTGCATCGGTTTACCTTGAAGCTCTTTCTGGTCATTGTTGGGTTTTGTTGAAGTTGGTCTTTGCTGATGACACTCCTGCATTGGTTTGCCTTGCTTTCTATGCTGATTATGACTAGTCATGACTTTGAAGATAGAAACACACTAACAGACTTCTGGTGATGTTCTGGCTGCTTCTTGTCCCTTCCATAGGACTTGTGCAGATTGCTGGAGCTTCTACTATTGATTCAGGTTTGATGTCTTGTTAGTGGACCAGACTGCTGACCACAAAGACCGAAATTGCCCCCCAAAACTATTTTTAAATGGGTTCACATCCTCCTCTTTCTATTAATTTTCTTTTCCTTTTTCTCTGGTTGGTAGTTGGCTAGAAGGGAGGTTGAAGCATTAAAGAACCTTAAATTAATTAAAGTAGGTTAAAAAGAACTAAACCTACATGAATGCATAACCCTTGTAATGATAAGAAAATTTCAAGAAAAATGTGAATTTATTTAAGCAATTTAAGCTACTATAAAATTTGATGATGAACTTGATAGAAAAATTATCCACATAGCCAGGATTAACTCAACTGTATTTAACTGCTTCTTGAACTGGGGCATGTTCTTTTTGGTGAACTCATCGAAATCTGTGTGCCTCTACCTCTGGAGTGCTGGATTGAACCCTGCCCACTTGGTAAATAATTTAATAGGATATAGCTGCTTGGCCCTACCAAGGACTCAGGTGCCATTGTCTCTGGTAGGAATTTTGTGGAAACTGTATTTGAGAAACTTTCTAGACAGTTTAGACAAGTGACCTATAGTTACTTATTCTCCTACTTCTTTTCATGTGGGAATTTGTCTATATTTTGTCATTGGAGTTGGAATTACAATTCTTTCCTCATGGCAACATTTACAAGTGAGTGTTCTTCACTTCGAACCGACATGTTTGTTGTTCAGTTTTTGAGATGTAGAAAGGCTGGGACTCATGATCTCGTTACGTGACTGTTTCCCTTGAGTTCTAGACGGGGACTGGGACCCATTATCTTTTTACATAGCTGCTTCTCCTTCCCTCAGACTCTACTTGTATTCTACCTTTCCCTTTCTCATTGTTCTCTTTCTCATCTACATAGAAGATGGGTCCCTCACATCAAGCTTCACCTATAGTGTCTCCCTACATCCACTTCAGTGGTTGTCTTTGCTGCCCTTCACAGCTCCAGGAAACACTCTTAGACCACTGTCTTAGTCCCTGTTTTGTTGTTGAGGTGGACAGGGCCTGGCATATATCAGACCCTTGGGAAATAGTTTAGAATAATCCTTGAGGCAACACTTGTTCTCTTGCTCTTAAGAATCCAATCCACTTCTTAGTCCCTTCTCTTCTTTTTAAACTCCAAGGTTTCAACTTGATATCTCCTTATGTTCTGTTCTTCGAGTGACTACTTTTCCTTAAGCTATACATGTGCCCACATCTTGTCAAGGTTATTGTCTATATGTCTCTCACATTCAAATGTTGAAGTTCTAATTTCCAACACGATATTAGTCTTTAGGGTGGTGGTGACTAGGTGACTAGTATTCACAGTGTTGACCACTTTGGCATTAGTGTCCTAATAAAGCAGGTCCAAGAAATCTCATTGAACCCCTCAGTTTTGAGGACACAGCAAAAAGGCACCAGTGATGGAAAGAAATGGAGACCTCCTTAGAGACCAGATCTGCAGATGGATCAATCTTTAACATCTCAGATCCTAGACCTGCAAGAAATAAATTTCAATTTGTTCTAAACTATTCAGTCTATTGAATTTTGTTATAGCAGCCTGAATGTACTTAGGCATTCAGTTTCCTTTGCTATACATTGGCCTTGCTAAGCAAAAAGAGTAAGCACGGCCCTATTATTGATACAGAAGAAATGTTGAGTTGTGTTTACTCTTTATCTGGACACTTGGGAGTCCACACTAAAGTTGGCAAAAAAGCACAAGAGATAACCATTGACTTCATTTGTACACATAATGTTTGTTTATTTATTTTATTTTTATTAATCATTACATTTGTTTACATTGTTATAGGTGTTTTGGGGTATCCAGAACTTGCTGTGGTGGGAGAACTGGGTTCTGATGTTGCCATGTCCAATTGGTTTCTCTTGTTCTTGCTTCTCACCATCTGGTTATCTTTGGTGTTATTTGGCCTCCCTGTCTCTGACGGGAGCCTGTCCTTCCCGTGAACATGTGATCTTGTGATCCTATGATCCTGTGGTCCTGGATATGTCAGAATACCTGGGAGAGTCAAGCTGCAACTAGGATGTGGGCTGTGTGGGATCAGATACAGGTACAGCACCTGGGAAACCAGAAGGCATGTAGGTCTCTGGCTCAGTGGGGAATCTCCACATAAAGTTTTGATCTGCTGACTGACCTTTGTTATCTTTTTCAGCCTCAGCTACTCTGCCTGGACAATATTATATGTTCCAATTAGTCAATCAGAAGTATATACCTGCTTTGCTTTTGTCTGTCTCTGAAGAACTCCAAAGGAGTTGCTATTGGGGAGAAAGTAGAATTCTCCCCATCAACTAGAAAATGTAATTCAAAGTTCCATTAGGACTTTCAGGACATCTAAAATTAACTTAATCAAGAACACACCACAATTTTATGTGGAAAAAATTAAGCTTGGGCTAAAGTACATAAATGATGATCTTCTTAATTAGAGAGACATTTCCTGTTTTTTTTTTTTTGTTTTTTTTTTTTTTGTTTTTTTTGTTTTTTTTGGTAAGATGACTTAATAGTGTGAAAACCCCACACTTCTTGAATTAATCTATAAGCACAGTATAATCCCAATCAAAATAACAGTGTTGTTTTTTCCCATGTGTCAGGAAGAAGAAATTGTTCAAGTTAGACTTGAGAATAGTTAATAGTCAATATGAGGATGCTGTTTGCTTGCTGTGTAAGATGTTGAGAAATTGGTTCAGGAACAGACAAATTGATCAATGAATGGAAAGGTCAGAAACAGAACTGTGGGATGTGTACAGACACTTAATTTAAAATAAAGGTGACACCGTGAGTTAAGGGGAAAGGTTGGTTGTCCATGAGATTCTAGGAAATTTGGCTTTTCAACCGCAGGATAGTAAGTTGAGTTGCTAACTTACACAGCAATTCATCTACTTATAAAGGAGAAAACTATATTGTTTACAGAAAATTTTGTGTGGCACCAAGGGATGGGGAAGGGTTAGTAAATACAGTTTCAAAAGAACAAACTAAAAGTGAATACTGATGAATCTAGTAACACTAAATTAATAGTAATTGTTTTGATTAGTCAAGGATATTGTAGACAAGGTTAAGAGCTACCAGCATGAGAAAACCTACATGTTCATGGTATTAACATCTAAAGAGGTGACTACTCAGCTGGGCAGTGGTGACACATGCTTTTAATATCAGCACTTGGGATGCAGAGGCAATTGGATATTTGAGTTTGAGGCCAGCCTGGTCTGCAGAGTGAGTTCCAGGATGGCCAGGACTACACAGAGAAACCCCATCTTGAAAAACAAAGCATAACAAAACAAAACATGAATATTATATCTATATCACCAATACAATGAAAGCAGCAATCTCAATAGCAAAACAGACAAAGACTATAATAGGTAATATATAACAGGGTGCCAATAGACAAACAAAAGCTCTGAAAACCCCTAAACATATTAGAAGGTAACCAGTTAATTGATAACCATAAACCTTCTAAGCTGAAACAACAGACCAATGCAACATATTGGCAAATGTTTAAACCTGTATGGTTCTGGACACAAACATGAGACTGCCACACCCACTGAGCGGAGCTGGAGTAGAATGGTCAGTGTAGACAGTCATCTCTCCAAATATGATTGTATCTACCCCAATGACCTACTGATTGCACTAGCACGTATGCATAATAAGAAACTGTGATGTGGCATAGTGCATTTGCAGCATGGGGTTGGGCAATAAGCTTCATGTCTGTCCTGGGAAAGTGATGGAAAACATGTATAGCTGTTCACCATAGGCAAGTGTGGGAGTGAATGGATAGATATGAAAATCAAGTTACAAGTTCAATTACTAACAAACTCAAAACAACATACTTGTGCAAGAGAACAATATGCAAAATATTAAAGACAGAATACCTACTGGAAAGTTTTAACATTTCAAAAAGAATTATGTAGTATATTGTGATTGAGGGGGTACAAATTGGAAATGGCCAACAGTTTAAGCTCTCCATGTATGGATATTTTAATGGTAAGCAAAGCTTAAGATAGTATTTGAGGAAAATTATGCTTGTAGTTACAAATGAGAATATAAAAGAAACTAGTATGAGCAACATCTAAGTATGAGCTGCATAGTTTCTGGATTTATGCAGTGACAAGGACCCACATAGCAGCTTACTTGTGTGGATGGCAGCAATAAGGAAAAATGGGAAGATTCTAAGTCATTGGAGTAGGGGATTATTTCCAAGCTGTTGCCTAAGACCACTTGGACTGTTCTCATCAAGTGTCTCCTGTTCCCCCTCTCTATCTCTTCCCTATTTCCCTCTTTCTCCCTATATACACATATACACACATACACACACACACATACACACACGCACATACACACACTACTAATTGTAATTTTATTTGTCAAAAGCAGAAACAAAGTGAATGGAATTGCTAGGTAACACAACATTTCATCTAGTTGTAATGGGTAAACTATATTGTTAATAGAAAGACATGTAGGACTTAGGAATGGGCAAGTATTTATTACATAAAAGTTTGAAAGTACAAACTTTGAAGTGAATGGATATTGGTAACTTTTGTTACATTAAAATTAGTAGTTTTGGCTAATAATGCATATTATAGTGTTAAACTGCAAAATTGAGAGAATAAACCTATATATTCTAGATACTAATTTTCAAATGGTGAATATTCAACACACACACACACACACACACACACACACACACACACACAAAATAGACTTGAAACTGTGATTGTTTGGCCCTGCTTTGGGGAGTTGTGATGTCACAGTGAGTGCCTGTAACAAGAAAAAAAAAATCACTCACCAATGTAGGAAAGCAAAAAGAGGAAGCAGAATAGGCTGGGCTCCGCTGTCCTCACAGAGAGTACCATAATATGCCCTTCCTTAAAACTCTCCCCACCTCCAATTACTACTAGTAGGGATTGTGTCTCCAAAATGAAGCCCTCGCTGGAGGTTTCAGATTGAAAGCATAGAACTATAGAGTTAAAATTGGTGGGCGAAGGGCTGGAAATGACACATGTGCTAAAGGTGCTTCTTACTAAGAGTAAGGAGATGCATTTGTTTTCCAGGACCCACAGGGCAGAAAGAGAGAGAACCAGCTCCTATGGTTGCCATCCGACTTCCACAAGGGCACTCCCCAAGATAACTAAAATTAAAACGCAATTTAACAAAACATTGTGGAAAACATCACACAATGTTAAGACATGGAGGAATTATGGGATGTCACAATAAACGCTGCAGAAGCAGCTCTCCAACTGTGGTGAAAGGTAGGAAAGCTAACTGCTCCCTCAACAACATTAATTTACTGAAACAGATTCGAAGAACAAACTCAAAGCTACAAAGTCACTTACACAGAAATAAGTTGAGCAACATTCAGTGTTTGATTAAAAAAATATACCCTGAGGATAAAAAGAAAGGCGGATGCACACCCGTGGGTCAGGAACAACAGCCACGGCTTTTTACCTCCTTGGAGTTTTAGCCCTAACTGTATGTGGTAGTTAAAATCAGGAGTACTTTCCTCCTAGAAAAAGTGAGAATAGAGACACTAAAACTGTTGGAGTCTGAAGTCATTTGATGGTAAGAATCTGTCCACTGCATTTCACTGTGAAGGAATCTGAAAAACGATGAGAGTATTAAATGTCCTAGACCTCAGTGAGCCAATTAGTGGCGCTTTCAGGTCTAGCAAAAAGCATAACCAAAAAAAGTTTTTTTTTTTAAAAAAATACCTATTCCATTGATTTTTAAAAAACTTTTATTGTGAAAAATATTACTATACACATATAATCTAGAGAATTAAGTTTTAATATGTGAATATATAGATTTATAAATTAACATAAGCCTACAAGTGCTTTCAAATTTATAAATCTAATCATAAAATTATTTTATATTCTCACAAATATTCTGATGCTAAGTTAGGGGACAATGGAATTGGGAATTACAGTTCTAGGCATTTGGTTAAGGCTCCAAGCTTATCTGGTACTGTAGTAGCTACCCAGCTTTGCGGGCCCCAGAATGAAATCAACGTAGGTAGTTCCTGAAGTGGGAGGAAGACAAACCATTCTTACAGGTCCTTGTCCTAGTAGATGCTGGACAATTTCACATGGACTGTACACACGTTTATGAGGTTTTCGTACCTGGGTTGGGGGAAGTTAAAAAAAAAAAAAAACCAAAACCAAAACCAAATAAGCAAGAAATCAACCTTTGTCAAGCTGCCCACTAGTTTTTGGTGTTGCTCCTAGCCTGGGGTAGGGAGAGTCTCTGCTTTGACCTGCTTTAGGTGCTGAAGTAGGCCTCCAACACGCGCTTACATCTGAGCTCACCACAGGATGGAAGGTCATGACAAAGCAGGAGTCATTTTTGCCCAATGTAGTATTAGAGGTCATAGGTCATAGTTATAAGGAGGGGGAAGGCTGTGTTTGACCCGTGAAGCCATGAAGATGTTTGGCATTAGAGGGCTGTGGGGAGATGGTAGACTCAGCTGCTCTTAAGCACCTGCTCATGTGGTCATTGCCCCATCAGACTTTACTAATTGACTTCAATAACTTAAGGTAGCTTTTCCCAAGTTATTTCACTCCTCTAAGACCTGTTTTTCTTATGTTATTATTATGATACTGTGGCTGCAGGGCAGAAATTCCACACACAGGACATCTTTGAGCAGAGTTCATGCAGCTCCACTGGTTGCATGCTCAAGAGCACTCAAGCCCCGATATGTCTACTACATTTAAGAATTTTGCTCTGGTGCTTCCTGCTCCCCTTTTGTGTTAGTTACTGTTCTGTTGCTGTGATAAAACACCACAGCCAAAAGCAACATATACAGGAGGATTTATTTTGACTTATGGTTCCCAAGAGAGAGTCTGTGAAAGTAATGAAGGCATGACAACCGGAAGCTGGAGCAGGCAGCTGAGAGATCGTATCTTGAACTACAAACAAAAAGCAGAGAGTAAATTGGAAATGGTACAAGGCTACAAAATCTTTTGTTTTGTTTTGTTTTTGTTTTTAGTATAGAATAGAGTTTATTTAGGTATGGGGAGGGGAGTTAAGGAAGGAGTAGAGACAAGGCAGTGGTAGATAGATAGAGATAGAGATAGATAGATAGATAGATAGATAGATAGATAGATAGATAGAGAGAGAGAGAGAAAGAGAGAGAGAGAGAGAGAGAGAGAGAGAGAGAGAGAGACATACAGACAGACAGACAGTCCATGAACTCGAGGAGAGAGGGAGAGACAGGGGAAGAGAACGGGGAGAGAAGGAAAGGACAGAGAGGGAAGAGAGCAAGAGGGCTAAAAACTCTCAAATCTTATTTTCAATTATAAACTCCTTCTAGCAAGGCTGTCTCTTCCCCAACACCTCACTAAGTATCACTGCCAACTAAAGACCATGTTTTTAAATACCCGAATCTATGTTTGTTTGGGATATTTTCTGGGCTTCCCAGTTTTGTATAAAAGTTCTGAAGACATGAAAGTATTGAAGAAGATTTGGGTTCTTCTCTTCAGGACTCAGTTTGTAAGTCAGTCAATTCTCTCTCTTTTTCTCTCTCAGAAAGCACAAAAGATTTGGAAGATCACCTGAATTGAGTCCTATCTTCTTGATGGGATCCTGAATAAGCTACTTAGCTTTTCTAAGTGCTGTGTTGCTCACATCAAGCATTTAGAAGACAATGTAGCTAAAGGTGTGGAATTTGAAGCCACACCACTTTTAGACTCTGATTGTAGGCTAGCCTTTAACTTCTCTGATTCAGTTTCCTTCTCTGCTTGAAAGGTTTACCCTGGAGATTTAGGAAGTCAATACATTAAAAATACTTGGGACAATGACCTAATAAAAGCTCAGTGAATACTAGTTATTAATATGCATTCACTTATTGAAAAACAGACATTAACTACACTTTTACAGGCATAGCATTTCAATCTCATGGAAATACTTTAGATAAATACCTACCTATAAAGGTGACAATTGCAAACTGCTTAACATCATGACTGTCACATTGTGTTACCTTAATAAATGTTAGGTAGCTTACTAATCAATAGTTATAATCAGAAAGCTGATGAAGAGAAAGGTGTTAAGCTCAGAACAGTAGGATGGCCATGAGAAGGACTAGTTTACTGGCAACAGAAAGCCATACAAGAAACATTTGAGACCTTGTCCTAGATCTCTCAAGGATTTCATCCTTACACCCAGTGAGTGTCCTGGAGCTCAGATGACAGCTTGTTCTCTTTGTATCATCTGATCTGCATAGAACTGAATAGCGTCCTCTGTCTCATGACCTATCTAAGCCATCAGGACTTCTAAGACTTCTTTAATTTCATTCTCCAGAAAGTTAATTACTTTTCCTTACCATCTGTCTTTGCTCAGCTACATGTTTAACAGGAAAAGGAATTTCAGAACTCACAAGTTCCCCAACAGAATATCCCATATGAGTGAAAATATAAGACTTTCTCCATATTTTATAGGTGGCAGAGGAGTGGTTCATAAGAGGTACATTCTATATTGAGAAATTATAAAATTCAACTTCATGACTCGAGTTCTGCCAGGTCCTCTGTGAATCTGCTGCCACCCAGGATCTTCTGTTCTTTGCTTCTGGATATCTCCCTTGAGGCCATGCTCTCCCTGTTCTTATGGCTTTTATTTATGAAGTTAGGTGTTTTCTGATTTATCCTAAACATTCATCCAAGGGCTCAATTTACCAGGGTTTAATAATAAAATTCATCTTCCCATGAGATATTTCATTGTTATACCTGATAAAAATGATTCTTTGTTTGTTCTGTATGTTTCACAACATCCATTCTTTCAGTTACTTGTTTATTTAACAACTATTTACTGAGCACAGTCTATGGTCTAGGTACCAGGCCCTTAGGTGTACAATGGTAGTTCCTGAATTCATGGATAAGTACTTTAAAAAAATGAAATCATGCCTACATATGATGACAGACACCTAGTCCTAAAAGTTGAGTGTTTAGAAGGTGCTGGACCATTTTGTTCAAACTAAAGCTCACCTAGCAAACACTAGAACATGCCTGGAAGAAGCTGCAGTTAGAGTATTCGCAACCTCACACTCATTTTTCTTAGTCTTCCAACTAAAGTTAGGGACAGAAGGAGAAGTAGTGGGCCATGGCTCTGGGGAGATATGGCTGGAAGTTGACTCCCAGTGACACCCAGGACATAGAACCACACCCACTTTCACCACTTTTTCTGATGAAGCCATGCAGTAACCATAGCAGAAAGAGTTGATCGAGGTGATGAAGGAAGGAAGAGCATGAGTCATGGTTACCAAGAATAAAAGTGCTGAGTGGTTGATGAGGTACAGAAATAATTAGTAACACATTTAAAATTGCTGACACTTCTTAACCACTTTCAGCTGGTTCTTTGGTGTGCATTTGGTAATTAGAACTCATTTCATATTTAGGAAAGTCCAAAGTGTTCCCTTTGCCTGGTTTGATCCTCTCTTCATCAAACTTCTTTGACAGACAAATTTTCTTTGATAGGCAAATAGAGGAAGGAGTGGGACAGCTGGTAAGGACTAGAACTTTCCATAAAACAGAACAGATAGGAGGGAAGAGCTTAACTGCCTCACACACACACACACACACACACACACACACACACACACACACACACACCCTACAGTAGACCAAACTTCTTCCTTAGAAATAATGAAGTTGGTCATGATCCTTTAGTTTGTGTCTACTCTCAGAGGATGAATAAAGCTGCTTAACAAATAGAAAGGATGAGATCATCTGGAGTGTCTGCTTAGGAAGGAAACATCAAGAATCAAGAAACAATGCCGCACGATGTTCTAGCAAAAGACAATGTAGTTCATCTCTAAACAAAATCTTTTTACATATACTCTTAATTATGTTCCTGACTCCTTTACATGAGTCAGCAAGCATATGAACAATAAGACTTAAGGGAGAAGGACAGTAACCATTGATTTATCCTCTACATGGTCCTACAGAGTCAGACTCTGAAATACCATTTTCTCTGATTGATTCGCTTTTTTAATAAAGTCAGCAACTTAGGAATTCAAATACAATTTTGAAAAATTTTCTCTTTTCCTCCTTTATTGGAAACTATAACATTGTTTTCTTCTCATGAATGTAGTTAGAAGACAAATTTTACTGTTCAGTACAGAAAGATAGACCAGCTAGGAGGAAATATTGTTACTATTTTTTTGATCTTTTGGTTGTTACCTATTTGTAGTGCAAGCTTGACCTTTACTTGTTATGTTACATCAACAAATTAAAGCTCTATTCTCAAGTTGATCCACTGATTTCTAGATTTGCCACTTGAGATTTTGTTTTATGGATACTTATGACTATTTATTGCAGTCTGGTAATACAATGTTAATAATGATATGAGAGCCTGTTTCTCCCCCAATTTTAACTACTTGCTATACCACAGGCATAGCCATAAGCCAATGTAGTAAAAATATTAACTCACCTGAAGATTCTTCTTTCAGAATGACTCTAGCACATGTCAAATTGTCATACAAATAGCCTGAAACACCAGACTCCCCATTTTCCTCTTTATCCCTCTTCCTGTCACAGCTAAATGCTCTCTAGACAGTCGCCATGTATAGCCCACACCAGCTCTGAACTCATAGTGGTCCTCCTGGCTCCATCTTCTGAATCTTGAGATCACAGACATGTGACACTGTGCTCAGCCACATGAAATAAAATTCTTCAAAGTAAAATGCTATACGATGGTGCTGGGAACTGGATTGTGTGCCTGACCTCTAAACTCATAGGCTGACACCCCAATGTCCAATAAGTCAATTTGTTCATATTTGGAGGGAGAATCTTCAGTTAGAGTGAGCTCTATTAGAGCATAGCTTGTATCTTTATTAAAAAAGATAACCTTATAATTAAAAAAAAGAAAAAAACTTGAACACAGACAGACAGTGAGAACGCCATGTGAAGGGACCCAGGAAGAAGATGTCTGCCAGAAAGAAAGGAAGGCCTAGAAAATATAATTTCTCACAGCTGTCAGAAACACAATAAACTTTATTTCCCATGTTCAGACTTATGAGATTTTTATACTCCCTCCTTCTCTTTTTCATCTTCCTCTCTCTTCTCTATCTCTCCCTCTTCCTCTACTTTCTTTTTCTTGTTCTTTCTTTCTTTCCTTTCTTTTCTTTCTTTCTTTCTTTCCTTCTTTTCTTTCTTTCTTTCCTTCTTTTCTTTCTTTCTTTCCTTCTTTTCTCTTTCTTTCTTTCTTTCTTTCTTTTTTCTTTCTTTCTTTCTTTCTTTCTTCTTCTTTTTTTTTTTTTTTTTTTTTTTTTTTTTTTTTTTTTGAGACAGGGTTGCTCTGTGTAGCCTTGGCTGTCTTGGAATTTACTTTAAGTCCAAGCTCCTCTTGAACTCACAGAGATCCACTTGTCTCTGCCTCTTGAGTACAGAGATTAAAGGTGTGTGTCATCACTGCCTGGCTGAGACAATACATTTCTATTGTTTAAGCCAGTCAGTATGTGATAGTTGTTGCATCATTCTTTGTAGACTAACATAAATGGAAAGGAAGACTCACTTTCAAATCTGAGCAAGATAACATAAAGAAAGCACACTTTTATTCCATTTAATTGGACAATTTTCACCCCATGCTTTCACTATTTGTAGAGTTAGTAATGGTTTTGAAAAGCACTTAGAAAAAAGTACTTAGAAAAAAGTACTTAGAAAAAGGGTGGAAAGTTTTAACAAAAACAAAAGAGGCCATTGAATACTAATATTTAAAGCAGGTCTCAACAAGAATTTCGTTGGAAAGAGAATGAGAAGAACAATTTTTGTTCCTATATTTTAATGAGATACCCAGGAAATCAATGCAATATGACATGTCATTTTATTCTTTCTTAAAATTATTGCAAAATATTTCTTCCAAGTTTATAGGGGAAAAAGTTCATCATTAAATAATCATTTTTCTCCCTGATTTTATTTCATAGCTTAGGGCTGTCATGTTGAAACACAAACATGTGTCTTAGAATGAAGCTGAACAGGAAAGGTAGGGCTGGCCAGTTGGGAAATGTGCACACAGCATGGCCCAACCTTATAATTTTATTTTTAATATATTGTCATATACTTTATTTCCTGTATAATCTTGGCCTAATTACTCTTACCTTTCCCTTTACAAAGAAGAAAGAACACCCACTACTGCCCCCTCTACCTCCTTGTTTTTTTCTCCTGTTGGCTTCATAAAGCCCAGGGCCTTTACTTAACCAGAGTGTCTACAATAAGAGCAACAAATAAGAAACAAACATTCTAACAGTAGAAGCTTCTGAATTCTCACTGTAAGAAACTAAAACTTCTATGTAAAAGAGTAGACATCCAAGATAATTTTTTCTTTTTAAATTCTACATTTTTTGTTATGCTGTGTGTGTGTGTGTGTGTGTGCATGCCCACATGCTTGTCTGTGCACACACAAGTGTGCACACACACTGAACTTGTCTAGTGGTTTGTATCATTTTTATACTTAACACATTTCTCAGAGATGTGATTTCATTTTTGGTTCTATTGGTCTTGATTAACTAGTCTTTTCCCCCCCAATTAATCAAATTTATATGCAATTCTGTGAGACAACTTGTCTTCATTTGAATTTTTTCGAGTGACAAAAACGAGCATTTGTCGTATCCAGCTCAGATGTCAGTGAGCTCTCTGTTTCTCTAGGTCACTAATGGCAAGTGTTAAACCAATTTACATTTGGGATTTTCTATTCATTCCCTGCCTGGTTGACTCTGAGCCAATGATCACCACTCAGGCTATGCAGCTCCTGTTCATTCCTGTGGCCCTGTCTGTGTTTCCAGTTCACTGATGGCTCAATCCTGCGGGGCTGAGTCAAAGCCTTGCCAGAATCATGAGAGAGCCCAGCAAAGGGTCTCCTTGTGTAGGTCAGTGACAAGAGACCACCACCTCCTTTCTGAGCACCAAGTTCTCTTGCTAGTTTCCACCCAGAATCACATCTTCTGGAATATTTCTTGCTTTAGCAAGTTTCCTCGTCTAGAAAAGCGAAGTAAAATAGTTAAAGACTTATTTTGTCTCATGTGAAAGGCATTTCCAGATATTACATATGATAAAATACACATAAGGTGTTTTAACACTCAAGATGATTTCACTATATAGCATGTATTTATTACAATGCTATATATTTGTACAATAATAAATTAAACAATATCTCTCATTAAGATACACATTTTTAGGTCCTGAAAATTATATTTTCTTTTTATTGTGGATATGGCAATGGTTTAAAAATCTAAGTATTAATAAGTATGTGGTATATTACAATAAATTAATGGATTTTTGTTGTAAATTAGATCATAGAAAAATAAAAACAGTTACTAAAGACAAGAACTGTTTCTGTACAAATTCCCCAGTTTTCTTTTTGGTGTTGGAAAGTGATTAGAAGCTCCATGAACACATATTTTCAACAAATTAGTTTTTTAAATTAATATTTTGGTTTTTAGCTTTTGTCACAATGATGTGCTTTTGTGTCACATACCTTCATACATCTACAGAACACATTTCTTTTGTGACAGGAGGCACTGATTAGCAATATCACTCAGATATAATCTCTTTTCTAATACTAATTTCTTGGAGACTACTTTTTGACTAGGTGAAATGAAAGCAAGGGGTGATAGAACTGATAACTTAATTTCTATTTATTTTCCTACCTTTTAAAGACAGACCTGGTAGAGCCCAGGCTGATTTAGACTTACTAGATTGCTCAGGCAGGGCTCAAACCTGTGACAGTATTCCTCTCTCACCTGGGTGAGTGCTGAATGACAGGAGGGGCTCTTTTCTGACATCTTACTTTTCTGAACATTGTAGGAAGACTCTTAGAGGGGCTACAATGATAAGAATTGATTTGTGGGCACAAAGAAGGGGAACTTTTAGGACCAGGTACCTGTTAATATGTTCACACTCTATCCACAAAGTGTATCTAATGTACCTTCATGTAATCATCTATAATAGTGGAGAATTAAGTGGTACTAATTTTCCTCATTTGTGTGTGTGTGTGTCTTCTGATGACACATTTTTCTCTCAGGGAAGTTGAAAAGTCTCCATATAACATGGTTTCCTTACAACATGGCGGCCCCAAGCTGGCTGAACTTCTGAAGTGTTGTAACTTACAACAATGATGCTGCAGTTCCTTTCCTGACCTGGCTATAGCACCTCTGCTCATTTCACGGTGACTCAAGCGCTCTAGACTCCACCTCCTAAGGCAGTAATAGCAACATCCCATTGCATGTAATGAGAGATACTGTCATGACAGCATTGTACGCCGTAAGCTATTGCAGGGTTTGTGAGTTGCTCCGCATTTCATACACTCAAAACAGAGGTAACAGATATTTGACACATCCAAACCACACTCAGGACTTTTCCTTTTAAACTTGACTTTTTTTTTCCTTACAACTTTATTTAAAAAAACAGAGATACATGTACAGATTTTCAAAAGCACTTTGGCATAAAACTATATGAATATATTTTTATCAGTACATGATTTTTTAAAGGTTTGATAGCATGCATTAAAATCTTAGTAGTTACCATAAGCATAAAGTACATGCAAAACAAAATGTAACATGGCAATAGTTAAAGTTTTCTTAGTGTATATAGATTAAACATAATGATTTTTAAATATGAAAAATTGGCTCAAGGCTATCTTCTTAGCTCTTGCGTTATTAATGATTTAAGGTCTAGGTGTACCCCACTCTGAGAGGGTGCTATATACTTACTGTTTTTTTTCTAAGAAGGACTGAGGTTTCCACTTTTTGGCCTTTTTTTTGTTTTTGAGCTTCATATTATCTGAGTTGTTTCTAAGGTATTCAGAGCTTTTTGGGGCTACTATCCAATTATCAGTGACTGCATATTATGTCTGTTATTTTGTAACTGGGTTACCTCACTCAGGATGATATTCTCTAGATGCATCCATTTTTCTAAGAATTTCATAAAGCCATTGTTTCTGAAAGCTGAGTATTACTCCATCATGTAAATATACCATAATTTCTGTATCCATTCATCTCCTGAAGGACATCTGGGTTCTTTTCAGCTTCTGGCTATGATAAATAAGGCTGGTATGAACATGGTGGAGCATGTGTCCAAATTGTATGTTGGAGCATCTTTGGGGTATATGCCTAGAAGTAGAATAACTGGATCTTCAGGTAGTACTATGTCCAATTTTCCGAGGAATCACCAGACTGATTTCCAGAGTGGTTGTACCAGCTTACAACCCCAACAACAGTGGAGGAGTGTTCCTCTTTCTCTGCATCCTAGCCAGCATGTGCTGTCATCTGAGTTTTTGATCTTAGCCTTTCTGACTGGTGGGAGGTAGAATCTCAGGGTTGTTTTGATTTGCATTTCCCTGATGACAAGGGATGTCCAGCATTTCCTTAGGTGCTTCTCAGCCATTCGATATTCCTCAATTGAGAATTCTTTGTTTAGTTCTGTACCCCATTTTTTGTACCCAATTTTTAATACAATTGTTTGATTCTCAGGAGTCTAAATTCTTGAGTTCATTGTATATATTGGATATTAGACCTCTATCAGATGTGTGATTGCAACACAATTGCTTTGTAATATAGTTTAAGGTCAGGGATGGTAATTCCTGCCAAAGTTTTCTTGTTGTTAAGAATAGATTTTGATATTCTATGTTTTTTGTTATTCCAGATGAATTTTCACATTGCTCTTTCCAACTCTATGAAGAATTGAGTTGAAATTTTGATAAGGATTGCATTGAATCTGTAGATTGCTTTTGGTAAAATGGCCATTTTTACAATGTTGATTCTTCTAATCCATGAGCATGGGAGATCTTTCCCTCTTCTGGGATCTTCTTCAATTTTCTTCTTCAGAGATTTGAAGTTCTTGTCATACAGGTTCTTCACTTGCTTAGTTAGGGTCACACCAAAGTATTTCATATATTTTGTGACTATTGTGATGGGTATCTTTCCCATAATTTCTTTCTCAGCATGTTTTTTCTTTGAGTAGAGGAAGGCTACTGATTTGAGTTAATTTTATATCCAGCCACTTTGCCGAAGTTGTTTATCAGTTGTAAACATTCTCTGGTAGAATTTTTGGGGTCTCTTAAGTATACTGTCATGTCATCTGCAAATAGCGATATTTTTACTTCTTCTTTTATGATTTGTATTTCATTAATTTTCTTTCTAATAGCTCTCGCCAGGATTTTCAGTAGTCTCTGATTATACTGGGATTGCTTCAAGTTTCTCACCATTAAATTTGATGTTGGCTCTTGGTTTGCTCTATATTGCTTTTATTATATTTATGTATGGGCCTTGAATTCCTGCTCTTTCCAAGACTTTTAACATGAGGGGGTGTTAAATTTTGTCAAATTCTTTCTCAGCATCTAGTAAAATGTTCATGTGTTTTTTTTCTTTGAGTTTGTTTATATAGTAGATTACGTTGATGAATTTCTGCATATTAAACCATCCCTGCATCCCAGGGATGAAGCTTACTTGATTATGTTGAATGATTGTTTTGATGTGTTCTTGGATTCAGTTTTCAAGAATTTTATTGAGTATTTTTGTAGCAATGTTTATAAGAGAGATTGGTCTGAAGTTCTCATTTCTTGTAGGGTCTTTGTGTGGTTTAGGAATGAGCATTATTGTACCTTTGAAGAATGAGTTGGGTGGTGTTCCCTCTGTCTCTATTTGGTGGAATAGTTTGAAGAATATTGGTATTAGATAGTCAATAAATGTGTGACAGAATTCTGCACTGAACCCATCTGGACCTGGGCTTTTTTTGGTTGGCTTTTGATGACTGCATCTATTTCTTTACTTGTTATGAGACTGTTTAGATGGTCTATCTGAGCCTCAATTCACTTTTGTATCTGGTATCTGTCTAGAAATTTATTCATTTCCTCTAGACTTTCCAGTTTTGTTGAGTATAGGCTTTTGTAGTAGGATCTGATGATTTCTTCAATTTCCTCACTTTCAGTTGTTATGTTTCTATTTTCATTTCTGATTTTGTTAATTTGTATACTCTCTCTTTGCCCTCTAGTTAGTCTGGCTAAGAGTTTATCAATCTTGTCAATTTTCTGAAAGAATCAGCTCCTGCTTTTGTTGATTCTTTGTATGGTTCTTTTATTGTCTCTACTTGGTTCTGTCCTGAGTTTAATTATTTCCTGCCATCTAGTCCTCTTGGGTGTATCTGCTTCTTTTTATTCTAGAAATTTAATAGAATTTAAATTCTAGAAAAACCCTTAACTTCTTTCTTTATTTCTTTTTTTGATCATGTTATTGTTGAGAGCATTGTTCAGCCTCCATGTGTATGTGGGCTTTTTTTTTTTTTTGTCTTTGTTGTTCTTAAAGACCGGCCTTAGTCCATGGTGGTCTGATAGGATGCATGGGAGTATTTCAATCTTATACCTATTGAGGCTTTTTTTTATGACTGACTATATGGTCAATTTTGGAAAAGGTTCTGTGAGGTGCTGAAAAGAAGGTATATTCTTTTGTTTTAGGGTGAAATGTTTTGTAGATGTCTGTTAATTCCAATTGGTTTAAAACCTCTGCTAGTTTCACTGTGTCTCAGTTCAGTTTCTTCTTTAATGATCTGTCCATTGATGAGAGTGGGATGTTGAAGTCTCCCACTATTATTGTGTGTTGTATAATGTATATTTTGAGTGTTAATAAGGTTTCTTTTATGAATATGGGTACTCTTTTATTTGGAGCATATATATTAAGGATTGAGAATTCATTCTGATAGATTTTTTTCTGTAATGAGTAATAAGTGTCCTTCTTTATCTTTTTTGAAAACTTTTGTTTGAAAATTTATTTTTTTTTTCGATATTAGAATGGCTACTCCTGCTTGTTTCTTGGGGCCATTTGCTTGGAAGTTTTTTCCTAGCCTTTTACTCTGAGGTAGTGTCTGTCTTTGTCTCTGAGATGAGTTTCCTGTATGCAGCAAAATGCTGAATTCTGTTTATGTATCCAGTCTGATAGTCTATGTCTCTTTATTGGGGAATTGATTCCATTTATGTTAAGGAATTGAGGAATAGTGATTGTTGTTTCCTGCTATTTTTGCTGTTAGAATTATGCCTCTGTGTCTTTCTTCTTTTGGTTTTTCTTGCTTAGTTATTTTCTTGCTTTTTCTAGGGTGTAGTTTTCTTCCATGTGTTTAGTCTTCCATCTGTCATCCTTTGTAGGGCTGGAGTTTTGTTCAGATATTGTGTAAATTTAGTTTTGTCCTGGAATATCTTGGTCTCTACATCTATGTTGATTGAGAATTTTGCTGGGTATAGTAGCCTGGACTGACACTTGTGTTCTCTTCTTATCTGTATGATGTCTGTCTAGGATCTTCTAGGTTTCATAGTCTCTGTTGAGAAGTCGGGTGTGATTCTGATTGGTGTGCCTTTATATGTTACATGTCCTTTTTCCTTTACTGCTTTTAGTATTCTTTCTTTGTTTTGAACACTTGTTGTTTTGATTATTATGCATCAGGAAATTAATGTCATATTAATGAAATGTTACAGTGAAATTAATGGGTTTGTATAAGTATCATAAACTAATAAAAAACTTAGTGAAATCCCTCAAGTTCAGAAAATGGATTTTCTCTACTTTGGATGAACTTAGCAAAGGAGGTTGAGGCATGTCAACTAATCTTATACCCAACCATGCAGAAATGAAATTCTAGTTAATACTGATTTTTAAAAGACTTATCTATATTTACAAGTCACTGTGTTAGATTATGCCACATATGTATGGGTGCCCACAGAGCCCATAAGAGGACCTTGGGTCTCCTTAATCTAGAGATTTACGGGGTATAGAGCTTCCCAGTGTGAGTCCTCTGGAAGGGCAAGTTTTCTTTAATTCTAGAGCAATATCTCCCCACCCCCAAGCTAATGTTTACAATAAAGCATATATAATCAATAAATGAGGGTACCATTAAGAGGTATGTGTGCTGGCTAATTTCATGTCAACTTGACATGGATTAAATTCATCTGAGGGGAGGGAAACCTGATTGAGAAAATTCCTCCATGAGATTGGCCTGTAGGCAAACATATAGAGCATTTTCTACTAATGGATTGTGGGCAGGGCCATTTCTGGGTTGGTGGTCATGTGTTCTATAGGAAAGACGGTTGAACAAGCTATGGGAAGCACTACTCTATGACATCTGCATCCAAAGTTCCATCTTGAGTTCCTGTTCCAGCTTCCTTCAGTGATAGACTAATGTATGGAAATGTAAGCCATATAAACTCTTTCCTTCCCCAATGTACCCCTCTTTTCTTTTCTTTAAAATTTTTTATTAGATACTTTATTTACATTTGAAATGTTATCCTCCTTGCCCACCCTGCTTCAATCTCCCCTCCCCAACTACTTGTCTTCACAAAGGTGCACTTTCTCCCAATCACCCTCCCCACCTCAGTGCCTTAGCATTCCCCAACATTGGGAAAACGTGCCCTCCCTGGACCAAAGACCTCTTCTCACATTGATGCCAGACACTGCTATTCTCCACTGCATATGCAACTGGAGCCATGGGCTTTTCAATGTGTGATCAATGGTTGGGGTTCTAGTCCATGGGAGCTGTGGAGGATTTGGTTGGTGACCATGTTGTTCTTCCCACGAGGCTGTAACCTTCTTCAGCGTCTTCACTCTCCCCTACACCCCAGCTTCTTCACTGGGGTTCCTATGCTCAGTCTGATGGTTAGCTGTAAGCATGCTCAGCTGCATGACTCTGGCAGAGCCCCTGAGGAGGCATCCCTATCTGGTTCCTGTCAGCAAGCACCTCCCAGCATCAGTGATAATGTCTGGGCCTGGTGGCTGCACATGGTGCGGGTCCCCAAGTGAGGTACCCAGTGTGCTTTTAGTCATAGTATTTCACCATAGTAATAGTATCCTAAACTCAGACACTATGGTCATTTAAAAAAAGAGGCTGCTAGCATGATTTTCCTGGCACTGTAAATGGATACAAATATGAGAAAGTAGACACAGGGAATGTTACAGTTGGTGTGTCTGTTTTAGGCTCCATATCTACTTACAAAGCCTTGACCCATGTGTACTGAAGACAAAAGAGAGACTTCAGGAATGGGAGGGAATTCAGCAATGAATTGTAGGATACTTGTTGTCAAGGCAAATGAATCTTTCTTTTGCTTTGATCCCTTTGTATCAATTCTCATTGAGTTTTCATAGAAAATGTCCTATGTTTTTATGTTATTAGCCACACTACCTTCTTTTATTGAAAAATCCATAACATAAAGGGAATTAGTTTTTGTACTGTCTTTGAGAATAGCAGGAGCTATGCTTCAGAATTATTTCAGTTGCTTCTGCTGACGATAATGGTAGCAATACATAACCACATGGCAGACAAGAACAGTGAAGCACCGTCATACTGTGCTTATGGTAGAATGGGTATCTGCTGCTTTGGGCCTCACGAGAGCCTCATTTTCCATACAACGGTGTAGTCTCTGCAAAGCTATTTTCTACTCTGGGGAAACACTGACACACTTTTGCTAAATAATATAAGTCCTTTTCACTATTAATAAAAGCCATGCCTCTTCCTATGTGTCAAAGAAAAAGTAGGATTGAATGTTTTGATTTGGTGACTTACTGCGAGTAAAATTTTCATTTCTGTATGATTTTGTTTCAAATTTAAAGCTGAAATTAAAATGATAAATCTTTAATATTATGTTAGGCAGCTTTTTGTCATGATAACTACATGAGATAATCAGCTTACAAAGGGAAAGATTTACCTTCACTCACACTTTGGGAGGGTGCAATCTATGGTTTGTTGACCCCATTGTCAAGTGAGTAACATAGCAGGAAGCATGTGACAGAACAAGCTGTCTCGTTGCAGCTGGGAATCAAAGAGTATAAAAAAGGGAGAGCTAGTGTATCAGTATTTTCTTTAAAGGCAAGTTCCCACAAGAATGACAACTTGTAACTAGGTCCCACCTCTTCAAAGGTTCTACCATATGCACAAAGTGCCCAGAGCTGGGGACCAAGCCTTTACCATGTGGACCTGTGAAAAACACATTTCCAAAGCACAGCCAGGATCATAGCAGATCAGTTTTACTGGCTTGCTTCCCCTGCCTTGCTCAGCCTGCTTTCTTATAGAACCCAGGTCTACCAGCCCAGGGATGGCACCACCCACAATAGGGATGGACCCTTCCTTCCCCCTTAATTACTAGTTGAGAAAATGCTTCACAGTGGGATCACATGGAGGCATTTCCCCAACTGAGGCTCCTTTCTCTGTGATAACTTAGGCTTGGGTCAAGTTGACACAAACCCAGCTAGTTCACTCAGTATATTGCTGGGTGTACTAGCACTCTCTCAGTAGACCAGGCTAATCTAGAACTCACAGAGATCCATCTGTCTCTGGAGTGCTGCCAATAGAGGCATGCACAGCACTACTCTGAAGAAAGTGATTTCTTGATGCTCAAAACCCAATGCGTTTTCTTGTATTTGCCATGGAGTTTTAGCTTTGTTTACATTTTTTGGCATTTTCTTTAATGGTTTTGTAATTTTGCATCATGTTTAAGAAGACCTTTCATATTATGCAATTACAAAAGTATTTTCTCACATTTTATTACTTTCATGGATTCATTTTGCAATTTAAAAGTCTTTGATCCATCTGGAATTGGCTTTGGCACCAGGAATAGTTTTCTTTAAAAAAAAATGGTGAGGCAGATGTCGCCAACACTACTCATTCAATATGATGTTAACTCTTTGTTTCTACACTAAGTCATTAGCTCACATTTTAGAATCTTGTATAACGAAACACAAAGCTTTGTAAAAACATCTTTTGCTTATTTTTAGTATGTGATTGACACATGTGTGAGGTCCATGGCTTGCTTACCTGAAGCCCTAGGTAGAAGATGTGTCTCAGTATCTTTAATGTCTTCATGGTTTTAAACCTTTACCAGGGTTGTACATGCTTACCGCAGGGTTCCATGGTGTCAGGTTGGGGTTGTTCCCTCTTCATTATGGTGTCCACTGACGCTGGGTTCTGGAGATTTATCTGCTCATGTGCTTTTCAAACCTAAATTGCCATATTCTTTTCAAACAGCCTCAGCTTATCTTGTTGCAGTGAACCCCTCCTCCCGAGAAGGACACATGGATGGGACTGTGGGGAAACTTTCTGCAGCTCTCGGAGATTTTTTTCTCTTCTCAGAACTTACATGCAGCCACCTTTATTACTATGTTTCCTGGCCTAGACTGGGGTCTAGGTATACTTGAATTTCTAGCCCCTCACTTTCATCCACAGACACTCCTTCCAGAGCCTGTATGGTGGCCCTGTTGTAATCAGATTCTAGGACTGCTTAGATGCTCTACCACTGTTTTCCTTTACATGCTCCCCCCCACTCCCCTCTTCTTAGCAATATACTTCTTGTATTCTGTGGGTGGGTTGATGAGAAAAACTGATCTTGGTGAAGCCATTATGTTTAGAATTAGTAATCAAAAGCCACTCTATGTCAGGTGTGGATCTCTCTGTTAGTTCTTACCTTCTGCAAGAAGAAACTTCTCTGATGAGGGGTGTGTGAAGTACTGAGTATACTCATTAGGGATCATTTTATTGATATGTTTTGTTAGCAGAATAATAGTAATAGATTTTCCCATAGGTCCATTATTTCTTTAGAATCAGGTTCTTGGTCACTTTAGTTGGATCAAGTATAAGTTATATCTCATGGAGTTGACCTTAGACTCCAAGAGCAGAGGGCAGTTGGTTACTCATAACATTTGTACCATTGTTGTGCAGTTTGTCTTTCAGGCAAGTCATTTTGGGGGTTGTATGGTGTGTAGCTGGGTGATATTGACAATTACCTTTTTTCTCCAGTAGTGTACAGAGTGCTTTCTAGCACAAGAATAGTTGATCAATACAAAACAAAATGGGCTACAAGGTGTGTGTGTGTGTGTGTGTGTGTGTGTGTGTGTGTGTGTGTGTGTGTACTTTCTTGTTTCCTTTTTGGTCTTATTATTTTTATTTATTTTGATTTCTTTTTTTTGAGAAAGAGTGGACAAATATGAAGGTAGATGGGTAGGAATTAGGGAAGATATGGGAAGAGCTGGGGGAGGGGAAACAGTCAAAATATACTGTAAGAGTATGAAAAGATTTAAATTAAAGAAAGAAGAAAAAGTAATTCTGGCTGAGAACTTATAATTCTTCCACCTCCTGCTATGCCTAGACATCAGCCTTTGATTCTTCCAAGTCACATCCTTGCCCGTTTTGTTCTGTTTCAGAAGTATCATCTTCAAGGAAATAGATGTCTGAAGGACTGTACGACTGTACGTATGGAAGGAGCACATCTTACAACAGAATAACTGAGAAGAGAGAGTATTGCTCAATACTATGATGTCAGTTCTCTGTGTGACCACTGTGTTACTATCAGCAAATTTTCTGTGTTTTTAGTCTCAACAAGATTGATTACCTAAAGAATTTCATGACCACCAGTGAGAGAAATACCACGAGGTTAGTAATCTGGAGCTTTGGTGGTCACTGGTAACTTAGGTAGGTGTTAACCTGCTAAGTATGCATAACTTGGCTTGTTCACTCTGTTCCCTAAAGAATTATAAATTGCTTCATCACCAACACTTGGTCCACAGAAACAAAATATAGCATTTTTTATTAGGTAGTTGTCTTTTGAAAAAGAATTCTACACACAAATTTTTAACAATGGGGTTCAAATTTTTTACTAAATTGGAAATAGTCTTCTTTGGGCCAATAAAACAAATAAATGACTTTCCATATCTTGTAAACTTTGAGGGTTTCTCAATATTTGAAATATCCTGTCCTTGCCCATTTAGTTTCATATTTGGAAAAAAAGAAATGAAGATCTACTTCCATTGCAGATTTATTTTTCATCACATCAAGTGTCTAGACCTTGGAAACAGAAAATTTCATAAACCCATTGTTATTAAAATAATTTGCAGGACCTAATTATGCAAAGACATTGACTTAATGATACTTAAACACATCTGTCCAGAAATTTCACTTTAAGCTATTTTTTTATATATGAAATTGCTAATTTTTTATAACATTGCAATTTTTTATTCACTAAAGATTTTCCAAAGCCAAGAAAATTTTAGTAGGGTATCGATTTACAGTTATGGAAGGTGATTTCTATCATTCTTAGATTTAGATTTAGATGCCTGTTGGTGCTTGTGAAACTAAATTGTTCAGAGTGGTGTCATTTAGTATTCAAATGTTACACCAGAGGAGAAATCTTTTATCTATAGAACTGTCAGAGATAAGCAAGATCAACAAAACACTTCCTTCACTATAATTTATTTTTGACTTGAAAGAATACATCATACAGCTCACCCACTCATCCTCAGTGAGTTATGCCCATATATGGATTGGATTCCCTGCTACAAAATTAAACTAAAGTACTCTTCCTAGGAATTCAGGGTAAGCTGAGTCCA
Source organism: Micromys minutus (assembly GCF_963924665.1). Taxonomy (NCBI): domain Eukaryota; kingdom Metazoa; phylum Chordata; class Mammalia; order Rodentia; family Muridae; genus Micromys; species Micromys minutus. Next base: position 61,634,507 of record NC_137973.1, on the reverse strand, counting down.
TTTTGGACCTTGTCCAATGTAATTTGTGTAGGATAAATTCCAGAGATGAACCTCAGTTGAAAACTTTTCACCTGTTCGTGCATGGTATCTTGGAAGCCAGGGTGCCTGAAGATAATGTCACAGCAAGTTTCCAGTGAGGTAATTTAATTTGTTAAATTAAATAACTAGATTCATTTCTCATGCTGTTTTGGGGAAGTAAGAAGGAGGACGGGGCACGGAGGGGAAAACTTTGTAAATATGGCATATATTTTCAACTTGGATTGATGTTGCATTAACTGTCTTATTCATCTAAGGAACTTTTGCAAATCAGGAAAATTGTCAAGAAAAGGAGGTTCCTTGATTCTACCTACGTAGGCAGCATTGGGAAAACTATGCTATGTGCTATCTGTAGTACAGTCATGCGTTTTTAAAAAAAATTATGACAGTGCTTAAGAATCCATTGTTTTGGAGATGATAGGGAACAGGCATGTGTGTGAGCATGTGCACGTGTGCACACACAATATAAACTTTGTGGACACACAAACCTTAAATTTAGTTCTTTGTGCCTTCTTACTTTTTAGTGAGTAAAATGTACACATAAAATTAAAAATGAGGCAATAAAGTATAAAAGAGGAACGTAAAAAAGATTTCTCAAGAGGAAAAAAAAGATTTCTTGACTTTAGTTGAGAAACAGAAGGACCACTTAAGTATCAGAAACAATTTTAATAGTTCAGTCAAGAAACTTGACAATTGAAAGGCAAAATATATCATTTCAGGTTTTTGGTAGTAATTCTGAGCAATAGATTGTACATTCCATTGTAAAACTAAAACATCTAATGGTTAATATAGATGAAGCCAGTATTATGTAATTTTTTAAAAAGTAATTATTTTATTTATTTATATTTCAAATATTCTTTTTCCTGGTCTCCCTTCCACAAACCCCACTTCCCCGCCCTGTGTAATTTAATTATCTCTAATACGTTTTGTTAACAACTCATTTGCTCATTGTTTAGCAATATTTTTACAGTCAGAAGAGTGAATTCTTTCTTCTGTTTCTAAACTAAAATATATAGAAATACTTTTAATATTTCTCTTCTGTACTTTACCTCATTCTTGAAATAATTTCACAGTGAAAGTAACAGTAGTCAAACTATTTATAATCCTAAATAATTTTTCTGTTTTCAGTGGTGGTCTCAACAAGGAAATCAGGCTGCAGGAGAGATTACATTCTGTTCATTACTCAGTGCTATTTTGCATTTTTCAAACTTTTTACTGGCTGATACACACACTTTAATTCTGATGTAAAACCTAAATCACTTTGTAGTTTGTTTAGGTGTCAGTGGGAACTTGAAAAACTGAGAAATTTATATCTAGTTCCTCCAAAGTTAAGGACCTAATTTATAGGTTTTGAGAGTTTAAAGTGTAGAACATAACTTGTGTATCCATGGCTATGGTAGAAGGGAGGAGAAAAAAGTCATAAAAAGGAGTTTATTGGCAAGCAAGCTGAGCCATCCTGGGGCTCACATCTGGGCTGGATTCACAGCCTGTGTAATCCACTCTGAGAATCCCCATTGAGTTACACAGGGCAGCAATTAGACCCAGAAAAGCAGATCAATGCTTTCTTAACTTGACAGTTTTATAGTCATTTCTCCTGCCACACACACTCTTTTAAGCATTCATTTGCAGGTTTGCCAGTGAGAACTTTCAGTATTTGAATATGTTCAGTTATGATAGCTAACTAAAGAAAGATGTTGAGGTCTGCCTTGGCTGTAAGACTCCCAGTCTGACTTTCAAAACCAACCAGAAGATGCCAGCTTGTTTAAAGAACTCTGTTGTTGAAGTTTATTTAGTATTTAAACTACAGAAAAATCTTTAGATAGCAAAATCTTGGATAAAGGAGATTTCCCTTGCCTAAGTGAATGAACTAACAAAAAGACTGACTGAATTGTGTTCATCAAATTACTGCCTCTTTCAAATGCTTTCAGCTCCTCTTCCCAGGATCTCAGTCTTATGACCTGAAACAGTATAAGCAACTGGCTTTTTATCTTACATGAGAAGTCAAGCATTAGCCAAGTGCTGTGAGAACAAGAAGCATGGAACAGCTGATAGATAATTCTCCTTTCGTGGGTTAGGTACTAGGCTGAGAAAATGAGAGCAGGTAACTAAGTTAGCTTTGAAGGATCTGTAGAATTGCTCAGAAAGGCAAGGAGGGAGCATTCCCAGTAAAGAAAAGCTGTGAACAAATGCCCATATCGGGAGTAGGCAGTATCTTGGAGATATTTTAATGGGTGGCCACTCAGCTTGTCAAGTGTGAGAGGGAGTGAATGGCAGAAGGACCTCGGAGGTGTGAGGAGGATAGATGAGAAAGTTGTATTCTCAGAAATGTCCTTCTGTTCACTAAACACTTTACCTATTTTGGGATCATGGATGCCTGAGAAAAGGGATTCATTGCTTTCTTTACTGCATGTTAGAATCATACAGGGAGATAGAAGAATACTACAGAAGCCCAGGCTAGTTCCCTTAGAGCCCTGGGAACTAGACCTAGGACTTAGTACTTTTCTAAGATCTCTACCTGCCTCCAAAATAAGGATGTTTCTCAGAATCCAGCCACCATGACCAGAAGTCTTGGTACTGTCTGGAAAGGCAGATGTGTCAACCCAAAGTGTAGACCTACTAGATTCAAAACTTTGATATCTTCTGTGATCTCCTTCAGCAGCCTACTTATTTATCAGGAGAATGGGTGCATTCTAAAGTCTGAGAATAGTTGCCGTGGAAGAAGGCTACTTTTATTTTCTAGAAACAGTTTAGGGGGTATATGGAAACCCTTCTAGTCCCATTCCTTTCTCTCTTCTCAGACCTGTATTCCAACTAAGGAGCCTCTAAATTTGAATAAACTTTGAGGATTCCTATGTAAAGGAGAAACAAGATAAACTCAGACTGGAGGCTGCCGTAAAGGTGGAGTAGAATGGAGGAGTGTGAGTTAGCCACTCCTCACAATTTATTGGGTTATAAAACAAAATAGAACACAGTAGCAAATGGGGTGTGCACGGATAGCCAGGGGTAGAAAAGCCAGCAAGGCTTCTCACATACTCAGAGGGAATGAACTCTTCCTCAGGAGAGGGGTTAGAAGCAAAGTCTAATTACTGGAGATGGAAAAAGGGGAGAGGTGTTTAGAGTAGGTCTGGGATTTAGCTTAGAGGTGCCGGCTATGGGCATCATCACATTATAAGCAGGAAGAGGCAGTGATTCCTCTCACAGCCAACGTTTAGAGTCAGCAAATGCTTTATTTTACACTTGATCTTAGCCAAAAAGCTGAGAAGTAATCAACTCTTCATTTTAGAGGGCCTTCGTGTGTGCGGTGGGGGGACTCCCTGGCATTCTTGACCTCTATCTGGGACAGTAGCCAACAAGGCTGCTCTCTGCCTAACTTTGTGACAACAGAAGATGTCTTCTTAAAACTTTTCCTTTCCACCCCTCCCACTCCTTCTTCTCTCCTCCCTCCCTCCCTTCTCCCTCCCTCCTCCCTCTTCCCTCCTTCCTTTCTCTCTCCCTTTCTCCCTCCCACCCTCTTCTTTCTACCCCTTCACCACCTTCTCCTTTCCTTTCCACCCTTCCCTCCTCTCTTCTCCTTCTCTCTCTTCTGCTTTGATTTTGTTTTTTGTTTTTGTTTTTTAAAGACAGGTTCCCTCACTTTGTAGACCAGGTTGTCCTTGAATTTGCAGTAATCTTCTTGTCTTTGCCTCATCATGCCTGGCCAGGATATTTTCCTTATTATGGGCTCAAAATATGAATAATATTAATCATAGTATGAAAGTGATTATAGCAGCAACACACTGACTAAATTAGACAAGTACAGATGTTTTTATGCCAACTGGACACAAGCTAGAGTCATCTAAAAAGAGGGAACCTCAATTCAGAAAAATGCCGCCATAAGATCTGGCTATAAGGCACTTTCTTAGTGATTGTTGTGGGGAGGACCCAGCCCATTTTTGGTGGTGGGTTGCAGGTCTTGGGTTCTATAAGGAAGTAAGCCAAGCAAGTCATGGGAAAAAGCCAATAAGCATCTTTCCTCCATGGCCTTTGCATCAGCTTCTGTCACAGGGTCCCTGCCCTGTTTGAATTCCTGTCCCGACTTCCTTCAGTAATGAACAATGATGCAGAAGCATTAGCCACATAACCCCCTTTCTCCCCACCTTGCTTTGGTTGCTGTGGTGTTTCATCACAGCCTTAGAAACCCTAAGACACCTCCCTTCCCTTCTTCTCCCTATTTTTTCAACTGATAGAAAAACCAATAGTTAAGTTTAGGAAATGTGTTTTAACAATTTCACAAAGTGTGGTTGAGAGGATTTGCTTCTAAGCTGGGTGACCTTGACAGCTGTGATGATTTTCTTTGATGCTTGTTTGTTTCTTTCCCTTCCTCATGGCCAGCAAAGTGGTCAGCCGCCTCTCCCATCAGTAGGACAACCCTTCATGGCCTTGCCTTGGGATAAAAACTATTTTTTTTTTTTTTGGCAGTAACACATTTAAACACAGGAAAGCAACTGAGAAGAAAGGTTTTAACAGAGGCTGTTTTCTAACAACCTATCAATTGTTGTATACATGCTTATATGGAGGCACAATCTCTAAGCATTTTGGTTGGGGTGCTGCCTCAGTTTCTAGGGTCCCTTCCCAGCTGTGTAATTCAGCGCCGGGGGGGCTTTGAGCATCTTGTTTGCTCTTTTTCCATCCCCAGTCTGTCATGGACACACTGCTCAAGCAGATAGGAGTCAATAAGGTTGTTTCTGCCTTTAAAATTCTATAATTGTATGATTTCCTTCCTGCATTATCTTTGTTTGGTAAGAGCTTGCCTTAATCTGATCCATTCCTGAGCAAAATCTCCCAGATTCACTTGAAGCACCGACTTTGACCCTGGTTTCACACCTTAGTGTTTATTAGGTCACAGGTAATGAGCTCTGAGTGCTTAAGAACTTGCCTGGGTTCATGCACTTGGTTCATCAGAGCCATAGACAGAACAAAAAATAAAATAAAACCAGGTTTCCTAATCCTCCCACTGTGGCATCCGAGAGCGGAGTGTGTGCCGTTTGTGAAATCATACGGTCTCCACACATCTGTCCTTCGATAGATCACTAAGCAAATGTAATGGGTGAATTTATTCTTTTTGGGTCCCATTTGTGATCAGCCACATTGACAGGCTCTTGGCTCATTAACACATTAATGAATGACTAGATACCACAAGTGAGCTAAAACCTCAGCTATCTAGAATAGTTAGTGGAGTTCCACATTCTGTTTAAACTGGGATCCGTGTGCTCTGTATCTGCACTTCTAACTTAAAAACTGCTCTTTAGATTCTACACGTTTAAGACAGATCCTCATTAGTCATAAAGTCAGTAGGTCAGAAGGATTATCATCGGCAGATGACTGACTAGACAATGCGTCATAAATATGCTGTTTTACTTCTGCCTTGGAAGTTAATTGAAGAGGGACTTCCTTTTTCAACTAGGGTTGCACACTCCATTCTTCTTGGAATAGTTGGTGTTCAACAAAGGACCTGCATGTAATTGAAGGGTGGTTTGGTTTTGTTCTCTGTGTGGCATTTCTGTATATTGAGACTGAACAAACTATTTTCTAGTTACAAACATTTGTTCTTTGAGGAACACTCAAGAAACAAATTAATAGGTGTGGAAACTGAGTCCAGTGTGTCAGCAGGCTGATGGCACGGGCAGTCCTTAGTAGGATTGCTTTGAGAAAGGAGAAAATGTTCCCAATAGCTCTTCCACTTACCCTCTGAAGACAAGTAGAAGAGGTGAGAGACACCAGGGTAGAGGGACAAAGGAAGGGCCACAGGTAGCTGAGGTAGACTAAAGAGAAATGACCTTGGAGGTATTAAAGGACAGGGGACATGTCACACTCCAGTAAGAACCATCTCTAAACCTCTGTCAGCAAACATTTTGAGCTGGACAAAGACATTTCCAGGCTGGCTTTCAGTGTCTCATTTGATTCTATTCTTCAACCCACCAGCACCAGCAGGATCCCCAATTCTTTGGAGAATTATTTAAATGTTCTAACAACGATGATGCTCTTATTTGTAAAACCTGGAGTGTTTTGACACATTGTCTCTGTGCAGCAAAGGACCCTGGGCAAGCAGTTTATTCTGATGAAGGTGCCTTTCTTTGTTTCCCATTTGGTGGCCCGCTTAGCACATTTTTCTCTCTTCTGCCTAAAAAAAAAAACAGTCTGAAATACTTTTCTCATATGTACTTCTCATCTTGTTCCAAATGTAGTTCTCAAGGCATTATCTACACGAAGCCTTTGATGGTCAGGCTATGTGCATAAATAGTTTATTTGCAGTTTTTGTCTTGATCAGTCTATACAGCAAGTGACCATTGCCTTCCAGAGTTTCTAGGTGTGCCATGCAAACATGGTTTGACTCCCCAAGTCGGAACTGATTTCCTTTAGTCTGTTCATCTCCTCTCCTTTCTAGCATAGTGCTGGGCTTCAAATCATGAATCATGACATGCTGAAGCCTGAGAAAAGATAAAGAGAGAGCCATCCCCAAGCTCTGGCAGAAGGTCAGTCGAAGTGTATGACAAATGTCAGTAGCTGAGGACAAGGTAATGGGTGCTCTCAGATTTGAAAGGGAGATGATGCCTGCATAGAGAAATATGGAGCAATTGTTCTGTATTCTTCACAGTCCGCATATAATCCTAAAAGATACACACGCTTGGTGCAGTGCACGCAGCTTGATTCCAGGGATATCGCAGGCTTATTTAACAATGCTACCCAAAGAACAAGGGTAGCATACTAATCTGCAACACTGGCTGAGAACCACATTCCTTGATATCTTTTAACTAGAAGGATTGAGACTATTGCCCCAGAAAACAAAACAAAAACAAGACAAAACAAAAAAAAAAACAAGGTAATATTCAGCACAATGGCCTATAATTTTAAGAGGGCAGCAGTCTTAAGGGGACAAGGCGTATATTTAAATCTCTCTTTCTTTTCAAGGAGTCTTCCCAACAATGCTGTCCAGTGAAAAAAAAATCCCCCGCAATTTAAATCTTTCTTCTTCCTTGCTTGCGCTGAGCTGTCACCCCTGCACACTTCAGTGAGCTTGAAAATTGCAGAAGCAAGACTCAGCACCCCCCCACCCCCACCCCCAAGCTCCTAGACCACTGTGTTTATAGTCAGTTTGCCTCCCTGGATCTTATGTTTTAACACATGCTGTAGTGTTCAGATTGCAAACACAGCGGAGGGATGTTTAAATCCTAAAAACAAACTGTTTTCATTGCAATGTGCAAAACAGCATTCCACGACGACATTTCAATTAATATTAGCTGAGTGAGAGGAGCCCTCTCTCTGTGGCCTGTTCAGTGTTTGGCCTCTCGCTGCTGAGGCTGCCATCCAGGGTGCTGCCAATTAAATGCCAGCTGTGATCTATTGTTTGCTTCTGACACCTGGGAAGTCCCAGATCATCAGAATCCTGCAAACAGCAGCTGGCTTAGTGGAGGCTGCCAGACTTCAGGGATTCCGAGGTCTCTCAGTGAAGGTAGGGGGCCGTCTTGTTTTAGTTAAGGGAATAGTCCCGGAATAGCCAGCTTAAAACCCAAGAAGACTTTACATTAAACAACCCCCAAATTTGGGGAGGATCAACCCAGGCCTATAAGCCACATAGCTTACTCAAGGTCCCCACAGGGCAGTGCTTTAAAACATCAACAAATGTTGCTAATCCTTACTTATAAGGTACCAACAAGTCCCTGTTGTGTGGTGCAGGACTCTGCATCTCTGGAAGCCTCTCACTTTGGTCCATTTGTGCTATAATTTAATCGGACTGGCGCTATAAAATGTGCGTGCTCTCTCTTTACTTAAAAACAAAGTAAAGAGACCCACCTTTTCTAGGACAACACTTCACCTGCTTTGCACGCATCCGATTTTAAGCACTAGTGTTTATTGACTGTTTATTATGTGTTCTTTGTCTTGCCACTTTAATTTGTCCCTAACCATTAGGCTTTGTCGTTCTGTTGTAAGTGGATGAGCATTAGCGAGGAGCAGGCGTTCCCTTTTCTACCATGTGTACTGTTGGTCTTAAACAGTAGTCCTGATTTATGATGAACTTGCACTCACCTTGAGGCAGAGCTTGAGCAGGTGGTGCCTTCTGGCTGTTTTCACTGTGTTGGGGTGGTTGGGCAAGTTGCCTCCTCCCTCCTTCTTCTTTGTCTAGTGCCTTGGAGTTCTGCGGCTTCCTTCTGAATCTCTTGCATCAGAGACATCAGAGGGATAGAACTGGCACCTGTGCCATTACTGTATTCAGCTGTTTGTTAGCTCCATATGAACAGGCGAAAGTATAGTAGACTATGATTCTGGGAGATACAAAGCCAAGAGGACTGGTACTGGTCCAGGAAATCTGGCCCCCAAATGTGACTAGATATCTCCTCGGATGCTTGCCTTCTTTCTATCCCAAGTCCTTTATATATGGATGCCCTTAATAGTAGCTCCTCCTTCTATTGTCTATCCTTTATTCATTATTATTTTTCTGAGCTTTCTTCTATTCTGGAGTGCATTGATGGTGTCACCCAAGAAATGACTTTCTGGTGCTGCTTATTAGAGGCTGAGATGAGACCATTTGCAGTAGATTTATCCAGATTCATATTTCCATGACTCAGGAAGCAAAACCTACTGAAGAAAGCCTCTTTCTCAGTCTTCATTAAGAGCAGCATCCAAATCCACTTGGAAGCTTCACTCTTGAGATCATCAGAAAGATGATAGTCTTCACTTGCTGGGGTCTGTTGATTCAGCATACTTAATTTCTTGTAAATCCACTTCAACTGTCCCAAGAAGTTGATTTTTTTTTCTGTAACAGGGAAATATATAAATGGTTCAAAGATGCCACTTTTGGGCTCAATGTTCAAGCCTGCAGTTAGTACATGTGTTCATTTAAAACAAGGCATCTAAAAACCAGGAAAGCAGGAAAGTAAACTGAGCAAGAAAAAGACATTTTAGGCACCTTCTGGACAGACTACAGTCACTTCTTAACTGTGCTGAGCTATGGAATGGATTTCATTGCAGTCGTCTTGCTCAGACTCCTATTGAGCAAGCTTCCCGGGTCCTGACTTGGGGGTCTAGGGAGCGGAAGAGTATGTGTTGGCAGTGATGCTGGAGTTGTGTCACTTTGTACAGTTTGATCCAGGGCAGAATGAAAACCATATTTTTCTCTACCCCCTATGCAGTCAGAGTGACGGAAGCTGCCTTTTATAAACAAAAGGCCGTCATCACTTCTTGCCCTCCTCTTCAGATCTCTGAAAAATCAAGTCAACTCTCAGAGGCATTACAGATCATTTTCATAGCTAAATCACAAGCCAATAGCATCCCCAGCCCTCCCCAATAGGTCTAGAAGAGAGCTCAGCATCTGCACTGAAATACTCCCCAGGCTTACATTAACTCTGATTGTTCTGTGCGGCGTCTTTTCTTTGGCTGTGTTTTGTTATAAAACTGGGAACACTATGGTTATATGCTGAGCAAATGGCCATCGGATGAAAGTGTAAAGGTGGCTTGTTGTATGTTCTCCCGATGACAGATCTCTGGGGATTAGACTAATATTTTGGGGTGCTAGCGAAGTCATTGAGACCTCTCAAGCTTTGGTCACCGCTGGAGGAGTTGCTAATTCCTTGAGATAAAGCAAAGGTAGTTTTACACCTGTGTGGCATTGTTGACCGTGTAGAATATAGTTGCAAGGGATAGAAAAGCTGTGCAGCACACACAGGCTAATTTTAACCGAAAGTGTCCTGACTTTCCTTTTGAAGATGCTGATACGGCTTCTGACACCACTGGTGATGAGTGGTGTGGAACAGCCGGCTCAGGGCTGAGGCTATCAAATACTGAAAGGGAATCTCCTGCATCCAAGTCCCAGGACAGCAGAGCAGCTCTTTGTAGCCCACACGTTCCTGAGTAAGTTGGAGATGGTTACTTAAAGGCCAGGGGAGAAACTGCTGCCTAAAGAAGAAATAAAAAAGATAACCTCCAGGTAGACAGTCTAAATAGTAAATTGAAATTCACACTAATTTCTCCTAGTTGCCTTTCTTTTACATTGGGATCAATTTAGATAAAGGATAAGGAGCCACGAGACTGTAGTTATTTAGAGAATGCAAATGACAAACTCTTTAATTAAAAAGGGGATCTGAGCAATGAGTTTATATATATATATATATATATATATATATATATATCTAACTATATATCTAACTATATATATCTAATAATATATATAACATATACACACATACATAATATACTTATATGCACACACATATACATATGCATATAATATATATATATATAATTTTTAAAAATTCAAGCTTCCCTTTTCTTTTTTCCTTAGGCTGTTTTGATTGGTCATGAGAGGTAATATTCGCCGGAGACCACTGCTGTTGAAAACTTTCCAGGAATGCAGTTGGAAGGGAAAAGGTCCAATAGGTAGATAAACTTAGGACATACCCTGCATGTGCGCATGCGTGTTTGGGCATGTTTGGGAAGCAATGCGCCTTAGAAGGAGGAACTGCTTGTATACAAGGAAGACTTTCGTAAAAGATGGGGTGGTGGCTCGGGGTCTTGAGACGGGGAGAAGCTGCATCTATGTAATCATGTAGATATCTCCTCATACTAAATAGGTGTGAGAATGAGAATAATCATTGCAACATCTGTATTTGGACTTTGGTCCCATCCCTTAAATAGAGTTATAAATCTGTGAAGCTGGACTAAGCTTATTTTATGGGTGGTTGTAAAGAGAAAGACCATCCTTTGACTTTCTTAAGGAAAAAAAGAGGCCTTTGCAAAATGGGAGTAGGGAAGGGTGTCCAGGGTGCGCGCGCGCGCGCACACACACACACACACACACACACACACACTTGTGTACGTGCACGCAGGCACAGCCGAACATCTGCAGGCATAAACCCTGCATTTGCTCTTGCTATCCAGGGTTCAGGTTGAAGGTGGCTTGGCTGTGCAGGAGTAATAGAAAGAGCTTAGGCTCTGAGGGCAGGTGGTTTTCCTGGCTGTCCTGTTCACTGTCTCTGTGGCATTAGACATATTCTTTAACTTTATCAACTCTAGGCTTCATTTGCAAAAGCAGAGACAAGGATACACACCGTTCTTGGAATCAGGGGTGATTAGGTAGAGGATATAGGGTTTGGCATTTGGTAATTGGCAGCTGTTGCTGTTGAGATAACTGAGCCCCGATTTGCGGGGTCAGAAACTACGATCAGGATGGCTCAGTGACTGATTTAGTGACGGGTTGCTGTTCTGGGAAGCCGGAGAGGACAGATAGATGAAGGTTCCTTTCCCTTTTTATTCATGTCTTAAAAAGTTACCATGCACAGTAATGGACTCCACGCATGCTCTGTTATTAGCTGTCAGCCTGGCTCCCTCTTGCTGGTCCTCATTTGTTCTCGGCCCGTTGCTGTAAGTGAACCTTTTTATCAGTGTATGATCTAACACATCACAGATTAAAATGTCTGGGCGAATCTCACCCAGGGAATGTAGGTGACCGTTTTCCTTTTCACGCAGAAGATCCCCATCACGGGACTCTAATTTATCTGGCTTGATCAAAACAACACGTGTTCCAATCGTGACTTGCATGCTGAGTTCTGGTTACCCTCGAATGCAGTTTTCCTTCTTGTTTGAGAAAAAAAAAATCTCTCTTGCTTAATGGGAGTGTCTCTCGAAGATTCTTTCAGAATCTGAGGTAATCTGATCACTTACAGATCAGTTGGAAGGGCCTGAAGCATAGAGGCCTAACATTGATTATTAGACAAAGCTAGGCACAATGAGTTTGTTAGCTGGAGCATTTTCTGGTTTTCTATCCTTTTTTCCCCCCTTTCCCTAACCAACCTCAAAAAACATGTTAACACGACTACTTGTGAAGAACCCCTGCTTATTAGCCCGTGCACAGATGGGCTCTGGTCCTGCCACCGTGCTGTCGCTGTCCGGGAGATTCCTAGAAGACAGCAGCCGCGGCTCCTTCTACCAGCTCCAGCCTTGGATCCTCAGTATTGGCGCCTGGCCAGCACTGCTCTTCTTGGACCCCTGATGTGATCTTGTTTTTATTCCTTCTTAGCACTCTCTTTTCTCTCACTCTTACATTATTTTCCCCATTGGTTGAGCCTTTCAGTAGCCTTCTTGCTTTCTAGACAATTTAAAAACAGATATTACCCAGTGAGAGCAGGGGTGGTTCCTCTAACCCCCAACCCCACGCTGGGCCCACCCCCACCCCCACCCGCACTAAATCTGTAACCGCGAGTGAAAAGCCAATGCAATTGGCCGCCCCGGAGCCCTTTGGTTTGGAAGCAGCTTTTATTTGGTGGATGTGGCTGCCTAGGTAAAGATAAGGGGGAACCCTGAACCTCCCACACCCTAGGCTGCTGTGAAAGTTAATGGTTATAAAAGGCGCTCATTTACATCTGTTTCTGTGTAGTCATGAAGAGTGCAATTAATTAAGAAGTTTCTGGTGTGGTAAGGATCATACAGCAGAAATGCAAACACGTGATTTCCAAAGAGAATTTTATTCCATATGGAATTTTTCCCCTAACTAAGAATTAATTGCAACTTTAAAGAAGGTTTGATTGTGTCTATGAAAAACATTTTAACTACTGAGGAATTCTAAATGACTTCAATTTAAAATTTTCTTTCTTTACATTGTTAGAGTTAAGAGAGTAGGGCTTTGATCAAGCTCTGAGTTATAGAATTTATTAGAGTCGAGGGAAGAGGATAACCTTCAGATGTTTCCTGTGGTGAAATGTTGAAGTTAAAAATTTTAAATGTTTGCAGACTGAAGACATGCTGGGCTGTGAGGCCTGAAAGGATAAACAAAACGTGACATGTTTTATTTGGTTACTTAACCCTTGTTTAAAAAAGCACAACAAAAATGTATATAAATCATATTTTTATGCCTTTCCGAAAACATTGGCATAGATGTTTGGTGATTACCCTCTATGGAGTGGCATAGGGCCATAGGGTATATAGTGGGTAGTATCTATGCAAGCAGCTTTAATTTTGGTATGGCAGCCTCCTTCAAGCTGAAAGCATTTAAACATATACAACATAAATTCAGAGGAGGGATGGCCTTCTCTTTCTGCTGCCATCTGCTACACATTCCAATATTTTTCTGTAGCCCAGCCCCAGTGATGAATAATGCAAAAAAGACGAAGACAGAACAACAGAAACGTACAGCTGAGGGCAGGACTGGCGGAGGGTGAGAAGGATGCTCAGGACTGTGGAAGCACAAAAAGAATGTGACATTTGAGAGGGAGGAAGAGGAGCAGGGGTGCCTTGTGTGCAGGCAGAGGCCCTCTTTCTAATAAATGAGGTTACAACAGTTGCAGAGGCAAAAAAAATTTCAATCAATAAGGAAGAGCTCTTATCACATGCAACTTTAATTTGATTGGCATGGCATTTCCATTATATGCTAATGAATTACGGATGATGAGAATTGCAGTCGCCTTCTGAGTGCAATTGAACGTTCGTCAGTCAGTTACTTATAGGCCAGACTATCAGAAATATTAAAGGAAGTTGTTGCTATTTTGGAGATGAAAGTAAACAAGCTCAAAAATCTTGAATTAATTGAGAAAAGGATACACGTTGATAAGTAGGATTTGCCAAGTTATTACTTCTTTGAGTGGATGTCAGTGCAGGTAGCTCCTTCTCAGTGGAATAAGCATGTCCCCGCAAAGCAAGGAGAAAAACAAATTCTCTTAAGTGAATCCTGTTTTTCTGTTGACTAGCATTATACAATTATTGACTATTACTCTTGGGGACAAAAAAGGCTGATCCTAGAATGTAATAAGATCACTCTCAAGTATGCAATACTTTAGACACTGCATGTTTAAAGGAAAATAAGCATGTTCTAAAATATTAACAATAATCCTCAAAGTAGTAGCGACATTAAAATTGTCAGGTTGAGTGATAGTAGACAAGTTGTTGTAATGTAAAAATGTAGAAGAAACACAATACCCCATTTTCAAAACTTGTGATATGAGTTTAATAATTTTCTACCTTTTTCTCATCAAAAAGACAAAACATTCAGAACTTTAAAGAAGGGCTATATTTCTTTTTTGTCAATGCATACCACCCAAAGCTGTCTATATTAATTTCCCGTCATCCTTTCCACTTTCAAAGTTTGTCTTTAGCATCTTTTCGAGATATTATTCATACTAAGTAGTCCACCTACATGGACAGAAATGAAATAGTAAAGTAGGTGCTAAAATACTTTATCTTTATGGAACAAATTCTGTGCTGGTATGAAAGAAACACTGTCAGGTTGGGAACATAGGCCATGGTAAAGGGTATCTACTTACAACCTTTTTCTGGTTTCCAAATTGATTTGTTACCACCACCTCACATCTGCCAGGATGGCTACTACCAAAGAAAACAGAAAATAACAGGTGTTGGCAATGATGTGGAAGAATTGGAACCTGGTACTCTATTGGTAGGAATGTGAAATAGCGCAGCTGTTGTGGAAAACTTTACAGTGATTCCTCAAAACAACAAAAACTAAATGATCATAACTTCAGGCTGTTACCCTAAAGGACTTGAAAACAGAATCTTGATAAAGTATTTGCTCTTAACGAACATCTTGAAAGTTGCATTTGTTTTGACAGACACAAAGAGGGCAGCTCAAGTGTCTGTGTGGTGGGTACTTGGAGGAAAAATAAAAGCAGAATAATTATTAGATTATTCTGTGATGCATGTTACAGGGTTATATGCAGTGGGAATAGATAGTCATAAGGCCAACATGTCACTAACTGGAGGAGGTAAGGAGAGACTTTTTTGTTACTTGATGGATACATCATTTTGATTTGGAAGGAGACATGGTTCTAGATATAAATGGTGATTATGAGTTGAACAATAATGTGCATGTTTTTAATGACATTGACATGTACATTAAAATAAAATCCGATAGAAGAGGATTTAAAGAGCTGAGTTGATATGGGTTGAAGAGATAGAAGGCTCAGCCATTAAGAATGTGTACTACAAGAGAGCTATTCTCCCAGGAGAGCTGACACACCTGAGAGTACAGGTGAAACCACCACTTCTATTCAAATACCTGGCCCAGGAGGGACCTGCCCGGAGCCCTTAGGACATATGAACTGAGGATCAGCCTAGAATAGGATTTCCATCTGCACCCTGAAATGACCCTGTCCCAAGTTCTCCATGCCCAAATCCCACCCGGAAAGAGCTGGTCTCCTAACAGTGCTGACACACAGGCTTACAGGAGGGTCAAGCCACCGGCAGAGACAGCTATAGCAGATAACACTAGAGATAACCAACGGCAAGGGGCAAGTGCAAGAACCTAAGCAACAGAAACCAAGGTCACTTGGCATCATCAGAACCTAGTTCTCAAACAACAGCAAGCCTTGGATATCGCAACGCACAGGAAAAACAAGATTCTGATTTAAAATCACATCATATGATGATGTTAGAAGACTTTAAGAAGGACATGAGTAACTCCTTTAAAGAAATACAGGACAACACAGGTAAACAGGTAGAAGCCCTTAAAGAAGAAACACAAACATCCCTTAGAGAATTATAGAAAAACACAATCAAACAGGTGAAGAAACTGAGCAAAATTATTCAGGATATAAAAATGGAAATGGAAAAATAAAGAAATCACAAAGAGAGACAATCTGGAGATAGAAAAGCTAGTAAAGAGATCAGGAGTCATAGATGCAAACATCACTATCAGAATACAAGAGATAGAAGAGAGAATCTCAGGGGCAGAAGATACCATAGAAAACATTGACACAACAAAACAAATGCAAAATGCAAAACCTTCTAACTCAAAACATCCAAGAAATCTAGGACACAATGAGAAGACCAAAGCTAAAGATAACAGGTATAGAAGAGAGCCAGGATTCCTAACTTAAAGGGCCAATAAATATCTTCAACAAAATTATAGAAGAAAACTTCCCTAACCTAAAGAAAGAGATATTCATAAGCATATAAGAAGCCTACAGAATTCCAAATAGATTGGACAAGAAAAGAAATTCTTTCTGTCACATAATAGCCAAAACACCAAATGCACAAACACCAAAAGCAGTAAGGGAAAAAGGTCAAGTAACATATAAAGGCAGACCTATCAGAACTATAGCAGATTTTTCACCAAAAACTCTAAAAGCTAGAACATCCTAGGTAGATGTTATATGGACCCCAAGAAAACACAAATGCCAGCCCAGGGTACTATACCTGGCAAAACTCTCGATTAACAGAGATGGAGAAACCAAGATATTCCATGATAAAACCAAATTTATACAATATCTTTCTACGAATCCATCCCTACAAAAGAATATAAATGGAAAACTCTAACACAAGGAGGGAAACTACAGCCTAGAAAATGCAAAAAAGTAGTCCACTTTGAACTAACCCAAAATAAGATAGCCACACAAACAAAATTACACCTGTAACAACAAAAATAGGAGGAAGCAACAATCAATATCTTTTAACATCAGTGGACTCAATTCCCTAATAAAACGATTTAGACAGACTGGGTATGTAAACAGGACTCAGCATTTTGATGCATATAGGAAACCTCAATGACAAAGACAGACACTACCTCAGGGTAAAAGGCTGAAAAAAATTTCCAAGCAAATGGTCCCAACAAACAAGCTGGAGTAGCCATTCTAATATTAAATAAAATGGACTTTTAACCAAAAGTTATCAAAAAAATAAGGAAAGACACTTCATACTCATCAAAGGAAAAATCTACCAAGATAAACTCTCAATTCTGAATATCTATGCTTCAAATGTAAGGGCACCCACATTCATAAGAAAACATTACTAAAGCCCAAAGCACACATTGCTCCCCATACAATAATAGTGGGAGACTTCAACACCTCACTCTCATCAATGGACAGATTATGGAAACAGAAACTAAACAGAACACAGTGAAACTAGCCGAAGTTATGAACCAAATGGATTCAATAGATATCTATAGAACATTTCATCTAGAACCAAAAGATTATATCTTCTTCTAAGCACCTCATAGGAAACAGAAACTAAACAGAACACAGTGAAACTAGCAGAAGTTATGAACCAAATGGATTCAATAGATATCTATAGAATGTTTCATCTAAAACCAAAAGATTATATCTTCTTCTAAGCACCTCATGGTTCCTTTTCCAAAATTCACCATATAATCAGTCACAAAACAGGCCTCAACAGATACAGGAAGATAGAAATAATGTTATACATCCTATCAGATCACCACGGACTAAGGCTGGTCTTCAATAACAACAAAAATGACAGAAAGCCCATAAATACATGGTGAACAGTGCTCTAGCTAATGATAACTTGGTCAAGGAAGAAATAAAGAAATTAAAGACTTTTTAGAATTTAATGAAAATGAAGGGACAACATACCCAAACTTATGGGATACGATAAAAGCAGTACTAAGAGGAAAACTCATAGCTCTGAGCACCTCCAAAAAGAAACCGGAGAGAGCATACACTAACAACTTGACTGCACAACTGTAAACTCCAGAAAAAAAGGAAACAGATACACCCAAGAGGAGTAGATGGTAGGAAATAATCAAACTCAGAGCTAAAAACCAACCAAATAGAAACAAAAAGAACTATACAAAGAATCACGAAACCAAGAAAGAAAGAAACCAAGAACTGGTTCTTTCATAAAATCAACAAGATTGAAAATCCCTTAGCCAGACTAACCAGAGGGTGCAGAGGGAGTATCCAAATTGACAAAATCAGAAATGAAAGGGGAGACATAACAACAGAAACTGAGGAATTAAAAAAAATCATTAGCTCCTACTACAAAAGCCTATACTCAAAAAAAAAACAAAAAAACAAAAAAAAAAACAAACAAAAAAAAAAAACCATGAAAAAATCTGGATGGAATGGACACTGGATGAAATGGACAAATTTCTAGACAGATACAAGTGAAATCAGGATCAGATAAACCATATAAATAGTTCCACAACGCCTAAAGAAATAGAAGCAGTCATTAAAAGTCTCCCAATCACACAAAGCCCCAACAAAGAAAGAGAACATAAGATTGATTTCACTTACAAATATTGAACCAAAGATTCTTTATAAGATTCTCACAAACTGAATCCAAGTACACAACAAAATGATAATCTATCATGATCAAGTTGTCTTCATCCCAGGGATGCATGGATGGTTCGATATACAGAAATCCACCAACTTAATCCAGCACATAAACAAACAAGCAAACAAACAAATAAATAAATAAATAAACAAAACCCTACATAATCATCTTTGCTGAAAATTTGACAAAATTCAACACCCTTCATGTTAAAAATCTTGAAAAGATGAGTAATTCAAGGCATATACCTAAACACCAGAAAAGCAACATATAGCCAGCCAGTAGCCGACATCAAACTATAAGGAGAGAAACTTGAAGCAATCCTATGAATATCAGGTAACTAGACAAGGTTGCCCACTCTCTCCCTATTTATTCAATATAGTACTGGAAGTTCTAGCTAGAGTAATTAGAAAATAAAAGGAGGCAAAAAATAGAAATTGGAAAGGAAGAAGTCAAAAATATCACTATTTGCAGATGACATGATAGTATAAGTAAGTGACCCCAAAAATTCCACCAGAGAACTCCTACAGCTGACAAACAACTTTAGCAAAGTGGCTGGATATAAAATTAATGCAAATCAGTAGCCTTCTTCTACTCAAAGGATAAATGGACTGAGAAAGAAATAATTACGGAAATGACACCTTTCACAACAGTGACAAATAATATAAAATACTTTGGGGTTACTCTAAGCAAACAAGTGAAAGACTTGTACAACAAAAATTTCAAGTCTCTGGAAAGAGAAAATAAAGAAGATTTCAGAAGATGGAAAGATCTCCCATGCTCATGGGTTTGGTGGATTAAAATAGTAAACATGGCCATCTTGCTAACAGGAATCTAAAGATTCAATGTAATCCCCATCAAAATTCTGACTCATTTCATCATAGAATTAGAAAGAGCAATTTGAAAATTCATTAATAAAAATTCAAATAATAAGAAACTTAGTTAAGCAAAATCTATTCTCAACAATAAAAGAACTTCTGGTGTAATCACCATCCCTGACCTCAAGCTGTACTACAGAGCAATAGTCATAAAAACTGCATGGTATTGGTACAGAGATAGACAGGTAGATCAATGGAATAGAATTGAAGACCCAGAAATGAACCCACATACCTATGGTTTCTTGATCTTCGGCAAAGAAGCTACAACCATCCAGTGGAAAAAAGCATTTTCAATAAGTGGTGATGATTCAACTGGCAGTGAGCATGTAGAAGAATGTAAATTGATCCATTCTTATCTCCCTGTACAAAACTTAAGTCCAAGTGGATCAAAGACCTCTAAATAAAACCAGATACACTAAATCTAGTAGAAGGAAAGTGGGGAAAAGACTGAAAGACATTGGCACAGAAAAAAAATTTCCTGAACAGAACACTAGTGGCTTATGCTTTAAGATCAAGAATTGTCAAATGCGACCTCACAAAATTGCAAAGCGTCTGTAAGGCAAAGGACATTGTCAATGGGTCAAAATGGCAACCAAATTATTGGGAAATGATTTTTACCAATTCTACATCTGATAGAGGTTACAAATTTACAAAGAACTCAAAAAGTTATATTCCAGAGAACCAAAGAATCCTATTAAAAATGGGGTACAGAGCTAAACAAAGAATTCTCAAGTGAGGAATACCAAATGGCTGAAAAGCACCTGAAGAAATGTTAAGCATTTTTAATAGTCAGAGAAATGTAAATCCAAACAAACCTGAGATTCTACTTCACACCAGTCAGAATGACTAAGATCAAATTTCAGGTGACAGCAGATGCTGGCAAGGATGTGGAGAAAGAAGAACACGCTTCCATTGCTGGTGAGATTGCAAGCTGGTACAACCACTGTGGAAATCAGTCTGTCAGTCCCTCAAAAAATTGGACATACTCCAGCATGGATTAAGGGTACATGCTCCACTATGTGCATAACAGCCTTATTTATAGTAGCCAGACCTGGAATGAAACCAGGTGTCTCTCAACAGAGGAATGGGTAAAGATAATATGGTATGTTTATACAATTGAGTACTACTCAGCAATTAAAAACAGTGGCCTCATAAAATTCCTAGGCAAATGTATGGAACTAGAAAGTATCATCCTAAGTGAGGTAACTTATTCAGAAAAGTACACACATGGTATGCATTCACTGATATGTGGATTTTGGTCAATGAGCTTGGAACACCTAAGATACAACTCATAGACCACATGAAGCTCAAGAGGAATGAAGACCAAAGAGTGGATCCTTCAGTCCTACTTAGAAAGGGAAAAAATTAATAATGGGAAGTAGAGGGTGGGAGGGTCTTACGAGGCAGAGAGGACGATGAGGGGGGAAAGAGGTGCAAAATCAGTTTTGGGAGGAA
Source organism: Micromys minutus (assembly GCF_963924665.1). Taxonomy (NCBI): domain Eukaryota; kingdom Metazoa; phylum Chordata; class Mammalia; order Rodentia; family Muridae; genus Micromys; species Micromys minutus. The sequence goes on along the minus strand of NC_137973.1, from coordinate 61,614,093 downwards.
ATGAAGGAGATATACAGAGGGTCAGAATATTTAACAGAGTTGTGTAGCAATGGGGGATGGGGAACTGGGGGTATCAACCAGAATGTCCCAGGTGCCAGGAAAGCAAGAGCCTCTCAGGACCTCATGGGAATGACATTAGCTGAAATAGCCCTCAAAGTGAAGAGGGAACCTGTCAAGACCATATCTAGTCGTTAGGCAAGCCCCCAATTTTCACCCATAATTGTTACTGTCTAAAGGAAATACAGAGACAAACAGTAGAGCAGAGTCTGAAGTAAAGGCTATCCAGAGACTGCAGTACCTGGGGTTCCATCTCACTTGCAGACACCAAACAAGACACTGTTGCTGATGCCAAGAAGTGCATGCAGACAGAAGCCTAATATAACTGTCTCCTAAGGGGCTCTGCCAGATCATGACAAATACAGATGCAGATGTTCAATGCCAACTATTGGACTGTCATAGGGACCCCAGTGGAGGAATTAAGGGAAGGACTGAAGGAGCTGAATAGGCCTTATCTGGTATCAATGCTGGGGGAGTCCCTTGGGCCTGTGGATTCTTGATGCCCCAGAGTAGAGTATTGCTAGGGTGGTGAGGTAGGAATGGGTGGGTGGGTGGCAGGGTAGGGGAGCACCCTCATAAAGGCTGGGTAAGGAAGGAGGGGACAGGGGTTTTGCAGAGGGGAAACTGGGAAAGGGGATAACATTTGAAATGCAAATAATTAAAATGTCCAGTTAAAAAAAAAAGAATGTGTACTACTCTTGTAGAGGACCTGGGTTGGGTTCCCATTGCTTACTGCAGGCAGCTGACTACTGCCTTGTAACTCCAGCCTCAGGGTAGATCACCTCTTCAGCCTCGGAGAGCACCTGTACTCATGTGTACACGCAATCTATCTGCAGACACATAGCAGACATAGAATGAAAAATAATCCTTAAGATTAAGTTTAAGTAATAGAAAGTGCTAGTGCATAACCCAGTCCGAGATGCAAGTTACTGCATAGCTCAGGCTAGTCATGAATTGGCAGCCCCTTTGTTCCTGCCTCCTCAGACTGGGAGGCTAGTCCTGTGGTATGACCCAGATCTCCTGTGTCTCGATGTGGTCACATTTGCATGAGATAATTCGCTAGAATTAAAAAGTAAATGTATAAAAAAAGATTTAAAAAATGGGTTTGTTACGACCAACTGGATTTGTTTATGCAAGTGGGGTCCGCTATGCTTCATTAGGGTGCTTATTATTGAATAGCACTTGGTGAGGATAATGAGGCTCTTCCAGAGCCAAACACAACTGGCTTCTGCTGTTTGAATAGACGATGTCTCCTCTGAAAACATGTTCTTTTGATGTTATTGTTCTATATATTTTTTTTTTCAACTTGTGTCAATAGTGCTGAGTAACTGAGTTTGGGGCAAAGGCCTAGAGTGCTTGGGAAACAGCCAGAGGCCTCTGTAGCTTGAGCAACATGAGTCCTGTAGGTTCAGGGGAGGGAGAGATTCTAACATTTAAATGACACTGGGGAGTGAGTTGGGAACTGTGGCTTTTCCTTCATCTGGGAAATCACATGTTTTTGTTTTGTTCCTTGTGTCTGTTTGTGTTCATGAGTGCATGTGAGTACACTGTGTGTATATATGCATGCATGCATTCATGTGCACATGCTCACAAGTACGTGTGTGTGTGTGTGTGTGTGTGTGTGTGTGTGTGTGTGTGTGTGTGTATGTGTGTGTGTGTGAAGTCAGAAGACAACCCACCTTTGGCTGCCATTTCTCTGGCTGTCTTCTACTTTATTTTTATAAGACAGACTATCTCGTTTGCCTGGATTAATAGGCTAGTCTGGCTAGTTAGTGTCTCAGAACTCTTTGTCTCCTTAGAATGGGGATTGCATGTGAGTACCATTGTCCTTGAGTTTTCTCTCTCTCAGTCTAGATTCTGAGGATTCAAATTCAGATCCTGGCCATGTTTACATGACAAGCTTTTATTCTAGCTTCTTCCTCTCTATCTTTTATTGTTTGTTTGCTAGCAGTTATTTTGTAACCCAGAACTAATGTGTGTGGTGTGCTACCATGCCTGCTCATCATGGGGATTTTGAGTAGAGGAGAAGCATGACTTGACATAACTTTAAAAAAATACACAAAGTACTATTTAATTTAGGAAGGAAACAAAATGGAAATTCAAAATAGAATTTTATAGGCTAGTGTGAGACTACTTTTAGCTGGAGGAGTGGTGGAACAAAAACACACACAGAGGCTGGAAATGGCTCAGTGGTTCAGAGTGTATACTGGTCCGTCAGAGAACTGGAGTTTAATTCCTAGCAACCATGAGAGGTGGCTCACAACTGTCTGTAATTCCAGCACCAGGAAGATCTGATACATTTTGACCAGTTAAACTCTTATACCACACACACACAATAGTTTGAGGGTCTAAAAATTGGCCAATAACATTCTATCAATATTAATTTTTGGCTTTGATCACTGTTCTATCGTTATATAAAACATTAACCTGAACATAATACAAAGTTGTTTTAAATGAAAAAATTACTAACAGATACATACACACAGAAATATATACATACACACACACACACACACACACACACACACACACACATCCCAAGACAACCCAAGCAAAACTAAGGCAGAAGAAAACAAAGATTTCTTTTTACATTTTAGCATATTTGACAACTATCTCAGTAGCAGAACAGAATAAAGACATTCTCCATTGTCCAACTTGTTTGCTGATGTTAGGGAATCAGTCTTCTTTTGCAAAATCCTGTGTGAGCCCAGGTTATTTCAGCCTCTGGATCTGCAGCTACCACCCTAGACCAGCAGCGCATAACATGTGACAGTCCTTTGCATATATTGTAATTTATAAAGCATCTCCCTCCTTATCTGAACAAGAACCTTAATGATACCTTAAAGAACTGGATGTAACATGACTATCTCAGATATTTTGTGTTTCAGCTTTTGTTACTGCTATTAATTTAACAGTTGATAATAAGACACAGCTTCTCTCCTGCCTTGTAATTCAGGTTGTATTAGGAGACCATTTGGTAATATGTCTTGTATGCCTACACGAACATGCTGGCTTTAGTTGTGAATCTGGGAGCCTGTTTTAGTGACAGTAGTGAATATGTTCAGTATCATCCATGATACCACATAATCTAATCAACAAATGATGTAGACAGCTTGGCTCTGAAGATTTTAGTGCACTTGAAATAACAGAATCAAGCCTGTTTACTACTTCCTTGAGACAACTTTCTGCATTTAATAGTAACACTTTTCTCCAATTTATCCTGATTGGGAAGAATGGTAAACCAGAATAAAAAAAAAGCAATAAAAGCAGCTCAGACACTCATGAGAGCATTATAGAACACCATGGTTCTCAAGCACACTGAAATTGTCATAGGATCATAACTGTCTGTTTCTGTCACTCACAGTACTCACTGCACTAACACCTAGTTCAAGGTGAGCTAGACACAGAGTTTATTGTCATGTCCCTTGCAGCGTGCAGGGAACTGTCCCTGTGATGTAGTTTATAATTCTGTGGGTTAGTAACACAGCTGAAAGTGTGCTAGGTCTGGTGGGTAATTTGAATTAAACCTTAATATTTAGAAAATCTTGATAAGAGTTTCCAAGTTATTAAGCTTTCTCATTCTGATATCTTTATTTGGTGCAAACCAGTGTTTAATTGATTATGTTAATTTTACATCCTAATTACATAACTCAATTGCTAGAATAATTTTGCTTCTTCTAGAATAATATTTCTTCTCTCTCTTTCTTTCTGTTGGATATTCTCTGTGTTGACATTTCAGGTGCTATCCCTTTTCTGCCAATCCCACTCCAACTCCCCCTCCCATAGCCACCATGAAGTTCTCCCTCTCCCAACCTCCCTCTCCTACCTCAGTGCCTTGGCCTTTCCCTACACTGGGAAAATGAGCCTTCGCTGGATCAAAGTTCTCACCTCTCATTGATACCAGAGCAACAACAACAACTCCCTACAAAACCCCAAAAATTTCCCAAAAGAACAACTTGTGAAGAAACACACCAAGGCGTCTTCCACTTTGCTGTAGAGGAGGACCAGCGTCTGGATCTGTCTTCTTAGTCTGCCTCCATATTTATTAGCAAGCAGTCTTATGCATCCACAGCCACCAGGCAGTGATGTTCATTGGTGCTGCAAATTGCTTTTGTCCCTTTAGCTGTACTTGTGGCTGTCCTTCTAGGCCAGTACCTTTAATTTTGTATGACATGTGTGTCACAATCTACCCCATGAGGGGAAAATGTTCCACTAGTGAATTTTCTTTGGTTTGAAAGATTGGATTTGAATTCTATTTTGTGGCAGAAGCCTTGGTTTCTATTGGTGTGGTGGATAATCTTCATTGTCACAGCTGCTCAGTGGTCAGAAGCATTTCCAAATGGTTCCAGTTTTGTATGTATCCTCATTCATCTAAAGTCATATTCCACTGTGCTGCTGTGTCTTTAGCTATTTAACATCTCACTTGGGACCTTAAGGTCACCCCTGCTCTCTAACTTTCTGTCTCTAGAGCGTATTGGAGTATCAATGGTATGCTCTTTCTTCACTGTCTGTCTTTAAGAGTGAGAGCAGATGAGGAGAAGGCTTGCTGGACAAGAATAAACGAGGACTTGAATTCAGATCTTCAGCACCTAGATTGAAAGTCTAGCATGGCCACACACAGTAACATCAGTGATGAGGCAGAGACAAGAGGATCTACATAGCATATTGTTAACTAGCCTAGCTGAAAAGTGAGTCAGCTCCTGGTTTGGTGTGAGACCCTAAGATAAACAAGGCAGAGAGAGATAAAAGGAAAAAAAAAACAAATGTTCTTTGACTTCCATAGGAATGTGCACCCATACACAAATGTAGTAATGTGATACACTGTGCATATCACACACATGCATTCACACACACACACACACATAAGGTGAGGTTGCTCATTTGTGAGTATTACACGTTTCAAACTTTCATAGACACTGCAAATCATTCTATAGTACAAAATTCTAAACTATAAAATTCTATAGTACAAAATTTGCTGCTTATATTTTCAGGAGTTCCGTGGGTCACAGGTCCTATTTGTTCATTTTAGTTTTAGTCTGGGTGACAATAACATTATCAGTGTTTTAATTAACTAGTACTTAGAAAAAATTTTCATATGTTTATTATATATATTCTGAAATTATATTTTCCCGTTCTATGTCCATTTTCATTTGAATTGTCTGAAATGTAGAATTTTGACTCCTTATATTCAACTTGCCCTTTCCAGCCCCTTGCTTGTTTCTTAACCTCCTTCTTGCACCTTGTAGCTTAGGACTTTGTAGTTTCCATGTGAGAAAGTTCTCATCTGTTTGTCTTAGCAAGAGTGAGTGGAGATCCATGCTGTCACTCCTGGTTGGTGAATGTACCAACATAAGAAGCAGAAGTCAGCATTGGTAAGTAAGCTGAACCCAGAACTACTTACTATAACTTAAGCGATTGTCAAATGCCACAGATGCTAATTCATCAATGTTTAGCAAATTTCTTAAAGAATTTCTGTATGCAGAACACATTTGTGCCCGATGTGCTTGAGGCCCTGGCTTTCATCCCCAATAACATAATAAAAGAAAAGGATGAAAGAAAAACAAATTGTGTATGTGTCTGCCTATATATCTATGTATTTATATATATGCATGTTTGTGTGTATAAATATATACATATGTATGTGTTTTGTGTATGTCTGTATCTCTCTCTCTCTCTCTCTCCCTCTCTCTCTCTCTCTATGGGTTTCTGTGTCTGTATATGTGTGTGCATACACACACACTCATGCAATAGGCAAGATCTCTATCATGGATCAAAATCCCAATCTCATAATGCTATGATAACATTTACAGCCATTTACCTAAATTAGGTATATTCTTAATTGAATTTTCAATCAATGTGAACTTATTTTGATGTTGAGTTAATGGCCTAAATTAACATGCAATGGTTTGCAGAAAATGTTCTGAGTTTTAGCTCTTAAAACTCTGTACATCTCCCTCCTTGATAATCATATACTCCCAAATACCACATTAACTATACAGCTGTGTCGCTCTCGTGCTCTTGTTATTGGACTTGTACAATATTTCTCTGTTTTTTTTGGGAGTCCACACATATACACTCCATGAAATAAGTGCACCAGACATCAAGGAAGTGCCATATACCTCAGCCCAAAGCTTTTATGGAAATGCTGCATTTGGCACTTTAAGTTATGTTCTTGGGGCCCATCTCCTTTGGTGTCCCTGGATCTTGGTAGCCTATCAGACAGACTGTATTCATTGTACAAAGAGCCTGGTGCTGGAGGAAGACTGGAGGTAGAAGTCACTTTTGTCTCATTTGAGTAAGCTACACATGGACACACATGTGAAGGTAGGGCCTCTTACTGTACAGGCCTATAAGTGATGAGATAAGCCTGCTTCTTGACTCAGAAACTAAGAACAAGGAAGACCTGCTCCTGACTTCAGGAATTCATTCTAGCTTTTGAGACACTCCAGCCGTGACCCTTGGTAAAACAAATGCCATGAATAAAAGATGGTTGTTAATTGACTGGTAATGTATCTTTCTCAGTATAGGCATGAATACCAGTATTGACAGGGTCAGACAGATCAGAAAGGGTCTTGTCAATGGCAATGCACATGGAAGGAGGGAGGAAGCTCTATTTCTGTGAACCGAAGCTGAAATGTACATGGGGACATTTATTTTAATGGTCCCATGTGTAAGACTCAAATAGTCTTTGCAGTCGTACTTTGCAATGTAAGTTGAGCTTTGTTGCGATCAGAGGACAAGGTGTTAATTTACAAATATCTTCGAAATGCTGTGCTGAAGTTTGTTTGTCTTGCTGAAACTGAGTGTATTGTTTTGATTAGTTAAACCTGGGCCTCACACATGTATATCCTGGTTATTTATTGGATACAGGTAACTCTGTGCTAGATGTTCTGGGAACCCAAGTATGAAAATAATTGGCTCTTTCTAATTAAGTTCAGAGTATTCTAACATGGTTAAACATAGAGCCTTAAAATGATGCTGCTTGAATTTGGTGACTAGTACCTCTTCTGACCATTTCTAAATGTTGGTTTCTTTTTACTGGAAAATGAGAATATTAATGTGATTATATGAAAATTAAATAGGAAGTATATACAAGACATCTGGCATTGTGCCTGGGACCAGTACATGCTCAGTAAACATTACTGTCACCATCATGATAATGACAACTCTACTTCTTTTACCACAACTCAGTAATGCGTGAAGTACTATGTGACTGTCAACTTCCAGATCACCAAGATTCCAAATCTGAGAAATGTAGTTAGAGCTGTTACCTGCTGCCAAAGTTGCCATGTGGCTCTGCTTTCCTCACCACATCTAATTGGACTGGGAATTGGTACCAAAGAGCCAATGGTTCTGAGTGGTTTTCTTGTTGATGGATGTTAAAATAGAACTTTTGTCAACCAAGACAAAAGCAGCCCACTGACAGAGCTTTGAGGCTAGGTTGCCTACACAGCCTGTGGCTATGCAAATTTTGCTTCTTGAATCTCACCCCTCTACTTATGAGTTATACATACTTGTAACACTGGAGGAACTCATCTGCTTTACTATCCCTTCCTTCCAGTAAGTGCAGCTCAGTAGACCCCACATCCTAGCCCAGTAGCACAAAAATATGTCTCCCCTGCCAAGCATCACTATGATGGTCCATTCTTTTGGGTACCTGCAGATATGTGAGAGTCTGAAACTCAGTATATTGCTTGCCATTTGAGAACTACCACCTTAGAAAAGCAATCTGTCTCAATGCTGTCCATGTGTGGGGGATGGGGTGGAGACAAGTGAGTTGGCAGCATTCTCAGTTACAGCAAGACATTCCTTAAAATACCACATGGACAGACTCATGAGATACTCAACTATGACTTCGTATTAAATGTCAAGGTTATTCCAACACTGGAAATATAATTTTACTGACAGCTTTATTTCATAATTTAAGACAAGCTAGATTCTTGACATACAAAAATCCTCTAATGAAAGTGGCTTCAAAACAAAGACTTTTGTATCTTTCTCATTTAGAAAGCTCAATGTGGCAGGAATGCCTTCTTGATTAGTTACTCAAAGAAACTGTTTAATTGGGCTTTTGGATCCAGAGAGCTAAAGTCCATGATGATAGTGTGAAGGTATGGTAACAGGAACTGCTGAGAGCTTATATCTCAAACCACAAGTAGAAGGCAGAGGGAAGTAACTTGAATGACAGGAGTCATTTGAAATGTCAAAGCCTAGCCCCAGCTGCATACTTCCTCCAACAAAGCCATACTTCTTAATCGTCCCCAAACAGTAATTAACTGGGGACCAAGCATTTAAATACATGACCCTATGGAGTCCATGCTCATTCAAATCATTACATTATACTCCTTGATTTTCCTAGGCTCATGGCTATATCACAATAAAAAAATGCATGTTCTCATACTGTTTCACAGTTTTAACACTTTATAGTCCAAAGTTCAATGTCTATTGTGAGTTTCAAGGCAATCTCTTACCTGTAAACCCTTTGTAAAATAAGAAAAAAAATTTACATACTTCCAATACATAAAGACACAGGACATACATATATTAGCAATACAAAAGAGAGCATGTCTTTGTTTGGATATCTATTATTGCAACAAAATGCTGTGACTAAAAGGCAAGTTGGAGAGGAAAGGGTTTATTTGGCTCACACTTTAATATTGCTGTTCATCACTGAAGGAAGTCAGGATAGTAACTCAAACAGGGATGGGAGCCGGAGGCAGGAGTTGATGGAGGCTATAGAGGAATGTTGTTTACTGGCTTGCTACCTGTGGCTTGCTCAGCCTGCTTCCTTATAGAAAGAACCCAGAAACACCAGCCCAGGGATGGTACCACAGTGTGTTGGCATCTCTCACATCAATCATTAATTTAAAAAATGCCTTACAGCCAGATCTAATAGAGGCATTTTCTCAACTGAGATTCCTTCCTTTTGGATAACTCTAGCTTGTGTCAAGTTGATATAAAACCAGCCAGCACAGAGGATGTGAGATACAGTGAGGAAACACTAGACAAAAGCAAGACTGAAACCTAACAGGGAAAACCCCAAACCGCAGGAGTGATCACTAGCAACATACAACAGGGAATTAGGGTGTCTTGAAATCCTATCACTTTTTAACTGAGCCTCAGAAACATTCTTAGGACTAGGTCAGAAAACAGCCATCTTTCCCCCTAAATGGTCTCTAATCCCACTTGCTAATATGGTTCTCGTTTGAAACCTCGTGAATCTGGCCTCTACAGTCTCCATTGCTCTCAGAACTACTGTGTTCCAGGCTCCTTCTAAGACAACCAACCCACCATTCAATATATTTTTTTGTTTAGAATCCCAAAGTTTTCCACATTCCTTAAAAAAAAAAAAAAAAAAAAAAAAAAAAAAACAAAAAAACAAAAAAACAAAAAACAAAACAAAAAAAAAAAAAAAACCAGTATGTCCAGGCCTGTCTAACTTCCTGGTACCAACTTCTGGATTAGTTAATTTCCTATTGCTGAGATAAGATACAATGTTCAAGGCAACTTATAGAGGAAAGAATTTATTTGGGGTTTATATTTCTAGAGAGATAAGAATCTATCATGGCAGGGCAGCATGACAGCAAGTAGCAGACATTTTGACTGGAGCAGCAGCAAGAACTCCTATCTTTAACCACAAACAAGAAACAATGAGAATTAACTTGAAATGGTGCAAGTCTTTTGACCTACCCCCCTGATAAGTGACATACTTTCTGTAACAAGGCCACATCACCCAATCCTCCCCAAACAACCACTAACTAGAGAACAAGTATTTAAATGTATGAGCCCATGTGGGACTTTTACATTAAACCACCACAAATGCCTGGAATCCTTGATTTAAGCTTTCCTGGAGATATTTATCTAATATATACCAGGTTGTTGTCATTTCCTTTCTGGTCTGTGATGGTTTGCCACTTTGTCTTTGTTTAGGACAGTAAACAAGGGGATAGGAATGGGAAAAAGGCAAGTTGAACACCAGGAATGAACCTGCAGGTAGAGTCTAGAAGTAGTCAAGATCATTTTCTTTCGATTCTTTAGCTCAGAACTTAATACATGATTGTTCATAAACAAAAGAGAGAATGGTCAGGAAATAGAATTCTTCCTGGGACACCTGGACCCCACCTGGAGAATGTTTTTGGTGGGCACATAATAGTTTCACCATTGAGTCCTTGTTGAGAAACATATTACAACTGTAGTTTAACATTAACTCTGATCAGAGGACTATAAAAGAAAATCATCTCCTTCTGAATTCTTAGATAAGATCTTTTATGGCTGATGAAGATTAAAACTTTATAGTCAAGCTATTCATATATACATATACATGTATTCACAATCATATCTTGATTACCTTCTCAGGGTTGATATGATCATAAATCCACATATGGAGGAGGATAGGAGAAACTATGCTGAGAGGTTGATATAAGACACTTAGGTTTATGATATGGGCTATCTGAAATGTCATGCTGGCACTGACATGTATGTGACCTTGTACTCCTGTTTAACACTTCTGGGTTTCTCCACCTCAATTCTCTGCAGTTTCAGTGCTACAGTTGTGTCTGATGGGTCCTCCAGTACAAGTCTTCTCGCTACCTACTGTCCTTACACAGCCACCCTAGCTGCAATTCTTCTAGGCTTTTCAGCCCATTCCCAGTTCCTCTCTACTCCTACTCAAATCACTCTTAAGTCTCCCCCCCGCCCCATGATGTGTCAGTTCTAGATTCTCCAAGGCTTTCTGCTACAAGACCTTTGCAATGGCTTTCCTTTCGGGCTTAATTTCTTTTCTCTGTCCTTGGTACATGGGTACCATCTCCATTCTCCACATTACTTTCCTCACCCACTTTTTTTCTCCCTATTATTCTACTGCAGTGCTTTTCAATGTTCCCCTTAAAACAGTTATTCATGTTGTGGTGACCCAATCATAAAATTATTTTTGTTGCTACTCCATAATTGTAATTGGCTACTGTTATGAATGATAATGTAGGTCCTCTGGGGTATACTTAGCTGCCCTGAGCCTCCTACCTTTCCCTTGGACTGTCTGGAACCTCTCCTCTCTTCTTCATAATACTTGCTAATCTGGAACCACACAGGTTAGAGTCCCTTTCTGCACCAATCTTCCCTGCCTGCCAAGACCTCCTGGGGCATGCCCAGCTGCCCCAAACAGCCTACCTTTCACCCCACCTCCATTGCCCAGGACCTCTCTGCTCATCTTCATAAAATCTGTTGATCTGGAACCCTACACCTAACTGCTGGGAGACTTGTACCACCCTCTGAGTTTCATTGTCCAGCCCAAGACCTGCCATACCAGGATCATTGAGGTGAGGCCCATACCCAATACCTGCTACAACAGGGACATCCAAGGACATCCAGATGGTTAGAGAACACAGTCAACAAAAGCCAGGGCAAATATGATGCCTTCTGAACACAGCTATCCTACAACAGCAAGCACAGGCTATACAAGGAGAAATAAAGCACAAGAAAATGACCTCAAATCCAATCTGATAAAGATAATGGAGGAACTTGAAGAAGAAATGAATGAATCTCTTTTAAAACACACACACAAAAAATACAATCAAACAGGTAAAGGCCCTTAAAGATTAACAAATTAATCCCTCAAAGAAATACGGGAAAACATAACTGAACAGGTGAAGGAAATATGAATAGTTATGTAAATACATTTTTGGAGATAGAGGTTTCAGTGGTTGCAGCCCACAGGTTGAGAACCCTTGTTTTACTGACTGTATTAGCACCTAAAACAGTGCACTTAATGGTTTCTTTGGAAATATTTTTAAAATAAATGAAGACTTTACAGATGTACAATTTTAATTTCATAATTAAAATACAAATTAATATAATTATAATTAAAATGAATTTGTATTTAAAATTTGTAGAAAAGTTTTAAAATATAATTTCAGTGAACCTTTTGAAATATTTTATTTTATGAATTATTACTTTAAATATTTTTATTTCAAATTTTTTATCTCATTTCATGTTTAATTTGTTTGACTTAGATGCTCTTTCAACCTTGCTAGAACCTTGCTAGATTTGGAGGAGAGTACCCACTATTCTCAGGACTTCATTTTCTTTTATATAATTTTAATCATGACAGTTTTAAAAATCAGAGCCATGCTTGCTTAAATATTTACTCCCTTTTGCATATGTTTGAAATCACATATGTTGTTTTAATTATCAGCATTGCTTTCTTGCTGCTAGATGTATAATTTTGGCATTGGATCAAAACGCAGACAGAATAAACACAGTGTAAGCCATGGAAAAAAGGGAACCTCTACTTAGTTCAGCCTCTCATGGGCAAGAGTGTATGATAAGGCAGGTAGAAAGGACTCAACACTAAAGGATGCAAGTTTTGTTTATAAGAGGGTTCAATATTTATATTTGATAATTGATAATCCTATAATCAGAGGACAATGAAATGAAATGAGGTGGGAAAAGAATCTTTAAAGAAATGTGTTATAGGGGATTTAGTAGAGTGGCTGAATACATAAAACCATGACTTTTGTTCTTTTTACCAAATCAATAGAGTATGGGGGCACACCAGAAATATTAACACCCAAAAGGAGAATCAGATCATTTTTCAACTAGATAGCCAGTTTAAGGCCAAGTTCAGGATACATAAGACCCTTTTTTCAAAACAATCAATCAACTAGCAAATCAACAACCTAGCTAACCAACCAACCAACCAACCAACCAACCAACCAACTAACCAAACAACCAACCAACTAACCAACCAACCAAGTAACTCACTAACCAAGCTTCTCTTCTGAATGTTTCCCAAGAAGATCCCAATGGTTTTAGAGTATTTAGTGAAGTTCATCACATACTTGGGAATGGAATGAGTTATACATGTGACACTGCGCCAGGGAAAAATGGCAAATACCTTTTAGGCAAGCATTCTACTACCAAGCTGTGTCTCTTGTAGCAAATGTCTGACCAGTACTAGTTATTCATGTATATTAGCAAGCTTAATCATCATAAATTAATATTTAATTTTATTTATTGAGAATCTTTTACAGTAAGTTGTTCCTCTTTCCTTTTTTCCTCCTCTTTCTCCCCTTTCTTCCAAACTTCACACTCACTTGGCCCTGAAATACTAGTATCTATTTGCATGTTGGCTATAGTCTAAATTACATTACTGTGAAGCATTTGAATGCTATGTAATAAACTTCTCAAACAAGCAAGCCGAAAGCATTATTGCAAATAGTATGATTAATACCAGTCATGTCTTCATAAACTGTGTGCTTCAGTTTTTTTTTTCTTATTTATTTTGTTAGTGATACAAAATACAGTCTTGTGATGTATCTCAGGCTAGCCTGAAACGTATGGTCCTCTTGTTTCAGCTTCCTGAATGCTTGGATTAAAGGTATACACCGACACGTTTAGCTTGATTGATTCTAAAGAAGGGAATTAAAAACTGGAACTCAAGAAGAAGACAGGACAGCTGCCCTTTTGTGGCTCATGCATAGTGCCACTTGCCCCAGCACTGAGGTTTCCGTTGAGTTGATTTGTAGGCTAGATGAACTATTTGGTTGCAAGGTAAATAGGTAAATGACATATAAGTCATTATCAGTATACCACTAGTCTCTGTCAGTGCAGTTTAGTGCAAGAAATGGTCTTTAAAAGCTTCCACTATAACTGTATCAAATTGTCACTGTTAGGGCTAAAGACATGGCTCAGCCATTATGAGTGCTTGCTGCCATTCCAGAGGGCCTAAGTTCAGGCTCTAGCACCCAAACCAGGTATGTCACAAATGCCTGTAACCCCTGACAGCTCTAAGGGTCTGATGCTCTTTTTTGGCCTCTTTAGGCATCAGTATACCTGTGACATACAGTACACACATACACCACACACACACACACACACACACACACACTGAATGAATAAATGAATGAATAAATAAATGAAAAACATCCTTAAAAAAGAACAAAGGCTGTATGTCAGTGATCATTGACTCCTAAAGAATAGTCCCCAAAGCAAAGTAAGTCTTGTCAGATCTATTAATTCTAAACTTGAGGCTTCCACCTTTTAAATTACATCCATCCAAGTTACTACACTGTCTGTGTGTTGTACATGAAACTTTTGTAACTCCAGCAATTTTGATAGAGCACTTTTTAAGAATGACAATAATCTCATGTTTATGTGTGTGATGTGACCACAGATGTCCTCTGCTAAAATAACTTTTGCTCAAGTTGTTATGTGATAGAAGGGTGCATTATAAAATGATTTGCAAATGTAAAAGTCATGCATTTTATTTCATTGATCTAGGAAAGTAGCTTACTATACGTTTTTCATCATACACTGATTAAAAAAAAAACCCAAGAAAGTAAATAAGGAGACAAATGCTTAGAAAACCAGAAAGACCAATTAATATTTAAGATTTGAAGACAAAACTACACAAGAAAAATTATTAAAAGTAGTTTACTGGCAAACTCAGCCGAGATTCCAATTATGTCCCCCATGTTCAGCACACACTATACATATTATTAATTATAACATTTTTTTTTCAACAAATTAAAACAGATTAGACACTTGGAGGAGTTATTGTAATCGAAAAACCATTTCAAAACAATATGTTAGGTATTTTTTATTCATTTACAATAACAATTAGAACTTACATTTATAACCACGCAGCTTATAAAAATGCCATTTGGATATAATATGGCAGATCTTAAACATCAACAAGTCTTTAGTTTAAAGCACATTCTCAACAACTAAAACTTAAAGCTGTGGCTTAGTATACACCATCAGTGACTTTGAAAAATTTTTATGCAGTGGGGTTCAGTGGCTCAACATTTATTAAAGATAGCATAGAAAATTAATAGTAAGGTAGCCATTAGCATAGTAGATTATGTTTTTAAGTGTTGAGAGTTTGAGTCTCAAGAGAAATGCTGAGGATAACCATAAGATGTTTTCAAACACCTAGGAGATGGTGCTTTAGTTTTACTAAATGTGTATGTATGTATGTATGTATGTATGTATGTATGTGTGTATGTATGTATGTATTCATTGAACAGGCATGAATATTTTGTCTGTGTGCATGTAGTAAGCATGTGTGGTACTAGAGGAAGTCGTAAGAGGACAATGGGTTCTTTAGAACTAGAATTTTGAACAAGTGTGAGCTACTGTGTGGATGCTGGGACCCCATCCTGGGTTCTCTGCAAAAGCAGCAAATGCTTTTATACATGAAACCATCACTCCAGCCTCCCAGAAAATAGTGTTTAACTCTATTTTCATAATTGTGTGTATTTGTCTTAGTTACTGTGTAACTGTGCGGTTTTGTTTTTTAGGCATCAAGAAACATTTTTTTAAAATTATTTTATTGGATAGTCTCTGTATTTACATTTCAAATGTTATCGCCTTTCCCCCTTAGTCTCATTCCCAATCTCCCTTCACTTGTTTCCATGAAGGTGCTCCCTCTTCCAATCACCCTTTCCACCTCAGTGCCTTGGCATTTCTCTACACTGGGAAAACATGCCTTCACTGGACAAAAGGCCTCTTCTCCCATTGATGGCAGACACTGCTCTTCTCTGCTACGTATGCAGCCGGAGCCATAGATCTCTCCATGGGTGCTCAGTGGTTGGTGTTTTAGTCCATGGAAGTTGTTGAGGGTTTGGTTGGTTGATAATGTTGTTCTCACCATAAGGTTGCAACCCCTTTCAGCTCCTTCAGTCCTTAATCTAGCACCTTCAATGGGGTCCCCATGTTGCGTCCAATGGTTAGCTGCAAGTATCCTCAGCTGTATCTGTATGACTCTGGCAGAGCCCCCGAGGAGGCATACATATCTGGTTCCTGCCAGTAAGTACTTCTTGGCATCAACAACGGTGCTTGGGTTTGGTGGCTGCATATGGGATGTATTATTCCCCAGGTGAGGCAGTCTCTGATTTATCTTTTCTATGATCCATGTTCCTGTATTTGTCCCTTTATTTTCTCCTGTGAGTGTTTTGTTTTCCCTTCTTTTTTTTAAACATCTTTATTTTACAAAACAAAGATAAATGTACAGATTTCAAGCATTTTTTGCGTAAAATTATACAATAAATTTTTGTCAGTACTTTTTTTCAGATTTTAAAATAATTTTTACATGAATCTATATGAATAGTCAGTACTTGATCTTTTTAAAGGTTTGACAGTATGCATCGAAAACCCAATAGTTACAATGAGCACAAAGTACATGCAAAACAAAATGTAACATGAAAATAGTCAAAGTTTTCTTGTTGTGTAAAGATTTTTTGTTTTGTTTTGTTTTCTTTATTTCTTGGACTTCCTACAGTCTGTAATTTGTTTCTGGGTCAGTGCAAGCCTCTGGGGGTTAGCATCCCACTATCAGTGACTGCATATTATGTCTGTTCTTTTGTGACTGGGTTATCTCACTCAGAATGATATTCTCTAGATGCAGCCATTTTCTTAAGAATTTGGTTAGCTGCAGGACCGTAGCTCAGTGGTAGAGCGCCCGCCTTTGTAAGAATTTGGTCAAGTCATTGTTTCTGGTGGTTGAGTAGTATTCCATTGTGTAAATGTACCACAATTTTTGTATCCATTCATCTTCTGAAGGACATCTGGGTTCTTTCCAGCTTCTGGCTATTATAAATAGAGCTGCTATGAACATTGTGGTGCATATATCTTTGTTGTGTACTAAGGTGTCTCTGGGGTATATGCCCAGAAGTGGAATAGCTGGTTCTTCAGGTAGTATTATGTCCAATTTTCTGAGGTATCGCCAGACTGATTTCCAGAGTGGTTGTATTAGTTTGCAACCCCACCAACAGTGGAGAAGTGTTCCTCTTTCTCCTCAACCTCGCCAGCATCTGTTGTCATCTGAGTTTTGGATCTTGGCCAATCTGACTGGTGTGAGGTGGAATCTCAGGGTTGTTTTGATTTGCATTTCCCTGATGGCTAAGGATGTCAAGCACTTTCTCAGATATTTCTCAGCCATTTGCTATTCCTCAACTGAGAACGTTTTGTTTAGTTCTGTACCCCATTTTTTAATAGGGTTATTTGATTCTCTGGTGTCTAGCTTTTTGAGTTCTTTGTATACCTTAGATATTAGGCCTCTATCTGATGTGGAGTTGGTAAATATCTTTTCCCATTCTGTTGGCTGCCGTTTTGTTTTCTTGACAATGTCCTTCACCTTACAGAAACTTTGTAATCTCATTAAGTCCCATTTGTTAATCTTTGACCTTAGAGCTTGAGCCATTGGTGTTTTGTTCAGAAAATTTTCTCCTGTGCCTATATGTTCTAAAGTTTTCCCTACTTTCTCATCTAATAGTTTCAGTGTATCTGGTTTAATGTGGAGATCTTTGATCCACTTACACTTGAGCTTTGTACAAGGAGATAAGAAAGGGTCTATTTTCATTCTTCTGCATGCTGAGTGCCAGTTCCCTTCTAAGAAGGACTGAGGCATTCACATTCTGAACTTCCTTCTTTTTGAACTTCATAAGGTCTATGAATTGTTTCTTAGGTATTCAGAGCTTCCTGGGATTAATATCTGCTTATCAGTGATTGCATACCATGTGTGTTCTTTTGTGACTGGATTACCTCACTTAGAATGATAGGTTCTAGTTCCATTCATTTGCCTAAGAATTTTATAAAGTCATTGTTTCTATAGCTGAGTAGTACTCCATTGTGTAAATGTACTACACTTTCTATATCCATTCCTGTGTTGAAGGACATCTGGGTTCTTTCCAGCTTCTAACTATTATAAATAAAGCTGCTATGAACATGGTGGAGCATGTGTCCTTGTTAGATGTTGTAGAGTCTTTTGGGTATATGCCCAGTAGTGGCATAGCTGGGTCTTCAGGTAGTACTATGTCCAATTTTCTGAGGAACTGTCAGACTTATTTCTAGACTGGTTGTACCAGCTTGAAATCTCACCAATATTGGAGAAATATTTCTCTTTCTCCGCATCCTTGCCAGTATCTGCTGTGAGGTGAGTTTTTGATCTTAGTCATTCTGACTGGTGTGAGGTGGAATCTCAGGGTTGTTTTGATTTTCATTTCCCTGATGACTAGGGACGTTGAGCATTTCTTTGGTTACTTCTCACCCATACAGTATTCCTTAGTTGAGAAGTTTTTGTTTAGCTTTAAATAGGATTATTTGATTCTATGAAGTCTAACTTTTTGAGTTCTTTGTATATATTGATATTAGATTACTATCAGATGTATAATTAGTAAAGATCCTTTCCCAATCTATTGGTTGCCATTTTTATGTTCTTGACAGTGTCCTTAGCCTTACAGAAACTTTGTAATTTCATGAGGTCCTGTATGTTGATTCTTGATTTTAGAGTATAAGCCATTGGTGTTCTGTTCAGGAAAATTTCCCCTGTGCCTGTGTTCTAAGCTCTTCCTCACTTTCTCTTTTCATAGTTTCAGTGTACTTGGTTTTATGTGGAGGTCTTTGATCCACTTGCACTTGAGTTTTGTACAAGTAGATAAGAATGGATTGATTTGCATTCTTCAGCATGCTGATTGCCAGTTGAACCAACACCATTGTTGAAGAGGTTTTCCTTTATCCATTGAATGTTTTTTGCTCCTTTGTCAAAGATCAAGTGACCACAGGTGTGTGGGTTCATTTCTGGGTCTTCAACTCTGTTCCACTGATCTACCTGCCTATCTCTGTACCAATACCAGGCAGTTTTTAACACTATTGATCTGTAATATAGCTTGAGGTCAGGGATGGTGATTTCCCAGGAAGTTCTTTTATTGTTGAGAATAGTTTTCAATATCCCAGGTTTCTTGTTATTCCAAATGAATTCGCAAATTGATCTTTCTAACTTTATGAAGAATTGAGTTGAACTTTTGATGGGGATTGCATTGAATATGTAGATTGCTTTTGGCAAGATGGCCATTTTTATAATGTTGATTCTTCAAATCCATGAGCATGGGATATCTTTCTATCTTCTGAGATCTTCTTTAATTTCCTTCTTTAGAGATTTAAAATTCTTGTCATACAGATCTTTCAGTTGCTTAGTTAGAGTCACAACAAGGTATTTTATATTGTTTGTGACTATTGTGAAGGGTGTCATTTCCCTAATTTTTTTTCAGCATGTTTATCTTTTGAGTAGAGGAAGACTACTAATTTGTTTGAGTTTATTTTATATCCAACCACTTTGCTGAAATTGTTTATCAGGTTTAGGAGTTCTCTGGTAGAATTTTTGGGGTCACTTATGTATACTATAATATCATCTGCAAATAGTGATATTTTGACTCCTTTCTTTCCAATTTGTATCCCTTTGACTTTTCTTCGCTGTCTAATTGTCCTGGCTAGTACTTCGTGTATTATATTGAATAGGTAGGGGGAGAGTGACAGCCTTGTTTAGTCCCTGATTTTAGTGGGATTGCTTAAAGTTTTTCACCATTTAGTTTGAGGTCAGCTACTGGTTTGTTCTATATTGCTCTTATTATCTTTAGGTATGGAATTTGGATACCTGATCTTTCCAATTCTTTTAATATGAAGAGGTGTTGAATTTTGTCTAATTCTTTCTCAGCATCTAATGAGATGATCATGAGTTTCTTTTTTTTTTGAGTTTGTTTATATAGTGGATTATATTGATTGATTCATATCTTGAACCATCCTTGTATCCCTGGGATGAAGCCTACTTGATCATGGTGAATGATCATTTTGATGTGTTATTAGATTTGGTTTGTAAGAATTTTAGTGAATATTTGGTATTAGGTCTTCTATGGAAGTCTGATAGAATTCTTAACTGAACCTATTTGGTTCCTGGCTTATTTTGATTGGGAGGCTTTTGATGACATCCTCTATTTCTTTAGGGTCTATGGGACTGTTTATTTGGTTTATCTGATCCTGATTTAACTTTGATGTTTTGTATCTGTCTAGAAAGTTGTCCGTTTCCTCTAGATTTTCCAATTTTGTTGAGTATGTGTATATGTTTTTATAGTAGAATCTGATTTTTTTTATTTCCCCAGTTTCTGTTGTTATGTCTCCCCTTTTCTTTTCTGATGTTTGTTAATTGGGATACTGTCTCTGTGCCCTCTAGTTAGTTTGGCTAAGGGTTTATTGATCTTGTTGATTTTCTCAAAGAACCATCTCCTCGTTTTTTTTTTGATTCGCTGTATAGTCCTTTTTCTTTCTACTTAGTTGATTTCTCCTCTGAGTTTGATTATTTCCTGCCATCTATTCCTCTTGCATATATCTGCTTGTTTTTATTCTAGAGATTTCAGGTGTGCTGCCAAGTGTATGCTCTCTCCAGTTTCTTTTTGGAGGTACTCAGAGCTATGAGTTTTCCTCTTTGTACTGCTTTAATTGTATCCCATAAGTTTGGGTATGTTGTTCCTTTATTTTTGTTAAATTCTAAAAATTCCTTAATTTTTTCTTTATTTTTTCTTTTACCATTTTATCATTAAGTAGAGCATTGTTCAGTTTCCATGTGTATGTGGGCTTATTATTGTTTTTGTTGATATGAAAGGCCAGCCTTATTCCATGGTGATCTGATAGTATACACATGAGTATTTCGATCTTCTGTCTCTTGAGGCCTGTTTTGTGACCACCTATATGGTCAGGTTTGGAAAATGTGCCATGAGGTGATGAGAAGAAGGCATATTCTTTTGTTTTATAATAAAATGTTCTATGGATGTCTGTTAAATCTAATTGCTTCATAACCTCTGTTAGTTTCACTGTGTCTTCATTCTGTTTCTGCTTCCATGTCCATTGATGAGAGTGGGGTGTTGAAGTCTTCCACGATTAATGTGTGTGGTGCAATATATGCTTTGAGCTTTAGTAAAGTTTCTTTTATGAATGTGGGTGCCCTTGTATTTATAACATAGCTGTTCAGGATTGAGACTTTGTTTTGATAGATTTTTTTTCTTGTGATTAGTAAAAAGGGACCTTCCTTATCTTTTTTGATAACTTTTGGTTGAAAATCAGTTTTATTCCATATTAGGATGGTGACTTCAACTTGTTTTTTGGGACCATTTGCTTGGAAAGTTTTTTCCCCAACCTTTTACTCTAAGGTAGTGTCTGTCTTTGTTGCTGGAACAAGTCTGATAGTCTATGTCTTTTTATTGGAGAATTTAGAACATTGATGTTAAGAGACATTTAGAAATAGTGATTGTTGTTTCCTGCTATTTTTATTGTTAGAGGTAGAGTTAAGTTTGTGTGCTTTTCTTCTTTGGTGTTTGGTGCAAGAGGATTAGTTTCTTGGTTTTCATAGTATGAGTTTTCCCTTTTTGTGATGGTGTTTTTCATCTATTATACTTTGTAGGTCTAGATTTGTGGACAGATATTGTGTAAATTTGTTTTTTATCCTGGAACATCTTTGCTTGTTCACCTATGGTGATTGAGAGTTTTGCTGGATATAGTAACCTGGGCTGGAACTTGTTTTCCCTCAGGGTCTGTATGATGTCAGTCCAGAATCTTCTATGAGCATTTGTTGTTTTGACTATTATGTGTCATGAAGAATTTTTTTCTGGTCCAGTCTATTTGTAGGCTTTTCGTTCGCTCCTTTCATCTTTTTTTTTTTTTTTTAGGTTAGAGAAGTTTTCTTCTATAACTTTGTTGCAGATATTTACTGTGCCTTTCAGTTGATATTTTTCACCCTCTTCTACACCTATTATCCTTAGGATTGGTCTTCTCATTTTATCCTGGATTTTTGGATGTTTTTACCTATAATCTTTTTGATTTTTGCTTTTTCTTCTGACTGTTGCGTCAATGTTTTCTAGATTATCTTCTGTCCCTGAGATCCTCTTTCTTCTCTTGTAGTCTGTTAGTGATGTTCGTCATCTATGACTCTTGATTTCTTTCTTAGGTTTTCTATCTCTAGGGTTGTCTCCTTTTGTGATTTCTTTATTGTTTCTATTTCCATTTTCAACTCCTTCACCTGTTTGGTTGTGTTTTCCCGTAGCTTTTTAAGTGGTTTTTGTGTTTCCTCTTTAAGGACTTATACTTGTTTACTTGTGTTCTCCTAGTTCTCCTGCCATTTTTTATTCATGTGCTTCTGTAGAACCTTCATCTTTATCATGAAGTATGATATTAAGTCCATATCTTATTTTTCTGGTATATTGGGAAATACACTACTTGCTGTGGTGGGAGAACTAGATTCTAATATTGCCAGGTTGTCTTGGTTTTCATTGCTTAGGTTCTTGTACTTGCCTCTAGTCATCTTGTTATCTGTGATATTAGGTGATCTTATTGTCTCTGATGGGAGCTTGTCTCTCCTTTGTGTCTGAGAGCCCGTGGGCTCAGGAGGGAGATTGCTCCTGGATGTTCAGCTCTTTCTAGACAGGCAGTGACTTTTGATGGTTGTAACCTGGCTCTGTCTCCATGAGCTCAGGTGGGAGAGTGCTTCTGAGTCTCTTCTGGGTACTCAGCAGTCTCTGGGCAGGCCCCGAGTCCTGATGGTGGTGGTCCAGCCATGAATAAATATTATAGTCACTTTTTTTCTCAATCACTCCATCTTTATGGACTTCAGGGATCTTGGGGCCTTCTAAGTAATGGCAAAAGTGATACATTCTAAATAAGATAGAGTTTGTAGGGGATAGATTTCTAAGCATTTATCATAAAAATACTGTCACTCAGCTGTTGAATATAAGGCATTATTGCAACATGCATAACCTCTAGGATTTTTTGATTGCTCATCATCCACCTCTATGCAGACTAACATAAAAGTGTCCTTCCTATAATAAGAGAATAGTTAGAAAATTAAAGAAGGTACTTGACAACTCATATGACATAACTGGCCACTATTGTTGGATGGTTATTAAGAGGATGTGAGAAGTGCTTTCATGCTTATTCAGTGTGAGACTAAGAAGTGTTTGTCTCTACCTTTCAAAACCAGACAGACGGAGAAAGAGAGAGAGAGAGAGAGAGAGAGAGAGAGAGAGAGAGAGAGAGAGAGAGAGAGAGAGAGAGAGTTCTATGAAGGGAGTGAATGCACTAAGCATGCTGAGAATTGGTTTGTATTCTAGGCAGTTTGCGCTAATAGAGTAAAACTTTTTCCACATGCAAAAGGAGTTAAGAAAAATAGTTACATCAGAGGCATCAAGAATCAAATGAAGAGAAAAATGCATATGTAGATACAGTGCTGTTTGTCAGATGCAAAAGGAGAAGATCTTTTAACCTAAAGCAGGATATAATAGGTACTCAAAAATACCAGAAGGGAATGGAGGTCCCCTAAATACCAAAGGAAGGATTCAGAAGCCATCGCTCCAGGGAAGACAATGTGTATAAAGATACTAATGTAGGTGGGATTCCAAAAATCAATCATCCTGAATTATCTGGACCTAGAAAGACACACATGGTATATATTTGCTTATATGTGGATTTTAGCTGTTAAGTAGAAGATAACCAAGCTACAATTTATAGAACTATAGAGGTTACATATAGACAGAATAAGAAACTTGGGAAAGACAGGTAGATTCCATAGAAAGGAACAATAGAATATATAGTTATAGATAGATGGGAGAGGCTGAAACAAGAGAGTTATGTGAAGAGGGCAAGGAAAGAGGAGGATAAGGGAGGGAATGCGGGAAGAAATGACTAAAATGAAGGGCCATTTGAGACAGGCAATGGAATCTTATACTGTAGAAGCTTCCTCAAGTTATACATATATGTAGATGAGGTAGGTAAAATTTTCAAATAATGGGGGAATACAGAGCCCTAATTGGTCCTCTCTTTTCACCAAATGAAGTTTCTACTACTGGGAATGGGTTACATCTAATTGAGTTGTTCGCCAAATGTGACCCATGGGAACTACTGAACAACCCAGTCTCTTGTTAAAGCTATAGTTTGCTCTCAACAAATGATGTTATGATCCAATTGCTGAAGAACATTTATACAACTCATCAAATATGGAAAAGTTGAGTTGATGCATACCTAGAACCTTTACCCCTATGTGCTAGAGTTTTTGGCACTGAAAGATACTCTGTACACTACCAAAGGAAAAATGTAAACACCAACCCAATTGTAAATCCTTTGATCTACAGTGGTATCCTGCCTGCAAGTTATGCTAGTGCAATATTGGGATAAAGCTTGTGGGAGTAACTAATAAATATCTGATTTGACTGAAGACCCACTCCACAAATGGAACCCATACCCGGTACTGCTTGGGTGATCAAGAACCTAAAACTAGATAGCCTAGGGCTCTAGGGTAAAACCAAATACTACTGTTCTACTAAAAGAAGATAGCAACAAAATGACTTCTAATGACATCTGCTACACTCATAAATCAGTGCCTCGCTCAGCCATCATCAGAGAAGCTTCTTCCTTCAGCAGATGAGAACAAATACAGAGACCCACATACAGCATGAGGAACTTCAGCCCTAACCTGAAAATCTTCATCAAATCCTTTTTTCACAGGACTCAAAGAACCCTGAGAAAGAGAAGGCAGAAAAAATGAAATAGCCAGCGGGACTGGAGAGTACCATCCAAGGCCCTTTAAATCAGCATTATTAGCACAAATATGAACTCACAGAGACTGCAGCAGTATGCCCAGGAACTCCATGTGTCTGTACCAGATGGGGTCCTAGAACTGAAAGGAGAAAAGAACAGATGCCCCCACCCTAACCAACAATCTATCTCTAATCACCACTTGCACACGAATATTTAATATTTTCCATGGGAGGTTCACCAGGGTAACAAACTACTCTTAAGTGTAGGATGCATAATCAACAGCACCTTGTCTCATAATTTAGTGTCAAATATTATGGCTTCCAATTTTGTGTTATATGGGAGTGTTGAGTGTTTGAAAGAGTAAGTCTCAGCATCTTTTTTTTTCCTTGTGATGTCTCTTGGTCTCTTTTTCTTCTGTTTGTTTTGCTCTGTCCTGATCTATTTGTTTTATTTTATTTTGCTATCATTCCTTAGATGTCTGTTCCTTTCCTTTTCTTTTTTAAAAATACTTTTGAATATATTTTATTTACATTTCAAATGTTATCCCCTTTCCCTTTTTTCTTCCATTACTTCCTTTTTCCATCCCTTCCCCCTGCTTCTATGAAGGTGCCCCCAATCCCTTCTACCTTATACACTGGGGCATTAAGCCTTGGCAGGATCAATTGCTTCTCTTCCCATTGATGCCCAACAAGGCCATCCTCTGCTACATATGCAGCTGGAGCCATGGGTCAGTTCATTTGTATTCATTGGATAGTGGTTTAGTGCCTAGAAGCTCTGGTTGACAGGTATTGTTCTTACGGAGTTGCAAACCCCTTCAGCTCCTTTAATTCTTTAACTCCTTCATTGGGGACACCATTCTCAATTCATTGAGTGTCTGTGAGAATCTGCATCTATATTTGTCATGATCTGGCAAAGCCTCTCACAAGACAGCTATATCAGGTTCCTGTCATCATGTCTTTCTTGGCATCAGCAATATTGTCTTGGTTTGGTGGTTGTATATGGGCTAGATTTCCAGGTGAGGCAGTCTCTGGATAACCTTTCCTCCAGTCTCTGCTTCAAACCTTGTCTCCATATTTCCTTCTATGATTATTTTTGTTCCCCCTTCTAAGAAGGACTGAAGCATCTGCAATTTGGACTTTCTTCTTCTTGAGCTTCATGTGGTCTGTGAATTGTATCTAGGTTAATTAGCTTTTGGGCTAATATTCATTTATTAGTGAGAGCATATCATGTGTGTTTTTTGTGTCTGAGTTACCTCATCCAGGATAATATTTTCTAGTTCCGTCCATTTTGTAAGAATTTCATAAAGTCATTGTTTTTAGTAGCTGAGTAGTACTTCATTGTGTAAATGTACCACATTTTCTATATCCATTCCTCTGTTGAAGGACATCTTGGTTCTTTATAGCTTCTGGCTATTATAAATAAGGCTGCTATGAACATGGTGGAACATGTGTCCTTGTTATATATTGAAACATCTTTTGGGTATTTGCCCAGTAGTGGTATAGCTGGGTTTTCAGGTAGTACTATGTCCAATTTTCTGGGGAACTGGCAGACTGATTTCCAGAGTGGTTGTACCAGCTTGCAATCCTACCAACAGTGAAGGAGTGTTTCTCTTTCTCTGCATTCTTGCCAGCATCTGCTGTCACCTGAGATTTTGATCTTAGATATTCTGACTTGTATGAGGTGGAATCTCAGGGTTGTTTTGATGTGTATTTCCATGATGACTAAAGATGTTGAACATTTCTTTAGGTGCTTCTCAGCCATTTAGTATTCCTCAGTTGAGAATCCTTTAACTTTGTCCCCCATTTTTAAATCAGATTATTTGATTCTTCAAAGTCTAACTTTTCAGTTCTTTGCATATTGGAATTATCCTTTTATCTGATGTAGGATGGACAAAGATCTTTTTCCATTCTGTGGTTGCAGTTTTATCCTAATGACAGTGTTGTTTGCCTTACAGGAGCTTTGCAATTTCATGAGGTCCAATTTGTCTAATTTTGATATTAGAACATAAACCATTAGTGTTCTTTTAAGGAATTTTTCTCCTGTGCCTATGTGTTCAAGGCTCTTTCACACCTTTTCCTCTATTAATTTGAGTGTATCTGGTTTTATGTGAAGGTCCTTGATCCATTTTGACTCAAGATTTGTACAGAGTTATAATAATGGATTGAGTTTTATTTTTCTACATGTTGACTGCCATTTGAACCAGAACCATTTGTTGAAAATGGTATCTTTTTCCCACTGGCTGGCTTTAGCTCCTTTGTCAAAGATCAAGTGATCATAGGTGGATGAGTTCATTTCTGGGTCTTCAATTCTATTACATTGATCTACCTTCCTATCTGTGTACCAATACCATGCAGGTTTTTTTGTCATGATTGTTCTGTAATATAGCTTGAGGTCATTGATGGTGATTTCCCCAGAAGTTCTTTTATTGTTGAGAATAGTTTTCATCATCCTGTTTTTGTTTTTTGCTATTCCAGATGAATTTGCAGATTCCTCTTTCTAACTCTATGAAGAACTGAGTTGGACTTTTGATAGGGATTGCATTGAATCTGTAGATTGCTTTTGGCTATATGGCCATTTTTATTATATTAATCCTTTCAGTCCACAAGCATGGGAGATCTTTCTATCTTCTGAGATCTTCTTTGATATGTTTCTTCAGAGACTTGATGTTTGTGTCAAGCAGATTTTTCACTTGCTTGATTAGAGTCATACCAAGTTATTTTATATTATTTGTGATTATTATGATGGGTGTTATATCTCTAATTTCTTTCTCAGCCTGTTTATTCTTTGAGTAGAGGAAGGCTACTGATTTGTTTAAGTTAATTTTATAACCAGCCACTTTGTTGAAGTGACTCCAAAAATTTCTCCAGAGAACTCTTTATCCTGATAAAGAACTTCAGCAAAGTGTTTGTTTTCTAATGACAGACAAAGTGTGTGGCTTTGGATAATAAGGAAGGTAAGGAGAAACTGGAGAATTAGATGGAGGGAAAACCCTAATAGTATATATTATGTTGACAAAAATAACCCATTTTTAATAAAAGAAAACTGTCTATATACTAAAATATGCTAAATATCATATAACATGAAAGGGCATTATATGATCTATTGATTTGCTGTTTTATTACTTGCTTGAGACTTCCATGTTTTTATCATATTTGTTGTTTTTCCCTCCAGTTATTCCTAGATCCATCCCTCTTGTCCCCACCCAACTCTGTGTCCTACTTTTAAAAGATTTGTTAAAACCAACTTGTGCTGCTCAGACAATCTTGGATCTATGGTTGTGTGCTGAAGAATGGTAAACATTACATGAATTACACACGTCAATAGGACTGACCCTCTCTCAGACTGGCTAACAAATGCTGATATTTCCACATTTAGGAGTTGGATTGTGGCCCCTGTCACTTCTCCCTAGGGTTAGGTCTACGGTAGGCTTGCACAGGTTTTGTTCATGCTCTCTCAGCCCCTGAGTTTATACCTGCCCTCTGTGTCTAGAAGACACCATTTCCTTGTAGTCACCCACCATTTCTGGGTCTTATACTCCTCATTACTTGAGTCTTAGGAGGAGGGGTGCAATATTCATTTTTAATTTAAGTTTTAAAATTTGTTTTGAGAATATCATATTTGAGCACTATATATTATTTCTCTTTCCCTCTATCAATCACCTCTTACTTTGCCCAATGACTTGATTCCTATAAAATTCATAATCTTTTCCTTATTATTGTTTCTATATGAGTCTATTTGGGTTGCTCATTTGTGTATCTGCTTAGGGCTGAACACTTGGGATTAGATAAAGTATCAGGAGATTGGACCCTTTAGAAAACATATTCTTTCTCTCTAGACAGCCATTAATTTACCTGTAATTTTTCATCTAGGAACAGACCTTTGTATCTCTTTTATTTCTTTATCTTATTATTCTAGCTAAGACTTTGGGCACTGCATTGAAATCGAGTGGTGGAAATGACTACCCTTGCCTCATTCCCAATTTTAGAGGAAAGGATTCTTCCCATCGCCCCCACTTTTGTATGTATGAGCTAGAGATTTATTATATATAGTCTCCATTTTGCTGAGATAGATTTCTTTTATTCCTAGTTTCTTTAAGGTTCTGATCAGAGAGAATAAATTTTGTTAAAGTTCCTTTCTTCTAAATGTCAACTGAGATGATCATATGATATCTGTGGTATGTGCTTGTCTCTCTCTCTCTCTCTCTCTCTCTCTCTCTCTGAGAGTGTGTGTGTTATGTAAAAGAAGGGGGATTGTAAGAGGAAGAGATGCTAAAGTAAAGATAGAGAGAAAAGAGAGTAATTGAAATTCAAGAAGGTAGAAGGGAGTACTAGATGAGAAAAGGCAGCAGTGGTATAGTAGTGGAAGGAGGAGCCAGGAAGGATGCGTGAAATATTTACATGTCATTT
Source organism: Micromys minutus (assembly GCF_963924665.1). NCBI lineage: Eukaryota > Metazoa > Chordata > Mammalia > Rodentia > Muridae > Micromys > Micromys minutus. Next base: position 61,585,279 of record NC_137973.1, on the reverse strand, counting down.
CCATAAGAAAATGTAAACAATTCTTAGAAGTTCTGCCCTTGTAATTCAGTGTAGGCTGTAGGGAATTAATGATGTCCCTAGAAGCTGTTGTTTGATTAACTGAGTAAGGGGCACTTCCCCCAGGGCCACAAATATGTAGTACAGAACCCATGAGTACTTCTTGGCTGTTTAGCCCCATTTGACATATGATGCAGTCAAGCTTTTAGGACATAGTTTTCAAAATCAGATCAACATCTTTCTGAGGCATAGCAATCACATAATCGGTCTGAAGAATTATGTTACTGTAAAAAAAGTTTTAAACCCCATAAATTTGTTACGTTCCAATGAGCCATTTTCAATACATCCTTTACAAGCTAAAAAGTACTCAGGCCTGTTGACAAAGCAAAGAAATGGTGTCAAAAATAATTTTAGAACCTTTTGACCTATAAGGTTTAAAAGAATTAGGCACAGATTCTTTGCTTTAAGCCTCTTGGTGACAAGAAATATGGTACGCCGCCAGACTGTATGATGGACAGCAGTGCTTGTAGCCTCAGCTGTTAATACAGTATGCTTCTTGTATATTCCGAGTGGGTAAATATAGAAGACTATTTGTCACCTGGGCTGATAGGCTACACATAAGTGAGACAGTGTGGTTAGGATCTCAAAGCATAAATGACAAATCAAAAACCTTGTATTATTTGCAGTATAACACACAGGGGCTAGCATTTGTTTTATTTTTCTCTGACCTCAGTAGAAATTGTTGAGTTTTAAAATAAGCACATGACTCCCTTTTAATAATGTCTCCCCATTATAGTTATTTGTCCCATGAATGCATCAATTAAATGTTCCACAAAGCTGATTAGAACGACAGACTTATTTTGGAAGCCACATTTATTTTTAAATATTATGATTCAAGTATCTTAAAAATTTTTCCACTCATAGAACATATGACTACTGACACGTCTCTCCGTCCAAATAAAGCTTGTTTTCAGAACCTAATTAATGCTCAGGCTTGTTGTATGCACTCAAGCTAAGAACAGTGGTGATTCTGGAAAGTCTTTCTTGGTCAATAGCCCTCTAATAATATTGATTTCTCTTTCTACAACATTTTGAATTTGCTAAAGTGTTACAAGTGGTATAACATCATTTCAAAATGACATCTTGGATGGCCCAGTAATTAATATTTTCAAAGAATCGTGCCATTGGAGGCGAAAAGATTATTAAGGTGATATTACCGCGTCTTTGGATTTAGAAAAGAAAATTTGCTTTGGAAAGTGCATGTTATCAGCTTTGAAGTCAAAAAGCAAAATGGACATTTTTAGCATGCTGTTCTTATCTTTATTTGCCGATAAAGAAAGAAACCAGAGATTTTAACTGAAAAGCTCTGTAGCGGTTCGCATTACACAATCTTTACAAAAATACAATGAAAGCCAACAAACAGCTCTGGACATGAAAGGATGGGACTGGAGCAGAGACAATGGCATTTATGTTTATTTAAGAGCTTCAAAAATATTTCTGTTCTCAATGAAACAAAGCATATGAGGTTGATTTGTTTTCATTTATGCAATTAGCACAGTATTATGTTCGAGCACATGAAAGTCTGTGGCTGATGGTCTATAACTGTAGCTTCATTTCATAGCTGAGCGCCAGGTCACAGTGGACACAGCTTCTTTTTGAGTAGCTAATTCTGCCAAGGTCTATATGTGAAAACAGTTTGTAATAAGATTATAGGAAACATACTCAATTGTTACCTAGATTTTTGCAGGTTTTGGTTGGGTTTAAAGAGCTTTTCTGAAGTTTTTATTGTGACATAGTTGCATTTTTTACATTTATTCATTAATATACCCTGTGCATTGGCAGGTTTGCTCACACACATGTTCACATTCCACACACATATGTAGAAGTCAGAGGACAGTTTTCAGGAATTACATCTCTTCTTCCATCTTGTCTATTTTAGGTATTGAATTTAGACATTCAGGACTGGTGACCAGTGTCTTTATCCACTGAGTCATCCTGATGACCCTTCACTGGGAGATATCTGTTTTTTATCTCTACCTGCACTGACTTGAAACTTCACAAATAAATACTAATTTAATGCAAGGTTTTAAAAATCATAAGATTATAAAATAAGCATTATGTTTCTCAAAGCTCTGTTTCAAGAATGTATACTTACTTGGTTAAGGATTCCTGAATTGTAATTTAACCTTCTGAACAAATTCGTTTCATAGGATATAAGAGTTCTTTCATATTATTCATAGCCACAGTGCTGTCATCTAGGTAGAAACAATTGACCGTTAGATCACTGGAATGCCATTTGAGTTTCTCCCATCTTCAGAGAAAAGCTCACTCCTCTTTTTTCTAAAACCTGAAACTTGAAGGTGTGCGCTACAAGGTTTTCAAATGACTGAGAGAAAATTAGTGGAACTCATACAATTCAGATATTAATGTTCTTTTTTCCAGAAGGAATTGAATGTGATTACATGTTATGTTCTTGGCATTTTGTCTGCTTTCCAGTTTGATCATGAGGCCCTTGGATGTGAGTGAAGGGAGTATCATGGTAGAGATAGTAGTGTGTTGAGTATGGTCCAGCACCAAGATGCATATCCTGTGTTACAGAAGCACTGATGGACCAGGATGCTTCAACCCAGCATCTTCCAGACACTCTTTGGTTAAGATTTCTTGATTCATGTCATGAGATATGTTGTATTCATTAGAGATAGAATTTTTATGTATTTAAAACAGCAATAATGACCCCACAAATAAAGAAAACAAAAAACTAAAAGACCACAGTTCTTGTACAGATGTGGCAATGTAGACAATGGGAATTATGGTTTTAATTTTTGTCACTGTTGACAAAGTCATGGTATAAAAGGGTGCAGGAATGTGGGACATTTTTAACTGGGCCCATTTGTTACTTTTTGAGTAGAGTATAGTGGGAAACAATCATTGTTTTCATCTATAAAGGATGTCTTTTAAAATGATGGAAGAGAATGGTGTTTTGTATAGATACAGAACTCATTTTCTAAGTAACCTGAATGTGTGTAGACATAAAATTACCATATGACTCTTCTAAAAATGACCTTGAATATATTATTTGTCTTGGGTGAAAGCATACACACAGGTTATACTTTTCTAGTTCAGTCACTCAGACTCTAGGAAATGGAGTCCTAGGCCATACATATGAGACACACATTGAAGCCTAGTACTTACCTTGGTAAGATGTGTTAGTAGCTGTTGTTGGTTTCTCTTGAAAATATGGACAGAAGGTCTCATTTCCTGTCTTCTGACATTTGTTTGTTTAACTGTGCTTTGAAAGAGATGTGTTAACTGTGAAAACATTGTAAAAGTAAAGACACATTTATACAAATTCAAATGCTTACAATTTATATTGATGGGATAAAAATATGTACGTAATAATGTTGTATGTGTATGACATGCATGTAGGAATGACTGTTGACACATGTGTACCAACCACAGTACACATATGGTGGTCAGAGCAAAATTTTTGGGTGTCTGTTCTTCTACCTTGCAAAGGAAGAATTTTTTCTTTCTTTCTTTCTTTCTTTCTTTCTTTCTTTCTTTCTTTCTTTCTTTCTTTTTTCTCCCTTTACTTTCCTGTGGATGTACTGCTTTCTCCAGGCCACCTGGCTTATGAGCTTTATGGCAGTTTTCATTTCTTTGCTTCTCACTGTGTTTCAGGAGTGCTGAGGTTACACATGTAGGTCAGTGTATGTGTCTTTTCACAGAGGTTCTCAGGATCAAATTCAGGTCTTCAGGTTTAGACAGTCCGTGATTTTATACTTCTGTTCTAGAAGCACTCCAGGTATCAATTTCTGTCTTAGGGTTTTACTGCTGTGAAAGACACCATGAACAAGGCAACTCTTGGTCAAGGACAGCATTTAATTGGGGCTGGGTTCAGTCAATTATCATCAAGGCTGGAACATGGCAGTTCAAGGCAGGCATGGTGTAGAAGGAACTGAGAGTTCTACATCTTCATCTGAAGGTTGCTAGGAGAAGACCAACTGTTCCATGCTGGGTGGAACTTCAAAGCCCACCCCCATAGTGATACATTTTCTCAACAAGGCCACACCTACTGCAACATAGTCATATCTCTAAATAGTACTACACCCTAGGCCAAGCATATTCAAATGACCACATCCAGTGAGCCACCTCTCCAGCCTAAAGAGTTGAAATTTTAATATGTTATTTAAAAAGTTGCTATTAGATAGGATGCTTAGAATTAGTAGTTACTGTAATTGAATACGAAATTTCTCAGCATCTTGTGCTAAAACATAAAATCCCAGCTTGCTTTGCTATTTTGGGAGATCCTAGTAACTTTGGGAGACGTAGCCTGCATGAAGAAGCCAACCCTTAATGCTCAGCCTTACCTCTGCATCTTTTGATGTTTACTCTCACTTCTTCATCACTTGATACTCAGCCTTAACTGTTCATTTCATGATTCTCAGCTTTACCTCTTTATACCATGATGCCTTATCTTTCCATCCTTTGATGCTCAGTCCCACCTCTCTATTACTTGATGCTAAACCTTATCTCTCTATCACTTAATGCTTAGCCTTACCTCAGGCCAACAACAATTGACCAAGAAGACCATGAACTGATAGTTTTGAAACCAAGAAACAAATGAAATAGTGCTTTTTGTAAAGGATCATTTCTGTCAGATATATTTCACAATGAGGAAAAATACAGTGGTAGGTCAAGGGTCACTGTGAGCATCTAAATTTCTAGCTCATTCTGTCATTAAATTCTAGCATTAAGTATATCTTATAACGTTGACAAAAAATGGCTCAGCATCTAAAGGAAATTAGGAATCATCATATAAAGTGTTGACAAAAATATAAAAAAGGATTAAAAAAAGGCAAACAAGTGCCTAAGGCTATATTTCTTGAGGCCAGCATCCAGCATTATAAACATTTTTATTGATGACAAATAGTAAAACCTCAGTTGAGATTTATAATATAGTATAAAGTTTTTTTCATTTATAGTATTTTTATTTTGAGCCTCAGAATTATTTTAAAAGAACACAACATTTCAATTAATGAATTGTTATTTAAATTACCATAATTATTATTTTTATACAACATATCAACCCAGAAGAACAGATTTGTTTTTATATTAAATAGAAACCTATAACATTAATGAACTAAGTAAAGCAAATCAGAGGTAGGACCTAAATTAATTTTAATTAAAGCAAGTAATTATTGCCTTCAATAAGTATAATTAAATGTGATAATGTGCCAATTTACTGAAGTGGTCTGCTGTATTAGAACCTAGTAAATGGATCCACATTAGTGTGATTATGTTGGCTTTAATAAAATCACAAAGTTAGAGTCAAGAATGATAGGTTGGCAGCTGAGAGATTCTGGGTGTGTAGGAGGCATGGTATTCAGATATGAGCCCAACAATCTCTGATGACTAACTTCAGACTCAGGATCACACAGAAGAGCCTGATTAAATTTTGTGGAACACTAAATAAAACCAAACCTAGTAACTAGGGGAAAGAATTATGGAAATGGGAGTGGCTGGTGGAGGTGAGAAAGAAGAGAGGGAGAGGGATCAAAATATGCAGAGTACATGCATGGAATTTTGTTGAAAGAACAAAATTTACTAGTTATAAACAAAGTAACACAGTTAAGTAAGTGTACATTGTGAGAAAAAATAGCACAAAGAATAACAACCCAGTAGCTGAATCACTAGACAATTGAATTGGCATTGGCTGGTTTTAATGTATCTCTATCCTGGGTGATATGTTGTGCTTATGACTACTTCATCTCAGGAAGAGTGGAGAGGCTTATCAAGAGTTGGTGAAAACAGTGAGTTCGCATGGAGAGACCCATGGTCCCAGGTGCATAAGCGGCAGAGGACAGCATTCTCTGGTATCAATGGGAGGAGAGGTTTTAGGCCCAGTGAAGGCTCGTTTTCCCAGTGTAGGGGAATGTCAAGGTATTGAGGCAGGAGAGGGAGGTTGGGAGAGGGAGCACCTTCATGGAGGCAATAGGAGGGTGAGGGAGTATGGGATCAGGGAAAATGGGATAACATCTGAAATGTAAAAACAGAAAATATCTAATAAAAATAAATATAAACAAAAATAATAACAAAAAAAAAAAAAAAAAAAAAACCAAGTTGGTGAAGCACCCTCATGTAGAGGCATTGTGAAAACTTCCTGAATAAGCTGATTAATTTAAATCTCAAAGAAAACAATCCTAAGCAGGCAGTTTTGTTATTCACAGCACTTGGTGGTGAGCACATTAAGCCATAAAAAATCTTAATAGTTCTTCTTGAGTCCCAAAATTGTATTGAAAGCCAAAATTTGGATAACAGTGTCTCTTTTGTTTCTGGTGGGTCACACACTTGTTGAAGACTCTCTTTTCTGTTCATTCAGTAAAGGAAATATCACAGACATTGCTCCAAGCTCCTTCAGTATGCACATTCCTAACAAAGTTCCTAGGGTGCTGCTTTTGTTGGTGAATTCTCTGGAAAAATAAAATAATTTCATAACAACACACTGTTTTAAAATTCTCCTTGAATTTGGAAAGTGTGAGAACAGCTACTGCAGCCGGGAGTGACTAAAATAATTCGCTGTGTGCATTCTGCTTTTCTTTGCCCAACTGAAGAGGAACAGGACCAGCTAGATACAGAGCAGAGAGCTTCAGAGAGTTATTTTCTAAACGTAATATACCAATATTGAGAGGTTCCTTTGTGTTGGCCAATATATTAAGTGTTACATATTCAGTTTTTTAAAAAAGCATTGTAACATTACAAACCCCCCCTTTTCGCCTTTTAAAAATCACCCCTCTCCACACTCCCAACTGTATACCAGCTTACTCACCGTTTCTCTGCTAACTGGGGGAGAAATCCACTTCTCACCAACTGCTATTGTTGAGTGACTGACTGGTAGTGCCATTTCATATTGATGTGGATTCTCCTTGTGTACGTGTATATCTGTGTGCTAGGCATAACAAGGCAGGCTCATGAGTACCTATTAGCTGTTTTAGCTCATTCCATCTCTTAGGTTTTATTTATACCAGGAAAATGTCTCTTGTACACATATCTTGTTCCCATTGGTTAGGTTATTCAAGTGTGGTAGGGTGACTTGACTTGACTAGTAGTCATGTCTTAACTTGCCAACCAGAATGTCTGTTAACCATGTACATATCTTGTTCTCCCAAGTACAATGTCAATTCTCACAGAGATCTCAGGAATTCAAACTTTCGACCCATATGCAAAGTGGAAGTTTTATTACAAATGGCTTATTATTTTGGTGTCCTCCTCTTTATTTCTTTTTTAATAGTATGTATTTACATTTCAAATGTTATCCCCTTCCCCCATCTCCCATACCCCCCTCTCCCCCCTGCTTCTATGAAGATGCTCCCACTCCTACCCATCCACTCCCACCTCACTGCCCTGGCATTCCCCTAAACTGGGGAAGCAAGCCTTCACAGGACCAATGGCTTCTCCTCATATTGATGCCAGACAATGCTATGCTCTGCTCCACATGGAACTGGAGCCATGTATCTCTCTATGTGTACTCATTGGTTGGTATTTTAGTTCCTGAGAGCTCTGGAGGGTTTTGTTGGTTGATATTGTTCTTCCTATGGGGTTGCAAACACCTTCAGCTTTATTTATATATTATACTGATTAATGATATTATTTGTCATTTAGTTTTCTTTACTAGTGATAGAATTGTTTTGAAAGTTCAAAATATCTAGAAAATTAAAGCTATTATAAGTAGTTAGCTTTATTATTTAAATTTTTAGGAAGGAGCTCTTTATTTGTATGTTTTCCACAGACTTAGAAATTATCTCCAGAGACAATGTCCTTTGAACTGACAAATTACAGTTGTTTACTAGGGAAGTGATAGTTTATTTGTACTATAAGAATTCCAGGCACAAGGGGTAAAGACATTGCTAGTACTCAACTTTTTAAAAATCATTTGTATTATTTAAACAATTTTAAAATTTAAATATATTTTGATTATACTCTTCTCCTCCAACTCCTATCAGAACCTCTTCCTCTCTTTGTCTACATAACTTTAAGTTCTCTCAAAATACCAACAAAATGTACAATACCAACTCCCTCAAACCAAGAAAAGAATAAAAAACACACAAAGAAAAAATAAAATAACACACCAAATTGTAACTAGAAATGCACACACAAACTCTGGAGTCCACTATGTGTTAGTCAGCTATTCCTGAACATGAGGCCTGCCCTGGGATGGAGAAACCTGATTTTTCCACTTCCAGAGGATATAAATGACAGTTCAGTTGTTAACATTTACCACAGTGGCTATGTTTTCATCCATGCATCCAAAAATAAATGAAATAGATATCATAAATATAACAAAATAAAATATAGTGAAAGAAAATAAAAGCTATTGCATTGAAGTTGGTGGGTAGGACAAACCAACAGAGCCCAAGAGAAAGCACAAGAATCAGAGACTAGTTCTCACCCTTAGGAGCTCCATAGAAACACTAAGATGGAAGGCATAGTAGATATGCTGAAGACCTGAAGACCTGGTGCACACATGTAGGGTGTGTGCATGCTGCTTCAGTCTCTGTGGATTCATACTGATATAGAGAGCCTTGTTTTCTTGATATCTTTCAGTCCCACTGGCTCTTACATTTTATTCTGCTTTCCCTGAGCTCTGAGGAGAAAAATTTGATGGAGCCATCTCATTTAGGGCTGAGTGTTTCAAGGTCTCTCACTCTCTGCGTAATGTCTGGCTATGGGCCTCTGTATTTGTTCCCACCTGTTACAGGTGGAAGCTTCCATGAAGATGGCTGGACAAGGCACTGATCTATGAATATAGCAGAATATCATTAGGAGTCATTTTGTCAGGCAGTACTCGACTTTTTAAACTTGCAAGTTCAGTTTGGTAGACAACAACAATGGCTTATAATCAAGGTCAATGGGAATCCAGTGAATTAAATGACTGACATAGCACTGGATATAATGATCTCAGCCAAACAGCCTGTCACCACCACCTGCCCCTGCTGTTCCATTGCTACAGCTCAACACCAAGGAGACTTTTATTGTTTTTATATCATGCAGTCTTTTGAAATTGTGAACACACTTTTCCACAGAATGCCTCAGCCTCTCAGAGAGACCCAGCAGTTGTTTTAGCAAAAGGCAAATAACACATCTCACTGGCTGGAAGTAAAACAAACACAAAAGATCCCTGCTCGTGGCGTTGAATGGAGTACCACGTGGCTACCTACATTCACCTCATTGTTTAATATTAATGGTAAGCTTAGGTATGTAAAGCAAGGCCTCCTATATTCCTACATGAATGCACTAGAATCAGACATAAGTGAATCTCGAAAGGAGAGGAATTTGGTTCATTTTCCATAAGCACCCAGAAATTCAACTGCTTATGTAAGGCTTATCTCAACTGCCTAAACATAGTTCAGTCTTCAGATGTTCACAGAGCAGGATTGCATGTGAGATTGTCTGCTTTTGTGTAGCTAACGCAGAGCAGACACAAATATTGAGAAAGAAAACTTTTGCTAGCCTGCTCTGTCATTTCTGGATCTAGTTACTGTGAAGCTAAAAATGGCCCAAAGCAGAATTCTTTACCCAATTTAAGAACTAAGAGCCAGTATGTCCCAGTCTCACGTAATGATAGGTGTCTCCAATCACACTGATGATGAATCATTATCATCCTCAGATTTGTGATTGAGGAATGCCCAATTTATTAAAGGTAGTAGTCATATATGTAAAGCTGAGGTCTAAGCATTTCACAATCCCCAGGCACTGGAAAAAGGAAGTTAGCAAGTTATAAAATGACTCTTGGATTATAATGCAGATTTTTCTCTGGTCATCATTTCAGTGTCATTCCTTTGCAGAACTTGCCCCCAGAGTGCATTGAGGGGATCTTCCAAGTAGAGGAATGTACCACATAGGAGATGAGTCTTTTCATTCCAAAAAGGTGTGCTGTTGGCATTGCTGTTAAGAGCTATCAGGGCAATATGGAGGCCCTCTGCTCTTTTCAGAGGCCCACTGATAGACTATGTTAGAGCCTCCATTCCGCTCCACACTAGAGAAGACTACCAAAGAAAGATTAATACTCATGATAACTTCAGGGAAAAGAGTCTTTATAGTCAAATTAAATGCAAATTGTAAATAAAAGGCAGATTCCAACGATCTAAAAAGTATTTTTAGTGGAAAATCACATTTAATCTGACAGAGAAAATGTCCTTTTAAAAAAAATGATTGACTCTTTGTTTTACATCATGCACCCCAGTTCCACTGATCTCCCTACCCCCTCAAATCTACCTTTCACCTGTGTAATCTTCCAATAAAACACCCAGAGAAACACACACACACATACACACACACACCACCACCACCACCACTACCACCACCACCACCACCACTACCACCACCACCACCACCACCAACAACAACAACAACAACAACAAGACTAAAACACAAAGCATAGAAAACATCTCATTGTGGAAGCTGTAGTGTGTCCCACTGTCTATCCCTCTATTTACACATCTTTACTTGCAAGTCTTTATTGCAATAATTCATTCCTCTGGTTCAAGATCTCTAGCTTCTCTAACACCATCAATATTATATCTTCAGTGGGACTCTTCCAGGTTTTCTTGTTGTTTCCCTCTGTGCTGGGGATCCTGCAGCTTCAGAACTGGCCCTTTCATGTACCCCAGCCACTCACAGATGATATAGATTTTAGGGTGGGTCAATTCAGAGCCCTGAATCTGGGACTGGGAGGAAGCTGAACTGGTCCACCTCCATCTTCCTTTATCTGCCCTCCCAGGGTAAATTCTCCAACACTGCTTCTGCTGAGCCACTTATTTCCACAAGTTAGCTCTCCTGTGACAGACAGAGACTTAGTATGTTTAATTTAATGTGCAGTAGAGTCCCCAAAAGTGCGAAGTCCAACAGCCTAGAAATGTCTTAATTTGTGTAGAAGCAGAGGACTGCTGATCTGAGAAAGAGACATCCTCTATACATGAAATAATTTTGAAAACTTCACTGATTGTTTATGTGCACTATGACTAAAAGCATCAGAACTTCTGTAGCTACAAAAACAAACCATGATTGTGCATCAGGGGACTGCAGGACTCTTTGAGTATTCTAATTAGCAGTGGGCTGCAAGTCTGTGGTTGGTTCATATTTACGATTTCATTTCATCTTCTGTTTGTTTCCATTTTGTTCTTCAGTTTTGTATATACCATGTAAATAACTTGTCTTTGTTTATGTTATTCAGTGACTTTTTCTTCCTGAAATAGGAAATTATAGGAAGGAACTTTGTGTTGGAATGCCTTCAACACACTGGATATTTACCATCACAAAGAAGAAAGGATAAGGCGACAGCATTAGTGCTTTACATCATGAAGTTGACAAGTTCTTTAAATACTCTCTTGATGACAATGACTTCTGATATGTAAAGATGTCTTCAATTTTCCTGGTGCTGAGACTCTTTTAGGTTTTTGTTTAAAAGATTTCCTGGGCCTCACTCATGATCTATTTAGTCTGTGTCTTCAGGGGCGTCATTTAGCAACTATAGTCAAAGGAGTATTATTTTTCTAATCAGTTGTGTTTGATTATCATTGAATTAGCCCTAGATTATCTGAGAATGCTGTTCTTTGGCCTGGAAAAATAGAAATACTCAATTTGGGCCAGTCATTGGTTGGGCACTCCCACAATTTCTATGCAGTGCCTGGAAGACCAGGAAACAGAGACTATATATCCCAGGAACCTAGGATAGAACCAAACATGACTGGTTAAAAAATGTCAATGATATGATTCCTAATTATATTATGCTATACTCGTAGGTTTGTGCCTCTCCCAGTTGTCAACAGTGAGGCTTCATCTAGCAACTGATGGGAACAGAGGCAGATAACTATAGCAAAACATTAGGTGTAACTTGAGAATTCCCATGGAAGAGGAGAGAGGAAGGATTGTAGGAGCCAGAGAGGTCAGGAAAACTCACAGAAAAAAGCAAACAAACAAAAAACAAACAAACAAACAACAACAAAAAAAAAAAAAACCAAAAACACCTACAGAACCAACTAATCTGGGCTCATAGGGTTTCACAGAAAGTGATCTACCAACCAGGAAGACTAATCTATGCCTTCTGTACATGATATAGTTGTGTAGCTTGGTCTTCTCCTGGGACTCCTAACAGTGGAACAGGAACTGTGTCTGACTCTGTTGCCTGCCTTTAGGGCCTTTTCCTACTTAGTGGGTTGCCTTGTCTAATGGTAATAGCAGCAGAGGTACCTTGTCTCACTGCAACTTGATATGTCAAGGTTGGTTGAGAACCATGGGAGGCTTGATCTTTTCTGAAAGAAACAAGGAACAGATCAGAGGAAGTGGGTAGGGGGATAGGAGGAGAGCAAAGAGAGGAAACCAAGGTTAGGATGTTAAATCAATTGATCAATCAATCAATCAACCAACCAATCAAATAGAATTTCTTATTATGATTTTATGTGCTCTTGACTCCTCTTGGCTTTGTTATTTAAAACACACTGGTTATGTGGTTTTAGGTCAGTTTGCAACTGTTTCATGGTTGCCAGTTAGACCCTTGACCTAGGTATACCCTAACCCATTAACCTTCACCTCTTGCCTTGTCAAAAGATAGGAGGAAAAGTTAAAAACCCAGGCTGGCAAGATGGCTCGGCGAATAAAGCTGTTTACCTATAAGCCCCAAAGCCTGAATTGGATCCAAGAAACCCCCAAATTAGAAATAACTGACTCTCAGAAATTCTTCTCTGACCTCTACACACATGTTGTATCATGAGTGCTGATCACCTTCATTACACACAAAATACATGTAGAAAATGAAAAGGCCAATTAACAAGTTCATAAAAGTGTGGGGACAGAAACCCTGCTAAAGCCTTTTAAGAAGCCAATGACCTATTTAAAGGTGGATCTTCTAGTCGGAGAAGAGAAGTTATTTTTCTTTTCTTTTTCTTCCTTTTTTTTTTAAGATGAAAATCACAAATATTTTTAAATTCAATATAAAAATGAATTTAATGATTCATTGCTTGGAAAATAAAAAGAACAATCCAAAAGAGTAAATATTGTTCATAATTATATTATCTGTACATGGAGCAAGGTAAGACTTGATTACCATCAAGAGACAGAAACTGGACTAGGCTTGCAAAAGAAAGGAAAAGCAATTGCACTTAGTTGTTTCCTTTCCTTTCTTTTTTATTGGTATTTTATTTATTTACATTTCAAATGTTTCCCTTCCCAGTTTCTTCTCCGAATAACCCCTATCCCACCTCCTTTACCTCTATGAGGGTGCTCCTCCCCCCACCCAAACACTGGTTTTATTTCCTAATAATTAACTTTATTACTTATCTTCTTGTTGCTGAGACAAAAATACCCAACAGAAACAATTTGCAGAAGGAAAAGCAAGTTTTGACTGAGTTTTATGGGCAGTTCATCATGGTACAGAAATCAGGGCAACGGGAACACGAGACAGGTCACATTGTGTTTACAGTCGGGAAGCAGAGAGAGAAAGATGGCTGCTAGTGCTTACTCCCCCTCTCCCACCCCACCCCTTTGTATGCTGCCTAGGATCCAGCCCATTGACTCATAAAACCTACATTTAGGATGAATCTCTGAATTCAAGTAACCTAATATGGATGTTTTGTCTCAGGCATTCTTCTTGGCAGTTCTAGATGCTGTCACATGGGCAGTATTAATATCACACAGGTTATTAGGAAGAGCCTGGTCTATCTACTGGGCTCTTGGAGAACCTTGTATAGACTTTTGTTTTTGGAAATCTCTCCCCCCGAATGCCATTTTAAAACATCTTTCTTATGAAATTCTTTGAGCCCATTGAGACAAGGACAGTGCTTTGTTTTTTATTGTCACGCATTAACGTTAGTGAGTGTAAAGCTAGGGCATAATCCTGGCGCACATGATTGACAGACTGTACCAAGGAAAACATGGTTCTTATCTGCAGGGCTACTCAAGCAGATGCAAATAGAAGAATAATTGTTCTTTGTAATTGATATCAGCTTTATTATTTAAGCTGCAGGCAGTTAATAATTTAGAAACCATCGTAGTTTTCTGATCAAATTTATTCAGTAATGTGTAGCAGTAATTAACATATTTAAGGAGAGCAAGCACTGGGCTTTTCAGCTTGGCATATACTGAGTGGCATTAAGATAAATTATGGGGCTGGAGAGATAGCTCAGTCAGTAAAGTGTTTGTCTTGAAAGCTCAAAATCCTGAGTTTGATCCCCAGTACCCACATAAAGAAAGCCAGATGTGATAGGTATGCTTACTATCCTACCACTGTGGAGTTGGAGACAGGATTCCCTGGCCAAACAATCTAGCCTCTTCAGTGAGTGCCAAGTCAGCAGAAAGTCATCCTCAAAAGAAAGGTAGACCTCACCTGCACAATTACACCCAAGATTATTCTCTGGACTCCACACGCATGCATGCAGATGTAAACCTTCATACACATGAATATGTATACACAATGTTAGATAACACAAATCATGGAATGTCAGAGTCAAGCAGTCATGACCGATATTTTATTCTGGGGATTTTATTAGTTTCACAAAGGAATCTTCCTCTTTGCCATGGAGACCTCTCCCCCTGAGTGCCATGATGACAAAGTTACCAGCCTCCAAGAAGACATTTTTATTTTTTTATAGAATCCCAATATTAGCAAGAACTCAGCAGTAGTTGAGAGGATTGTGCCATTAGTGCAACTTTCAGTTTGGAACAAAAAGAAATTATTTGCATATGTAGATATGTGAAGGTCATATTTTTCAAGTTTTGAAAAACAACTTTTTGAAGAAGGGTAATTTTAAGCTAAACAGGAATAATACTTTGTACATCAGTGTGCTATTATATGTTGATGATATTATTGTTTCTATTATTATCAGCCATGTACACACACACACACACACACACACACACACACACACGCGGGAAAAGAAGATCTTTAAGATGTGGTTTGCTGTAACAGAAATCCAAGATTTATTCTTGACCCCACAGTCACAGTCAATGTGCTAGAGACTCACAATAGACATTAGCTGTCATTGTAAAAGCTCTTGCTGTCTTTTCTTTTCAAAAATCTCAAAATTTACATGACACAATTTGGGATTAGCAATAGAAAGTAAGATAAATTGCTTCTTTAAAAATTAGTTGTAGAAATTTTTATGAAACAATAAGGGATAAAGATACATTTCCATGAACAAAAAGAGGAACTGCTTCTTAAGAGCCCACAGAAGAGGTGTGGTCTTGAGCCACTCCCTTCCTGGATGGCTTGGCAACATCACTGATGAAGAGCAGGTCAAGTTCTATGACCCTGGTTCATACCCATGGAACTTGGAGAGGACTAATGCAAATAGTGTTTCATTTTAATATATAAGCAGTGACTACCAGGATGTCATTTTCAATGAATAAAGGTTGAATGGAGCACTTATCACCAAGTTTTTATTCATAGCTATTTCTCTCTGTGTCCAGTTAATTTATAGTTACTGCAGGAAGACAGCTTTTTATTCCAACACACACACACATACACACACACACACACAGCCACACACTCATAAAATTGTGCATGCAAGCACACATGTGCATGCATCCAGTTATTTTAGAGTTATTTTAAAACATACACACATACACACATGGAAGTGTATGCATGGAGACAGGGTAGGGAAAGAGGGAGGAAGGAAAAGGAAGGGAAAGAGAAGGAAGGAAATGAAATGTTGGGAGAGAAGAAGAGGGTTTGTATGTATGTGTTTTTGTGTGTGTGTGTATGTGTGCATGCACACATGCTCTTCTGTTTCTTTAGCTTTTAAAATTCTATCTCCAATAGCCAGAGTGACTCCCAGTTGACGAGCCAGTTCCTGCCTACTTTATATGAACACTCCTGCTGGGTTATAGTCAAGTCTTTGGGCATTTTCTGATCTGGCTCATGAGTGTTCGGTTTCACTTTCTCAGGCTGCAAACTGGCTTTCAGGTTCTAGGACTGGGTGCTGGCAGCAGAGGTGGAAGAAATGGTCTTGTTTATTATGCATAGAAAATGTGACAAGTGCATGTGGACATTCTTTAAATGAAATGTTAAAGTAAGAACTTTAGTATGTGTGAGATCAGCTAGGAAAAAAAAGAATAAAAGAGAAGCAAATTCATCTAATTATTGTTTTTCAAAAGCTAGTAGTTCTAGGAGGTGCAAGCCATTTTATATTGAGCACACTGGGGAGGGAAAACCTTTCACAGAGGCTGAATAGTTCAGCTGATATGACTTTTATTAGCTCCTTTTCAAGTATTTTGTGGAGTAATACACAGAAAATTTAAAGGCTACACAGACCCACGTATTTAAACACCTCTGCTAAAAATGATCATGCATGCATGTCCATGCTTCTGAAACTAAGCCTGTGACATCTGCTGTTGGTGAAATATTCCATTTGGGATAAACTAGGTACCATGACAAAACTGTTAACAGATTTGGTCATTAAGTGCAGGTCAGATTTCCTATTTTTGTTTGAACCAGGTCTGGAAAGTAAAGGAGAGGGGGCAGTACTTTGTTGAATTGCTAAATGTGCACTATGCCAAATATGTATGGCATTTTTAAGTTGTAACTGTGGATGCTTATGTTGGTGCTGTCCCTCAACATATAAATTTCGGTTTTAGAGACTTGAGTAATCATGTTGTGAATGCAGTGAGCATTCTGTACTTAATCACCTCTGCTAATAAAAACACAGCACAAGGATTAAGAGATGTAGATTAAGAGGGTCCATTACCAGCAAGTTTCATACTGTGAAATCACACACAGAATGCATTCTGCTCTGCCCTAGAAATCTTGATTATAAACTGGAAATTGCATCAGCAGACAGCAGAGGTTGCTAAACTTTGAATATTCAAAAGAACCAAGTCAAGCAAAGTGTAACGTTGCATGCTCCATATACTTTTTTTTTTTTTTTTTTTTTTTTGTCCACTCTAGGCTGATTCTGGTTTTTTTTTTTTTCAGCTTTCTTCTTTTAAAATTAAATATTCTCTGTAGTTACATTTCAAATGTTATCCCCTTGCTCCCTGCTCCTATCCTTCCTCCCCCTCCACTTGTTTCCACCAAGGTGCTCCCTCTCCCAACCACCCTCTCCACCTCAGTGCCTTGGCATTCATCTACATTGGGAAAACGTGCCCTCACTGGACCAAAGGCCTCTTCTCACACTGATGCCAGACACTGCTGTCCTCTGCCATATGCAACTGGAGCTATAGGTCTGTCCATGTGTGCTCAATGGTTGGCATTTTAGTCCATGAGAGTTGTGGAGGGTTTGGTTGGTTGGTAATGTTGTTCTTCCCATGAGGTTACAACCCCTTTCAGCTCCTTCAGTCCTTTCTCTAGCACCTTCATTGGGATTCCTGTGTTAAGTCCAGTGGTTAACTGCAAGCATGCTCAGCTGTTTGTTTGTATGTATGGCTCTGGAAGAGTCTCTGAGGAGGCATTCATATGTGGCTCCTGCCAGTAAGTACTTCTTGGCATCAGCAATAGTGCTTGGGTTTGGTGGCTGCATATGGGTTGGGTCCTAAGGTGAGGCAGCCTCTGAATGAACTTTATTTCAATTCCTGCTCCTCTGTTTGACCTTGTATTTCCTCTCGTCAGTGTTTTGTTCTCCCTTCTAAGAAGAACTGAGGCATCCACATTTTGGCCTTCTTTGTTTTTGAGCTTCATAAGGTCTGTGAATTGTTTCTTGGGTATTCAGAGCTTTCTGGGGTTGGTATCTGCTTAACAGTGGGTGCATACCATATGTGTTCTTTTGTGACTGGGTTACCTCACTCAGGATGATAGCTTCCAGTTTCATCCATTTGCCTAGGTATTTTACAAAGTGATTGTTAATAGCTGAATAGTACTCCATTGTGTAATTGTTCCACATTTTCTGTATCTATTTCTCTCTCGAAGGACATCTGGGTTCTTTCCAGATTCTGGATATTATAAATAAGGCTGCTATAAACATGGTGGAACATGTGTCCTTGTTAGATGTTGGAGAGTCTTTTTGCTATATGCACAGAAGTGGAATAGCTGGGTCTCCAGGTATTGCTATGTTCAATTTTCTGAGTAATCTCCAGATTGATTTCCAGAGTGATTGTATCAGCCTGCAATCCCACTAACTATTGAGGAGTGCTTCTCTTTCTTCACATCCTCACTAACATCTGCTGTCATCTGAGTTTTTGATCTTAGGCATTTTTACTGGTGTGATGTGGAATCTCAGGGTTGTTTTGATTTGCATTTCCCTGATGACTAGGTGCATTTCTTTAGGTGCTTCTCAGCCATTTGATATCAGTTGAGAGTTGTTTGTTTAGCTCTGTACTCCATTTTTTAATAGAATTGTTTGATTCTCTGGAGTCTTACTTCTTGAGTTCTTTGTATATAATTGGGTTTTATCCCGCTATCAGATGTAGGATTGATAAAGATTCTCTCCCAGTCTGTTGGCTGCTGTTTTATTTTCTTGACAGTGTTATTTTCCTTACAGAAGCTTTGCAATTTCATGAGGTTCTATTTTTTTTTATTCTGGAACTTAGAGAATAAGCCATTAATGTTCTGTTCAGGAAAATTTCCCCTGTGCCTATGTGTTCTAAACTCTTTCTCACTTTCTCTTTTAGTAGTTTCAGTGTACCTGGTTTTATGTGGAGGTTTTTGATCCACTTGCACTTGAGCTTTGTACAAGGAGATAAGAATGGATCTATTTGCATTCATCTGCATGCTGACTGCCATGATTCAGTTAAATACCTGTCCATCTCCTTCTTTATTAGAAACAATATGAACTATTATAAAGAATAAATACTTTTTTTCCTTTCAGGCACTGTTTACAGTTACTAGAGGTTTAAAATAGCTGAAAACTTTCACCATGTTCTAGGCTTTCAGAAGTCACTGTCTGTACAACATTGAATTTTGTTTTTCAAGTAGTTGTGGTGCTTGAGTAGGGTGGGGCTGACTTTAATAAAATAGGCATAGATAGAACTTAGTTAACTTGGCTTCATTTGTTAACTGATTGTACTCAGTTCAGGATGTGTTTGCTGATATGCTGTTTAGTTTTTAATGTGTGAAATGGCTTAACGAGGTCACGTGTACATAACTGTACATTCTGTGACATCACTAGAAGATCTGGAAAATGATGCACTGGTACATTTAGAATGACAGATAGATACAGGATCATAATATCATATAATGTTTGTTGAATAATGCTACTTTTTTTTTTGTTGTGATAAAAGACCATGACCAAAGTCAACTTGAGGAAGTAGAGTTTATTTTGGTTTACAGTTCCAGGCAGCACTCCTTCACTGACTGAAGTCAGCGGACCTCAAGCCAGAAACCTAGAAGCATGAACAGCTATAGAGGTCATGGAGAAATGCTGCTTACTGGCTTGCTTGTTCCAATTCACTTAGCTAGCCTTCTTATATACCCCAGGACCACCCACAATGGGTTTGGCTCTTTCACATCAATACGAATTAAGAAAATGTGCCACATACTTGCCTACAGACCAATCTTATGTAGGCATTTTTTAAATGATAGTTTCTTCTTTCCAGATAACTTTAACTTGTGTCATGTTGACCATAAACTAGCCAAGGAACTGAGCATTTTTAGATTTTAGAAAATTATGTCATGTATAACATCTCCAATGATATCAAGAATTCGGTTTTATCTGCATGTTATAAATAACAAAGCCACACCCAGAAAAGTTGAGTCATTTGTTCCCTGTTTACACCTCAAAACATTCGCACTAGTTAAGAGTTTTCAGCTATTTTCTGTTGGGATTCTGTAAACTTCACCCCTCAGTTATCTAGAAAAAGCCAGGTATAATCCACCCCTCAGTTACCTGGCAAAAGCCAGGTATGCTTCACCCCAGTGATCTGACACTATAAAAGGGGCTTATTGCCCCCTCCTCTCTCTGGAACTCTCTTTCTTTCTCTTGTTCTTGCTCTTGCCCCTTACCCCACCTCTTCCCCTTCTTTCCCTACCTCCACATACTCATGGCTGGTCTCTACTCCTTTACTCCTCTCCTCTCCTCTCCTCTCCTCTCCTCTCCTCTCCTCTCCTCTCCTCTCCTTGCCTCGCCTCTCCTCTCCTCTCCTCTCCTCCTCCTCTTCTTCTTCTTCTTCTTTCTCTCTCTCTCTCTCTCTCTCTTTCTCTCTCTCTGTCTGTCTCTCTGCCTCTACTATCTTCTCCCATCACCTAAATAAACTCTATTCTGTGCTAGAAGGGATTCCCAACATGGATACCCAGAGGCATCTTTCTTGCCTCCAAGCCTTGCTGCACCTCCAGGGGACCATATCCCCAACCTCAACTCTCTTCATCCTTTTCCTAACATTGGTGCCAAAACCCAGGACGTCCTGTCATCTTTAAAGAACACTCTCCCTGTCTGCCTCTACCACTTCCTGCTCTTTAGTGTGCTGCTTTACTCCGAGGCATGCCGTGATATCCTTCTGGATGCTGACAAATGGGAACAGAGGAACTTAACTTCCATCTTGGGACTGTAGAGTTAGCTCTTACCATTTTTTTCTGACATCACTAGAAGCAGAGTAGATTTCAAAAGTCACCCCTGCCTCAGTGAGATTTGGGAAGATCAAACTAAGAATTTTGCTGTTTATTAAATGTGATTGTGTATGAATAGAGTGGCATTTATATTTTGCAGGTAGGATAGGTGGAGGTTGCTAATAGTTTGGTGCTTTTTTTTGGTGAGTTTTATGGCTGTGCTGAATCCACGTGTCAAATGGAGCATAAGTGCTCTCAATATGCCATTGCTGGGAGGAGCCAGTGATGTGGGGTCAAGTGTGGTCAGAGTCCTCAAAACAATGTTCAACACCCAGCACCATCTTTCTGCCTACCTGTGAGCAGCTGTGTGCTGCATATTAGGTACAGCGGCAGAGAATAAACTGAGAGCCTACAGACCCACAGTGCTTCATCCCACGTGCTGCACTGGCTGGAGTCTTTGCTCCTGATGTTGGAGGGGATGCTGAGGGACATTGCTCAGAGCATCATCCCTGTGCACATCCCAGACATGCTGGAGGGAAGAAAAGTGCTCTGTAGCATATCTCTCACAATTAGAAGATGTGAACAAGATGAAAAATCACTCTGTTCTGTCCTTTTGAACGGACTATGTGCAGAAGCAGGTTCAAAGCTTTTGGCTGGATAAACCTGAGAGACAAAGTCACGAGTTACATTTCATAGTGATCAGCCTATGGTTTGCTTTTCTCTCTTTACTTCCTAATTTCCTTTGTCCCTCACTGTTGATCCTGGGATTGCACTCCTTAATAAAACAGCAGCTTCTAAACCTTTCCCTGGGCTCTGCTTTCTGACAGAACAGAAGGTGCTTAATTCAGTGACTGGCTTCTGTTTATTTTGGATATTAGAATGCAAAGCTAATTTGTTAATGAGTGCCAATATTAAAAATGGCTATAGGCAGAATTTGGCTGAGCTGGATAATTTTTATTTTCCCAGACTCCGGATCACTCTCAAGAGACAATAGAATCTCACACAACTGTCCTTAACTAACGCTATATAGACTTGGATGAAATTTATGTCTGATAGAAAACTTTCAGCAATATCTTAAAAATGATAACTCACAGTTGACTTTGTGGTATTTTTAGCTATAGCAAGTCAGAAACTTTCTGCATCATGGTCATGGTCCTCTAGACATGCCACGGCAGCCAAGAGTATCTGTCTTCAAGTGTCTCAAGTGGAAGGTCCTTCCTGCAAAATGAACTGTCTGCAAGGCAAGCTATGTGTATGTCTGCCTGAGCTACTGTCGTGAGATACCAAGAGAAGTTCCAGCCAGCAGGGCAGTCCGGTGAGTCTCCTTGGCATATACTACTTGAGAATTACTGTGTTTCTATTTATACGTTGGTCATCCATGAGGGGTCAGGTTGGAGTTAGTGAATAAAGCACTTCACTGTTTTTGATCCACTCCCAGATCTGCATTTAGAGATACAAAGTGAAGGCCCTTCCTTTTAGGACTCTTACCATGTATGTAGACAATCAAGAATATACTTTAATCGAAGAAATTCATTTGGAAACTTCTTTATATTTGCTGAAGCATGGGGTTTCTTCCACTGTGATCAGAGAGCCACTAATATTTTTCTTCTGAAACATTGTTTTTATTTAAAGGCATATGCCATCCTGAAGAGATGGCTCAGTAGTTATGGACAGTTGTTGCTCCTGTACAGGACCTGGCTTTGGTTCCTAGTACCCATCTGTTGGCCTAAAATCATAGTGCTGTCTAGTTCTAAGGGATCTGAGTCACTTTCCTGACCTTCATCAGCACCAGGAACAAACTGGTAAACATACATACATGTAGGCAAAACACTCATATATGTACAATAAAATATGTCTAAAGAACATTTAAAGAAAGTGTTTCTTTTCTCTAACGGTAGTAACATTGTGCATTTTGTAACATTCAAGTGACAATGTATTCCTTGGCCTTCCCATCAAGATTCCCCACTTACTTCACAAGTATCTGTTTTGTTTTCTTTTCTTTTCTTTTCTTTTCTTTCCAAAGATGCTGTTCTATGGCATGGATGTACAATTTCCTGTCTGTGTTCAATAAATTGGCTAGAGTAGTGTCTACTGTGAGTTCCTTAGGCTCATTTCCTTTTAAGAAAATTCTAATGAAGACCTTTTGTTGTTGTTGTTGTTGTTGTAGTTTCTAAATGGAAAATCAGGCTCGCATCTTAGTATTATTCCCTTAACAGGAGACATAATCAGCTGCATTTCAATGCTGAGGGAAGGCAGGCTGTTGCTTGGGAGCCCAGTCATTGTGCTCTAAAGTCCCCTGACCAAGTGCAGAGATGACGCGGTCAGGGAGACTAGGAGGAGTCAAGTGTTGTCAGTCATTGTAAAGGATAAAGTCACATTGATGCAGGCAACGGCAAGGCTGCCAAAGCCGAAAAGTACCTGGCTGAGTTTTACAGGGCAGGAATACAATACTCTTACTAAGACGCACTTTATAGAGTCTAATTCACAGCCAAGGAAAACAGCTTTTGGAGCTTTCGGGTGCCCATAAACAGCTAGATGAATGCAAGGAAGCCAAAACCAGGGATGAGTGGGGTATTTAAATGCTCGGCTTGCTCAGCTGCCACAGTCCTCCCTCCACACAAATGCAGAGGCCTGGGAATACGAATAACGCCCCACGTGTGTGATTTATGGAAACTCTGTCCATGAGGGCTAGACAGGAGAAAACCGACCAGAGCACCCTGCTTGCCAGCCGTCCTAGGACGACTTCGGACAGAACGCAACCTGGCTCACTTTCCCAAAGCGATCGCATGGCATGATGCTGGGGAGGAGAGTGCAGTCTCGTACTGACCCCGAGATAATGGTCACTCAAGTGCTAGGCGACAGTTGCCAGTTGATAAGCTGGCTCAAGCATTTTCTTAGTCAAGACGCGTCATAAACTTTGCCAAGAGAAAGGGGCAAGTGACCGTAAGTGGTGAAGTGATAAAAAACAGACATGAGTGGGAAAAATATTTTATCAAGAGAGATAAGACGGAGAAATTCTGCGACGATGATAACAGGACAACAAAGAATATTTTATAGAAAAACTTTGTAATGTTGCCAACCATTAAGGAGAAATGAGTGAAGGCAAATGGCTTGTATTTCAAACACATACCATCCCAGTGAGCTGTAGTCACGTTTTACTGTCCTAGTCACATTTTTTGACCAATGCTATAAAATTTGCAAAACTCAAAGAAAAACATGGGATTTATATCTTTCTTTTTAGCTTCAGATTCGAAGTGGATTTTATGGTTAACCATTCAATAAAAATGTTTTGAATCATCTGTAGTCTTCCAGGAAGCCGCAGTGTTTATAAGCAGGGAGTTCCCTATGGCTGGCAGGCTTGCTGGATAATCCTTGCATGTTTTTAATGGCATGACTTTTTTTTTTTTTTTTTTTTTTTTTTTTTTTGTGTGCTGGGATCCTTCAATAATTGTTATATTTAAATAGTTTGTAGTGATTTCGATGGTCTAGTAGGGCTTCATGGATCGTAAATTGTGAGTGTGTTTCATGATGCAGAGAATTGTTTCTACATGATAAGCTATGTCTTCTAATGGTTTCATTTGATTTGGCTTTTGGTGTCAGAACTCAAACTGGATTTAAGATCAAGTAAACATAATTTGGAATTATTTTCTATAAGTCTTTCCTTGTCTATCTCAGGCTCACTGTTGAGCACACTGGTTAAAACAGGTAGCTAAATGGAACTTGGATTCTGGTTATGAAGTGAGATGTTCTTTTTACTATTTTTAGCAGGAATTAACTAAGAGCCAGTGCAGTGATGCTACTACTGCCTAACATAAATCACCGAAACTCAAAGGATCGTTTATTTCACGGTGATTTTCCACCATTCCTTTGTGGGTTGAAAAGTGCAAT
Organism: Micromys minutus; assembly: GCF_963924665.1. Taxonomy (NCBI): domain Eukaryota; kingdom Metazoa; phylum Chordata; class Mammalia; order Rodentia; family Muridae; genus Micromys; species Micromys minutus. Next base: position 61,560,927 of record NC_137973.1, on the reverse strand, counting down.
GGGAAAAAAATAAAACCAGCAACAGCAATAACAAAAATACCAACAAACAAACAACAACCACAGAATTCATTGGTGTCTTTAGAAACGTTCCCTGACTCCAAACTGCTGTCATAGCTTAAGGAATAGTTTCTCGTGTTGGCATTTTTCTAAGCAACTCTCACTCATTAAACAGAACCTCACAAAAGAGCTTGCTCTGGGGCTGCCCGCATGATGGATACTCCGGTATCTTTCTAGTTTTTCATGAAGGGCCTGTGGTCATTGCACATGTCTCTAGAATGTCATTTGCTTCTGTGCACAGTTGTCCCGAAACAAAAGCTGAGGTGTACTGTCCTTGCCCAGAACAACAAACAGGCTGTAGAAGTTTTATTTGTGCTTGATGTCACATACACTTTTGTGTTTCAAACGAACTAAGCTGAATAATATGAAACTGCAAGGTATGCAGCATTAAGTGATTTGTACATATGGTGACGAAAAGATTAATATTAATTAAAAATCTTGAAATCTTATGAAGGCTTCTCAGCTTTTATGAATCTTGAGGAGTATCTAGTGTTCTTTTCTAGCCTGGAGTAAACTACTCTAAGCTATATAGGTAGTGGAATTTCACATAATGTATAAATTACACATTTTGGGAAATCAGAAAATTGGTAAAGTTCAGTGTGTAGTGCACCTGACATCTGATATCTTGTGTATGTGCAAATATACCTGCGTTCCACACCCTACATCTTCTTTTTACTTTCTGCCTTCTCCGTTATCCTTAGTGGTCTCAGAGACAGCCACAGTCCATTCTGGGTTGCAGAAGCCATGAAGTCCTTAAGAGGCCTATTTAGCTAGGCAAGAACCTCAGTCTCCTCATCAGGGCTGCAAATGATCTGAGCTGGAAATATTTCTAAGAAAGGATTTCTAAAATGGCAGAGCCGTCTGTTAAAGGAGAAGATAAACAGGAGACCAGATTTGCTGACCCAGAGAATGCTGACCCTGCCCGAGATTAGTTTCTGGAAGAACGAAATCTTGACAGCATTATAGCTGTGTTTAGAGCAAAGAAATAAATGTCGAAAGGCCCTTTTGAAGTTGCTGTTCTACTTTCCAAGCTTTAGAAACAAGCACTATTTGAGGCATGCCAGCAGTGGAACTGACGCTGAAGCCATGATGAATACATTTGCCCTGCTTTTGATGAGTACTGCTGTTTGGTCCTTTTCTCCCAGTGGGGCATAGTTGCTAAGGTTGGTTGTTTGGATTCTTGAAGGGACTCTACTTTATCTTCTCTCTTCTCACAATCCTCTTACTGGTAATATTTATGTCTTGCTCAGTGAGTCTCTGTCACTCACATGAGCTCATTTCAGCTCATAGTAGTGATTGAAAATCTATTTATTATTATTATTATTATTATTATTATTATTTGCCAATCTTTCTAAAATTATATTTCAATCTATGATTGTTAATGCACATGACATTTGTCTTTCTTTATGCATTTGTTCTTCAACCAAAGGAAGATTCTTTGTAGGAGTGTCAGGACATATTTATGATTTTAGCTTTTGCAGTCAAAATTTCAGGGTTTAAATCAGGTCTTGTGGTGGTTTGGATCTTAAAGCTCATGCTTTGGCAGAGTTTTGCTATTGCTCTCATGACTAAATGCCAAGACTGAAGACACCACATACTTTGGCTGCAGGACACAGAGAAATCACAGGGGAACTGCACTGGCAGCATTCTCTTTGTTAGCTTTGGTGGTGCTATGTAGGATGCCGAAGGACAAAGTCGTCAATGGTCTTATTCCATAGTGTATGACACAAAACAATTCTTTCAGGCAAGATGCTGTGCTACTGGTACAACAGCAGCAGGAATGATGTAGTGGTAACCAGTCACTGATTTCTGATTGGATTTAGATTTGCTCCACAGGAGAGAACTCATGCTTGATACTGTAAGCCTGCTCAAAAGTTCATGGCTCAAGAGGTCCTACAAGGGAACCTGCTACTGTTACTTTACTAAATGGACATCGTGTCAAACTGCCTTCTAAATATTCATGTTCAGACCTATATCAGTGCTACTTTTCATGAACAGCAGTCAGTGTACATACTCTTAGTGATCAAAGTGCCCAGGATGAATTCTGTTGAGTGCTTATCTCTAAATAGGACACATATCAAACTTGGTCTTATGTGCTTCCTTGAGGCTCAGGGAATATTGTATGAGGATTGGAAAGAAGGCAAAGCCCACTGTATTTGGAGGATTGCGATAAAAGGCTGTTTTCTGGACACAATTTAGTTGCCAGACTCATGAGTTCATGGCAGTTGAGGTTACTTGTACAAGATCTGCACAAGATCAAGCCGGTCAACATGCTAAACAGATAGAGAAAAGGTTCATAGACTCAAGCACTAGCTGAGGATCTGTTGTGAGTTGGTGACAGACAACAAAGAAGTAATTCTTTCTTCATTGTTGTAGCTGCAATGGATGGATTAACATCAATTTATATGCAAACAGTACAAATTGGATTTGGTTATCATATAAAAGAATAGGACATGAAGGTAGGTTAGAGAAGTATTGAAGAAGCCTAGGGAGAAGAGAAAGGGAAGTTTGTGCATATATGATCATGACACATTGTGAATATGTATAAAAAGTTTGAAGAATAAATAAATATTCAAATTAAACATTTTACACATTGCATTTTTGGTCTTTAATTGGTGATGCTTTGGAGGTGGTAGATACTTACTAGGTGAGGCCTAGTTGGTGCAGTAGACTTTGAAAGTATAATAGGATCCTGTTTCTCTTCTTTCTCCCTTCCCTTTCCTCCTTTCTCTATTTTGTGACACCAGGTCATTAATAGCTTTAAAATTCTTGTACTGTGTGTTTTTGTATTCACTTGTGCTCACATGTTTGTAGAGGTTAGAAACGGATAATCCTCAGCCAGTAATTTCTGCTTCTCCCTCCCCCACTTCACCTTTTAAGAAAGGGTATTTTATTAAACCTGGCCCTTGCCAGCTTCACTGACTGGACAGTAAACTCTAAGAATTTACCTGTCTCTGTATCCGTTTTGGGACTAGAGGTATGAGCTGCCACACCAGCTTTCTGTATAGTCTCTGTGGCCTTAAATCAGGTCCTTATGTCCACTCTGCAAACACTTTCTTGACTCAGCCATCCCTCCAGCCCTAAACAGCTTTAATTAATCATAAATTTACTACCATGGTATTCTGTCTTACTATAGACCCAAAAGCAACCAAACCAATTGAATGTGAATGGAAATGGCTGAATATCACAGGTATTTCTCATAGCAGAGAGGTGACTAACTTACCTTTATCATTGTAGGACCTTAGAAAAGGAAGTTCATTCACCCCCAGTCTAACATTTTCATGTCTAACTAAGGTAGGGATAATAACAGCATCCCCTTCACTTGTTTTGAGGTCTAGGTAATCAGTCACATGAGGTAGCCATCAAAATGGCTAGTGCATAGGAGATTATCAATAATTTCAGTAGCCTCTTAAGAAGGGGATAGATTTAGTTTTTATTTTATTTTATTTTATTGTTTTAAGTGATGAGAGATACGCTCATGATTAACATTTTGCAGAAGCGTTTCTGCCCATCTTGTATGAATTTTTTTTATTCCTTACCACTTTATTTTTAAAAAAGAGGGATACATTTACAGATTTTAAAAGGCATTTTGGCATAACATTATATGAATAATTTTGTCAGTACTTAATTCTTTTAGAGGTTTGATAGCATGCATAGAAATCCCACTACTTACCATAAGAATAAAGTACACGTAGAACAGAATGTAACATGGAAACAGATTTCTTGTTGGGTATAGATTAAGCATAATGATCTGCAAATACCAAAAATTGCCACAAGGCTATTATCTTTGGACACTCTCACAATGCCCTGTACACAGCAGATGCTGAGTTCACACTTATTTCCTGGATCTTTTGGTGATATCTATCCTTCTCTCTGTTTATGCAGAAGAGGCGCTACAGTCACATGTCCAAAGCATGCAGCCCAGGAAAGGTCTGAATTGTATACTAGAGCAAGAAAAGTTGCTGTCACTGTCACTGAGGAGTCTGAAGAACTCCTCTCTCAGCATCGTTTTCCTTTTTCCAGAACACCATCTGAGACCTTTATCTACAACAATGGAAGAAAGAGAGACATAGCACGGGGCAACACCTTTGGCATCATGAAGATCCGGTTCAGAAGTGACATTATAGAGCTTCTAATATTTCATTTCTCAGTGCAAATAAGATGGTTAGACATGATTTCAACATGAGTAGATCCCCATCGGGGTGGTAAGGAAAATTGCACTCTGCCATAAAAGCTGAATGGGGCTATATTCCTCCTTCCTCTTTAAAAAAAATCCTTATTTTGTGGTCAAGAATCTCAGTAGAGAAATGAATCATCTGTTGTAATAGATACATTCTTTATCAGATGACTATAAATACACCAGAATCCCCTAATTGCTCACATTTGACTTTAACATGATTACAGTTGCTTCCATAGTCAGGGTACAAAATCAACTATTTTGAAACTCTTACTATAAATGTGTTTGCTCTTTTTTGTCCCCCAGCAGAAAAGAGGATTATTTACTTGGTCCATAAAATGATTTATATTAAATGTAGTGACGATCATAGAAAACACCACTGTGGATTATACATTATTCAAAATAGTAGCAGAAAGGATGCCTCGGTTACATAAACAAGTGGAAAAGCAGGAAGCTTCCATTTTCAGTGGTCCCAGAGCAAATGGGTCTACCACCATGTGCCTGCCTCCTGTTCCGGAATGTTAATGCTGGTAGCAGAGATCAATGTGCACCAGGCATGCACTGGGTGCCACACTCGAAACTGCCATGTTGAATCCATGCAGCACTGCAAAGCAGGTGGAATTCTGACTAGCATTTTATGCAGCTATTCACCTGGATGATGACATCACTGATATTTAAACCCTGGAAAGTCTGGGTGCAAGTCTACATGCTCAGCTATTTTACAGTGTTCTTGCAAAAATGGAGTGGTGTAGTACTTAGCCATATTGTTCAAGCTGTGTGTTTACCGCTACGAGCAGTATTTTGACTGGCTACTTTAGCTTTTTCTTTCTTCAAGGGAAAGAGCTGTGTTTTCATAACTAACTCTGCAGTTTCAAGAATTCCTCTGAAGTATACATGAATCAGACCAGCCTAGTGTTGCCTAAGAGGTGGCAGCCAGAAAGCACTGATTATTCCCAGACCCGCTGTAGTCTCTTTTCTGTCATTGATCTGCTGACACTGTGTCCTATCCAAAAGGCAATGGGGGAGAGGATATAGTTCAGTATGAGTGGGCTTATCCCACTGCACTACTTCTCTGACTACCCAGGAACACAAAGCTAATTTGTAGGTGACATAGTTTCACCTCATGCTTCGAATGTAACCTCTATCCATGCTAATGGGAATTTGTGTGTGTGTGTGTGCTCACTCTAGGGAAAATTGATTCCAATTATTGAGTATAATTTATTCCAACCCCTTGATGGAATAATTTATACTCTTGAGATACTCTTGAAATGTGTAGCCAACGGGGGACTCTATTTATATGTAAGTTTTTACACATCTTTCAATTAAATAAGAAATCCAAGTGCAAAACCCGTCACTCCTGAAAGCTCATGAGTTTGCAATGCACCCGAGAGGTTCTTTCGTCTATAAACCAATAAATGGATTACACTTACAGGGCAAAATTCTTCTCTCAGATCCCATGTGGGCTCCTATTGATGTACCAGTGAGGCAGACACAAGGGATGGGAGGTACTTTAATTTGCAAAGACAGAAATCGTCATTTTTTCATATAATCAATTTTGGAGCTCTAAAACGATTGCTGTAAATAACATATTTATCAGGGTACAAACTATTACATGTTTAAATACACACCTGTTTGTTATGTGTCCTACGAACAATAGGCATTTTATCAACCAATGTAGGGTTTGTATTATGGAGTCGCACAGTATGTTGTTAGTAAGAAAAAAAAAAAAAAGAGAGAGATGTTAAAAGATTTATACTGTCATGTTTTCAGAATTTCATGAAAACCCAAAATAAAAATGTTACACATGAAAATGCAAAATGGAAATTTGTACTAAATATTGTGTTTTACCTTTCAGTTGAAGTTCAGTATTTATAGTGAATGTCAGTGGAAAATGGCATGATTGTAGCTATCAATCTAAGGAATAATGTTTTGAGCTACCTGTGCTGAAGTGGTTTATAAACCAAGTTTTAATGTATTTTGTGGTAGCATTTTTTTAGTAGAAAAGAAAACCATCTATTTTAGAGAATTACTATTCTATACAGAGATTTTAGAATTTTGAAGTGCCCTTAACCTCAAAATAGCTATATGTTTTGTGAGTAGGTTTCCAAATCTGGAAAGCAGTTTTCAAATATCTAAAGCTGAGTCTAGATACCAGTTAGCATTTGCTGTTGACCCAAATCTTTCTTATAAGCCTTAAGGATCTAACATGATGGAATATCAACTCCTCACTCACAGTTTGTCCGTCAAAGCCGTGGGCTCCGATGCAACGCTTTGTGAAGATCAATAAAAGCATTTATGGTATTAAAGAATATTTTAAATTTTGAGAAAACCTGCACTCTCTAGCACATAAATATTTTCAGGGGTATTTTTGAGGCTTTGCGATTTTTACCTCCCAGATACATTTAGTAAACATACATGGCTCTTGGTTTTTATATGGATGGGGGTATTTAATGTATTAATAATGGGCACTCTCTGCATTGTAGAAAAATTTGAACGACTTGTCACCTGAATAGAGATTAATAAAAAATACAGATATTATCTTCTACCCTTTTCCAGCCACTGCCTGAAGACAGCAGGAAAGGAATGGTCGCTAATAGATATGTTCAAATAATGTGTTTAGATACCCCACTTTCTCTGGCTTTGTCCTTCTTGAACCAGGTCTTGCCCTTACAAGTCTCTCAGTAAATTTGCATTGTCATCTGCTATTTTTAATATAAGAATTTTTGCTAAAGATATTTTAAAATGGAGTACAATCTACAGAGAGGGAGTGCCAACTCAACAGCCCTGGGCAGCCTTGGACACACCCCAATGGCTTAAGCACCTCTGGTTTCAGTTTGCTCCATCCTCATCTGTGGTAAGAAAACAGAGGATTCTAGAATGGCTCTTGTCCTTTGCCCACTCTGCTGGATTTATGTCTGGAGAATCCCAGTGGGTTTAAGTGGAAAGTTCATCTGATGGTGTCCTGTCCAAAGCAGTGACTCCAGGTGCCCAGTAGTTACCAGTTCCCAGGTTCTCCTTTTCAAACACATTTCTTTTGATCACTACACCCAAGAATGTCTTGAGATCATCAGTTGACTCATGCAAAGATAAAGAAACGATGCCTGTGAGAGCCAGAGGTCCCCATTTGCTCACGTACTGCTCCTGGGCATGGGCTGACATTATTTCATGTTGAGTTTGCTAGCTCCAAATGTTAGGAGCAGGGAAACAATGTAAGTTCTCCCAAGTTCACTCTGTTCACCTGTAAAGTGGGAGCCGTAGGAGTGCTCATCTCCTAAAGGGGGTGAATTCTATAACAACCTACGCTGAGCATTGTGCCTGCCTGTAGGAAACAATAAATGCTGTTGATATTATTTTAAATTATTATTATTAATAATCTGAAATTATCGGGAGGAGGAAGTAAATGATGGGCAAATGTTTCTGAAGATGTCTTAGATGTAGATCAGAATTCACATGATTATACATGTAATCATCGAAAATGCCAGTTTTATTTTATTTTGCACGGTTGTACAACATCTACTTAGTAATAGGCTCTATTTTAGCCACTTTATAGCTAATCAGTTGTGTGTGTGTCTCCATACAAGATTAAAAAGGAGTTGCCCTTATTGAAGATAAGTTAAAGAGGCAAAAGACTGAGGTTGGTGTGTAAAGCCACAAACCTGGGAGACACAGGAATTTGGCTTGACTGACTGCATGCCTACCCAACACCCCCACAGTGGATTCCCAGCATGGCACTGGTATGCTTGTTTGTGGGCACATGACATTCCCAAACAAGAAGAACTTAGCTTTAAAAGCCAGTGTAGAAATAGAACCTTAATTACATAAATATCTTTGAAGCATTCGTGTAAACAGTCTACTGTTTCAAAAGAAAAATAACACAGTTGAAAAATCATGCCCATTGAGACAATATAAAATAAATCATTACAAGAAGGGAGATTAGGGGTGATATATACACAAGTACAGAATATACCCTGTGCATAAATATTTACAATCCCCTTCTACTCTCTTGGCTTTAGTCTTGTATGTATGGATAAGCATTTTTTGCATCCTCACACACAGATGTAGGCAGATTTAACATCTGGCTGAACTAGCTCGAGACTGTTTTTTAGCCTTTTGTTTTTGTTTGTTTTTTAAGCCTTTAACCTGTTGTGTCATTCTATAGGCAGACAGTATGACCTCCATAAAGGTATGATAAGGATGGATGTTACGAATACAGAGAGTGTGTACCATTGTCAAAACCTTCATATATTTAATTATGCTCTTTCTATTAAATGTTGCAGGTGATTGGGGATAAAATATTTGAGAATCATAACATTTATATTAGTGAAAGAATGCACTTATATAAATAAATAAATACATATAAATCTCTTCATATCTCTGGGGTTGTCATTCTCAGAATAGAGAACTTTTCCCTTCCACAAGTTAGCAGTTTGTTACTATAAAACTAGGTAGAAACGGCTTGGTTCAAAACCTAAATCTTTAGCATTCAATTAAACGACTCAAACGTTTTTCTCGATAAACATACCTAGCACTACATCTCAGGCATATACCTGGTCATTGTGCCAGTAGATACCTCCTTCCTTATTTGCTTGCTGCTGATAATGAGTAACTGGAGTCTCTGCAGAAGAACTCAACTTTATGGCGGATGATTCGATAGCTGTGTACGGAGGCCAAGAGTTAGTTTGTGAGAAATAGAGAAAAACAATGCCATGTCTGTGAAATGGAAGCAGATAGCAAGCGTTGCTTGCATGCCACGGTGTTTATCATCGCGGACTTTCATTCTTCCTTTAGAGCGAATGAATCATTTTAAATAGAAGCAAACTGATCCTCCTATTAGCAAGTCTAAATCAGTAAAGCAACATCTATTTTCAGAATCTTTGTAGCTATAATGGGACGGTTACAGTGTGGAACACTTAGCCCTGTCCCAAATGACAGCATTCTGTTACAAATAGACGGTTAAGGCCTTGGTGCCAGTGTCTCTATTGTGGAACCTTGGGTTGGGAGAGCTGACAGCTGGGCTCAGCTCTGTGTTTTGAAGGTTATGATCACAGCAGTTTCATAAGTACTTCATTTCGGTTCTCTTCTGGCGGCAGAAGGGACAGGTGCCGCAGCGGGTCCGATTTCACTGCTCTTCATTTCTTATCTGACCTGGTAGTCAATCAAGGGCGTGAGAGAAGGGACTGAGGCAAAATGGATGAGTGGGAGAGAAGAGGTTTGGGAGTGAGAAGCTGCAGGGGAGGGTACCTATGTCTGTGAGGGACAGTGCATGTGTGCGTTTCTGTTTCTCTCTGGCTTTGTTTTTCTGTCTCTCTCTGTGTCTCTGTCTCTCTCTCTCTCTCTCTCTGTTTCTCTATCTCTGTTTCTCTCTCTTTGTGTCTCTGTCACTGTCTCTCTCTCTGTCATCTCTCTGTCTCTCTTTGTGTCTCTGTCTCAGTCTTTGTCTCTCTGTTTCTTTCTCTTTGTGTCTCTGTCTCTCTGCCTCTCTATCTCTGTCTCTCAGTCTCTCTGTCTCTCTCTCTTTGTGTCTCTGTCTCTCTGTCTCTGTCACTCTTTGTCTCTGTCTGTCTGTCTGTCTTTTTTATTTTTTTATTTTTTATTTTTTTCTCTCTCTCTGTATTGCTAAGACTGACTTTTCTCATCCAGGACCTGGCAGCCCCGCCTGCCATTCTTCACTGCTGTGTGTACGCATGCTGCCCTGTGCAAAATGGATTTCCTAGTGTTAACCATCATGTTCTTTTTTTCCAAAGGGTCTTCTGTATGACTTCATTTGCAGAGCACAGAGGGCAATATCTAGGGTAATTCCAGGGCTTAGTGGCAGTGATCTTTGTCAACTCTCCTTGTGAGAGAAATTAAACTCGGTATGAGCACTCACAATCGCAGAGAGCGCACTGCCATCCCTGGCCAACGGGTAGGAAATCCTAAACCCGGCAAGTATTTATGAGAGGGAAAAATGAGATGCCCTAATATGACAAGAATATATTCATTAAATCTTTCAATTTCTCAGAAACACAATTCCCACTTCAGTAAAAGGCTTTGAGCAGATTTATCAAGTCAGATATTCTTACTTTTATGAGATTTGACTCCCTATGCTAAAACGAGATATATTTAAAAGCAGGACAGCCTCACAAAAGAAAGAGCGCTTCTAAAATGATGGAGTTAATAACATACTCACCACTGTGCCTTAGATGAAATACCAGATAAGGTCCACAAGACACACTGAAAACATCTGAATGCACACGCAGACACTGAAATAAATCATGCTTTAAAAGCACAGGGAGAGGTATTGAGTTATTTCACGTTTTCTTAAACAGTAGTCAGGGCACTTTTATAACCTCTTATAATTGCCAGCACTTCCATTTTATTTCGATACAATCAAACAAGAACAGCTTGCATTTAAGGTATTTGCTTGAATATAGCTTTCACAATTGCAGCACGTCTATAGACTAGTCTTTTTCCCACAGCTTTCCTTGGTGTACACTGTGAAATAAAGCTCACGGGACTACGCCCCACACTGCTGCCTTGAATGGTTCCTGACTTGAGAATAGCATAGGTGTAGTACAATTGGTGTAATTCTAGTCATGGTACGAAGTCGAAATAATTTTATGTCGTGTTTGGTTTAGAATTTCTTAACTCCATTTGTCTAAAATCAGACCAAGGTTTTTTAAGGACACCATTTTCAGCAACTGGGAAACTAAACTTCTCTTAGATGTTCTTAACATTGAGCCAAGATTTGGACGTTGTCCACTATGGGAAGTAGACAAGAGCTGCTTTCGATACTAGAGTATTTTACTGTTGACCTTCACAATTCACAGACTAAAAAGAGGCTGGAGTTTCAGGTTGTAACTGTGTGACAGTTGTAACTGGTGTTCATGCCAAGAGGCCCTGGCTTCTTGTGCATGTCTTTGGGGGGGAAATATAAATGGTTGTTATGGTGAAAGAGGGAAGATAAACCTATGGTTTTAACTTAGCTCTAGATCCACGATTGAGACTTTAACATGAAGAATTCAGTACTGATTCTACATTCTGTATCACACAACATCCTGGTACTACTATAGCATATTTATGACAATGTACCCTGGATGAAAATGCCTCTAACTCTTTTAATGTGTGTAAAATTTAAAAGCACTAAAAACACCTCTTAGTTTAGGTAGCTTTTATTTGGCCTTCTCTTTTGAGTCTTGACAAAAGAGAAATTACCTCTTAGAGTAAGAACATAGAGACAGGATATTCACAGCCAGAGTATACCAAACTGAACCCAAAGGCAGTGATGTTGGTATGAATGGATACATACATGAAGGTACAAAAAAGGAAAACAGGACAAATGATGCTAAAATGATTGTAAAAAGTTATTGATTCCTGTATACAATCTATTTTATTTATGAACTATTGTTATTATAATTTGTGTGTGTGTAAGTGTGAGTGTCAGTGTGCTTGTGGAAGACAGGACACCTTTCAGAGTTGGAGTCTCTCCATCTTGTAGCGACAGAACTCCTGATTTTTGAAGGCTGGGTGCTTAGGCTAGACTGGCTGTTTTCACTTCTTATACATTATGGAAATGCTGCAGTATCGATGCATGCCACCTCATCCAAGGTCTTACATAGGTTCAGGGATCAAACTCAGGTCATTAGAACTGTGTGGCCAGCACTTCCATCCACTGATCTAGCTTGCCGTCGCTCATGCTGACTGTTTGTCTCTAAGTTCTAACCAACAACAACCAGTGTTGTCTTGGGAGTCAGCCTAGCATGTATTGATCCATGGTATATGTGGCCAAGGATGCACTGTTATCACCTTTCCACCCAGTCAGCATCAGGAGCAGTCAATATGGTAGCAGGAGGTAAAGAGACCTCATGAGGGTGAGCCTTGTGATGTCAAGAGAAAGCTTGCTTTTCTAGCTGAGCATCCATGGCCAAGTATTGTTGTTTTCCCTGCACTTTGATGTTCATTCCTGCCCTAACATTATTGATAGATGTTTATATCCTTTAGCATAAGATCTTCTCTTCTTTCACAGAACAGGGTCAGGCTCACCACACCACCAACTTTATAGTTCATGTTTATTTTCTCTTCTTGTGCTGGTTCTGCCTTTACCAATTCTGTGACCTTAGATAAATTAGTATCTATGTGCCTCAGCTTCCTATGTGTAAAATAGACATGGTGTTACTATGATTTGCACAATAGAGCGGTTATGAGGATCAAATAACATGTATTTGATATTTGTTTCACATCTTTAAGTGACACTAAGGAGGTGTGGAACACAGCAACCATTACTGAAGCCTTTTTCTATAGTATAGGAAAATGCTTTATGGCTGTCAGGCTAAATCCTGTCCTGTAAGGCCAAACATGGCAGATTTCTTAGGTCTGGGTTTCCGGAGTGTTGAAGACAACGAGGTAATGTTTGTCTCTGTTTTAAGGTGTTAGGAATTCTGTGTCACAGAATTGTGAAAGGTTACCTTATTTTATCTAGCAAAGGCATCCACGGTTTGGGCTGAGTAAAGGCCATCTTTATTGTTATATTTCATGTAGATCACATTATTTCTTACCTTACCTCAGTCAAGCTACACCCCACTGGTCATCTATACAAAACTGTAGTGAGGCAGAACAAGCTGTACCTTTGCAGGCAACGTTCCAAAAAGGAAGAAGGAAGGAGGAAAATGCTGGTTTACCCAAAGTCCTTTGTGGCTTTCCGTCTGGCTGTTCCTGCCTCATGTCCTCATTCTGGCCAGATGGGCCCCTATTCACATCACTAACAATTACAATTGATAAGCATATACACTGAGCTCTTCTAAAAGCTCCTCTATTCCTTCAAAAACCCATGTACTTTTCTCTGTTAGAATACCCAGTAACCTTTACCCAGTAATCTATCGAGTCTGGGCTTGGCTGGTTTCATGCCATAGTTTTGTTTATTTGTTTTTCTTTTGTTTTTTGCTTTGTTTTGTTTTTAGATCAAAGGCACATTTGTACAGGCATTATGGTTCTACCCCTCCTCTGTAGACAAGCTGTGCCAAGTTGGATCGGGGACGTGTATATGCTGAATCTCTTCGAGTGCCAGGGACCAGTATGTGATCTTCTTTGGAACTGAAACATCAGGGACCCTGTTGATGGGCTCTAAGGACTTAGGGGCATCTGTAGCAGTTTTTCAGGCTTAAAAGTCTCAGCATTTTCTGCTTCTTATAGGGGTTTGCTTCTGGGTAAACTACTTACACATGACAGCCATTTCCATGAGTAGACAGGTTTCTTAAGGTCAAAACTTGAGCACTTTACACAGTTTTTACAAAAGACTGTCTCCCAGACAGGTCTTCTGGCACAATTGAGAACCTGTCAGTTTGTGGAAGTAATGGCATAAAGCCTGTCTTTGTACTATGCTGATGCAGAAGGCTTTGTCTTTCTATTAAGGAGAACACAGCAGTCAGTGGTGAAGATGGCTTTGGGGCACAACATGAGTGTCTCATAGAGGGGAGGTAGGCAGCCACTAGACGGGGCATTTTGTGCTTAGCAGGGTAACCATGGGATCTAGATATATTTAAGACAATGCTGCCAGCACCATGTGGCCCACTTGAACCCTGCCATATCCCAGTCCTAGACCAAGGCAACCAGCACTTGCTAACCCCATAGTCTGAGGGACAGGCCTAGTTTACAAGTGCTGACTTCTTCCTTAGGAACCACATCTAGCTGGTAAAGAGGTAGTCGCTTAGGCAATTACAAACACAATGCCAGAGATGCTGCCCACGCTTTTATCTAATTTTGATTTTCTTTTCTAATTTTACTTTTGGTTATTATTTTTGGTTTTGTTTTTATTTGGTTGTGTGTGTGTGTGTGTGTGTGTGTGTGTGTGTGTGTGCTATTCATGTTGTCTTGCCTGTTTTTACTTTTAGAGATGCTGTGTATCCCAGACTGGCTTAGGACTGCTTTCATCTCCTGAGCACTGGGACTACAGACATTTGTCACCAGGCCCAGATGTTCTTCCCAGCTCTAAAAAATTGACAGCTGAATTAGATGCAGTTTCCTTTATTTCCTTCTTTGTTTTATTGATCTCCTGGACTTTCATATATATATTTAGTATATTTATATCATGCCTCCTGCACCTCTTCCTGGAGCAGCCCTCAGTCCCTTCCCAATGACATCTTCTCTTGCCTCCCCTCCTTTCTTAAACCAGTCATTGGATCTACTGGTACTCTTTCATTTTGTAGGTAACATTACACTTATTTATATCCCTTTCTGATTTGTAAACTCTGGACCCTTTAAAATGTTGAACTCACTCCTATTGCCTTGGTGCTTTTCAGAGCTTTGTCCTTGGGTCAGAATTATCCTCATTACGTGGGAAGTCTTAGAGGACAAAACCTTGACAAGCCTCAGACTACCTGTATCAGAAGCTGCGTGTAGAGTCCGGCGAGATAGTTGTTGAGGAGCAATTGGAAGATTCCGACACAAACTAAGCAGTCAATCACTGTGGATCCTCAGAGACCACGGAACTTACTGGTATCTTTGAAAAAGCAATTGAGTAAACTAATCACTGTATATTGTAAATATCTGGGCACATTTGTGTTTACCCCTTTCACTTTTCCTGCTTCTAACCCAGCTGTGACTCAAATTCTTGTATGAAATATCTCAGTAAAAAGAATACAAGGAATCCAATAAGGAGTTGATGTAAAGTAGTCAGTATTCTTGTTGAATTTACCAGCATTCTTGTCCACTGCCAGTTTCTCTTATTTACTGCATCATGATCCTCTTGATTAAGACTGTTCCAGGAGGAAGCCATAAGCCTTTATCTTGTTATTTATTCCCCTCATCACTTGCAGTGTTCATAGCAACAACCTCACCTCTTTGTAGTACTTGAGGTTCTCCAAGGGACTAGAATCAAGAGCATGCACTCATGCACACGTGCGCTCTCCTCTCTCTCTCTCTCTCTCTCTCTCTCTCTCTCTCTCTCTCTCTCTCTGTCTCTCTCTCTGTCTCTCTCTCTCTCTCTCTCTCTCTCACACACACACACACACATACACACACTCACTCACACACACACAGACACGCACATCTGAAATGGCTGGGGTCTGTTGGGCAAGTTGAATACAGCATCAGTGGATGAACTCTTTCAGGAAGAGTGGAGCTGAGCACACTGAATAGTTTCCTCTCCTCCTCTAAAGGCGTGTCCAGGCTCACAGCCTATTAGATGGTGATGCTCACATTTTGGGTGGGTGTTCTCTCTGATACTATGCCACAAAACAGTTGTCCCAGCAAATTTCCTCACAGATATATCTCGGAGCAGGCTGTATTCATCTCCTGGTGTTACTCAATTCAATCAAGAATAAGCATCACATTGCCTTTCAATGGCTTACCCATACAGCAGCATATTTCCTTTGGAATATTCCTCAATACCTAAGAGCTCACGTAATCAATCATATTCCATATCTCTGTGTTGAAAGGTTTTCCCATGTTTAAACAGATATTCATATCATGGATTGAATACATTCTCATGAATCTATATTTTCCAGTAGTAGTGTTTTCTTGGATAAACACCAAGGTCATGACAAACTTTTATAAGGTGGAGAAAGAAAGTTCATAGCACAGGGCCTAGCATCTGACTCTTCTGCTTGTTACTGTTGAATGCACTGATTTCTTCATCTGTAATGTGGGGACCATTAGAGCACATACTGACTTCATTGTGGTGTTTTAAGGATCAAATCATTTGTCACATATAATATGCTTGGAAGACTACTTAGAAAGACTTACCTGTTTTTCACTTAGGCCACATAAATTTCAGTTTATGAGTCTCCATGAACATTATCCACCCAGAAGGATTCATGTTGGCCAGGAATTATGTGCCACTGGATTTCTGCTAATACCACATTTAATTCAGTGTCACCTGCAATTAGGTGTTTTTAATTTAGTATTATTTAGGATGCCAGGCCTTAAAATAGAATGCAAGACCCACAAGGCAATACATTATGCAGAATAGCTCATCAAATAGAATAAAAAGGATTTTAGACATGTGTTGAAAGGGAAGAGGACAAACAACGGGTGTAAGAATATTTATAAAACACAGACTTTTACAATCATCTATGTAGTTTTCACAAATGGCTTTTCATTCAGATGCAAGGCTGCTCTGCATAGCAGGGGAACAAATGACCTGTCTTGTCAGCACTTGTGAATCGTAATATTTACTTGTGTTGAAAGGTCATACAGTCTAGCCTGTAGTTCACAAAGGAACCTTAAACACCAAGGCAATGTGTTAATGGTCACAAAAGTAAATCTAAAGGACACATTGACAGTTAAAGTGATGACCTAAGGTGACTTACTATTAGCCAGCCAAACATTGTAATTAGTTTCAGTTCTTGGTGTTTACTGCCTTGTTGCAGAAATCAAAGTGATCATGAGATACATGTAATGTATAGCATATATAAGTTACTGTTTTCCATATGGTTCCTATACTGGTCAGTCTTAAATTACTTTGTCAAACATTAAAGTAGACATGCTGGGGGTCAGTTCTGTACCATCACAATTCACAAGGACATTTCATTTCTCTCCCATATTCAGATTAATCCCAAATGCTTGCCATTCTTAGCTCCTGTGTTTTCCTTTTAACAGAGGCTATCTCTTCTTGTCCCCAGGCATGGCTGACTTATCAGTGGAAGACATTCACACCATACTTGGGGTCCTCAGGCACAGGTAAGTTCCACAGCCTCTATAAGGCTCCTTTCGTACCAATAATAAGGAAATATTTCTAAAATCTCATCTGTAAAATGCACTGAGGCCACAATAGCAGGTCACAGCTGAGGGGCACCAGCCTCTCCTGTAGTTTTATTTTTATGTCACCCAGAATACTTGTGAGAACCAATTAGTGTCCACAAGTCTCCGGGCTGCTGTTAAGTGACCCTGGCACAGGACTCAGCTAATCCTCTGGCAGCTTGTGTGAAGTGCTTAGGAAGCTCCTGTGTCCTTACTCCAACCTTATGCTACTTGAGCCAGCTCTGGCCATTGACTATTGGCCTTGATTGTGCACTGACCATTGGCTGTTGGCCTTTTATTGTGCACTGGTGAATTTTTGATGTACAATGAATGGTGGAGATTGCCCAGACAAGGTGATGCTTATGGGTTCTTCAAGGCTTGGTTGTCTTTGGCCTTAATGATATATGGTCAAGGAAAATATTCTAGACATGAAGTTCTCAGGCGCATCAGAAATATGGACAAGGAATAATATCAAGGTTATGAAGAAAGGTTTCTTAAGTAAGACTTAACTGAGTAAGTTAGCAAGGCAAACTTGTTAGATTGAAGCTTGGTTCTTCGGTTTGTTACCTGTGTGGCTTCAACCTGTACTGAACTTTCCTCGACCTCAGTTTTCTTATCTACAAACTACACCTGACAGATAGTGTTGTCTTGGCTAAGATAACTAGTTAAGTTAACTCAGATCACCCACTGCTTCTGTAAAGTTGGCCAGTTAGATCTCAAAGCCAATAGATAAGGAAACAAAACACATCTAAATCTCATTTTTTAAAGTTAGAGATGTGATATTGATTTGTTGTTAATATTCAAGCTAGTAGAATTTTGTGTATTATTTTTACTCCCTTTTTATTGGATATTTTATTTTAAATGTTATCCTTTCCCCCCTTCCCCCCAGAAACCCCTTATTTCATTCCCCTGCTTCTGTGAGTGTGCTCCCCCCATTCCCACCTCCCCACCCTGGGGAATGACACCATCAGTCAGGGCTGAGTTTCAGGTTCAATTTTCTCAATGATCTGCTGTGTAAGCTTGACCTTTTCTATCTCAGTTTATACCTCCACAAAATGGATATGAAGGAGGTAATGAATCATAAGCACTTTCCTCAGCACCTGATTCATGGTTACGCTCTTAAACTACCTAATAAATGTTCCCCATGCTTCTGCCTGGTGCTCTAGAAATGTATGAGTCCCTTTTACTGGCTAGGACAGCCATGGAACTTCACCCCGAAGTGAGGGAAGGGACACATGGAGAAGATCTAGAAGAATGAGACTTCCTAAGAGCATCTGAGTCGTAGCTATGGAGGTGAAACTGGCCTGTAGTTATGGAGATAAAAGTGTCCTGAAGTTATAGAGATAAAACTGTCCCGTAGACATCCTTTGACGAATACATGAGGTAGATGATTCAGGGGCGTCTGTAATTCTCTCTTGTAGGTTTGTCAGATAAATACTGATGCCAGTGCACTATAAATTGAAGACTTCTAAGAAGGTTTGCTCCAAGTAGATTCCCGATGTTGCATGGGGTACATGTGTGCTATAATGTACTAATTTTAATCTACAATTAAAATGTAATTGGGCACCCTGTACTTTTATTTGTGAAATATGTAAATCTTAGCACTGTTTTCTATTATGAATTTCAGTTCTGTTTTTTTTTTTTTGTCATAGATATATTTTCCTTGCACTCAGTAATTTATCAGTTTTCTCAGAACAGTAAGGTTACACTCTATGTGTGTATATAAACACCCACACTCACAGACATATATGCATACGATGAGTAGACACATAATTATGTATATAAATATAAAGCTAAAATAAACCATGAAATAAAAGCTTTATGGGACACAAGCTAGCTAAAAGGAATATTAAACAGGCCTATGTCTGAAATCTATAAATATTGTAATTTTTAATCTGATTATCAGTGTACTAGGAGCCAGCAATGAACAAAATGAGAAAATAATTAATTAAAATTCAGGTGGCCAATGCAGAAATTCATAATGTACTTATTAATGTTCCTGTACAGAGCAGTTACTACTGAGCTAAAACATGAAACACTCCATACACAAATACATTTCCAGGGAAAAAACATAAAGTCATGGAATTGGGCAGATGTAGGATCTTTGTTATCTTTAAACCAATGTTATTAACTAATGTCTAAAACACAAATATGTATGTGCAAGCACACATCTATGAGTGCATGGGTCTTAATTGGCAATTTGGAAGATAAATTTTCTATTAGATTTCACAGCTCTACAAACAGAACTAGTGAGATTCTTACTCTGTGAAATCACAGATGACACCAAGAACTACAGGCAACCAAGGGATGCTGGGAACGAGTGAAATCTTCTTCCTCAGGGAACAGAGTTTCAATTGGTATCCAATACCTAATAGTCAGGCCTGAAGACATACACAGGCAAGAAAAATGGTATAGACTGAGCAGGTTGTACTTATGTATTTAGAAATATATATGTATATTCATAAATGTGTGACAACTAATGAAGACACGAATTTGAAAGAAAACAGGGAGGAGGGGCACATGAGAGGGTTTAGACAGAGAAGCAGAAAGGGGAAAATGATAAAATTATAGTATCAGAAAGTAAAAGAAATAATAAAAACTGGGTCAAGCAGAAGTTCTGTTTTAAATAGTTCAAGTTTAAGCTCATCTGAAACAAAATTATGGGTCAACAGAAACTTATTGAAAATAGATAGCCAATTAGATGTTTATGAATTATGATGAAAAATGAATTCATGTGCCATAATTATTTAAGTGCATGCAGGCAGAATACAAGAATGCAAGCAATTCTGTGCAGCAGAGGGAGACAGGTCATGTGATAGCATTTCTTGGCTTAATTGATGTTGGGGGTCTAAAATAACACTAGAAGAATTTTGTTTTTAAATTTTTACTAGCTTCAATGATCCATGCCATTTGAATTTCTGCCCCTTTATAAATTTGAACTCTCAGTGGATTGTCTGCAACATCTCAGATTCTTTTTTCTTCTGAGGATAAAAGCGCTCTTGAAGACCATGCTACCCCTCTGCTTTCTTACCCTTTTAATTTCCACTCGATTTCTAGAGCCTTCTCTCCTGCCCTCAGGTAACGTAGTAATTAAATTAGGACAGAACCAAATAGCTCTGATATTCAGACAAACGTAAACACTTCTTTCACATGCCTGATAAATTACCCTCTTGGTTTTCCTGAATGTGTAAAATTATTCAAGCTAAGCTGCCACCCCTCTTGTGTTGCTGTGTAGGGATGGTGGCTACTCTAAAATGCAAAACTATGAAGCAAACACTGTCATCATTATGCATTTCTGGATTAAACTGCATAGGAAAAGGTAATAGGCCTAATTAAAAATAAAATTTAGATCTGTGTTTTATATCCCAATAATATTGTGAACTTCATTTTGATAATCGGAGCAAGCTGGATGCTTTTATGATTTCACACAATTCCAGTTCAATTCCCTGCTCCTAACCTTCAAAGTAAAGGGCTCTAGGAAGTTCACCTTGTCACTGCCCAGGTGAATGTATTTTTAATGACACACTAAAGAAAACACAAAGGTTCAAAGTTAACTGGACTCTAAGAAGCTCCTGTGCTACAGTAGCATTGAAATATCAGAAAGTTTAAAGCAGCTATAACAAAACAGGCAAATATAATCTTAAACCCTTACTTAAGGCCCAGACTTCCCTAAGAATAGAAGACATTTACAGACAACGGAAGTTAGTAGGAACACCTAGAGTGATTTTGATTGCTACTTAAAAACTTAACTCTTCAGGATAATTACTTCCTTTGACATTAAGTAAATGAGTAGTATCGTGGGTGGTGGTGGTGGTGATGATGATGATTCTGATGCTGTAGTTGTACTGGCTAGTTTTACGGCAACTTGATACAAGCTAGAATCATCACAGAGGAGTGATACTCAATTGAGGAATTGCTTCAGTAAGATGCAGCTGTAAGAATTAATTAGTGATTGATTTGGGAGGGCCCAGCCCATTATGGGTAGGGCTTCCACTGGGCTGGTGGGTCCTCGGTTCTATAAAAAAGCAGGCTGCCTGAAAGTTTCTGCCCTGCTTGAGTTCCCGTCCTGACTTCCTTCAGTGATGAACAATGATGTGAAAGAACAGCCAAATAAATCCTTTCTTCGCCAGCTTGTCTTTTTCATCATGTTTGGTACAGCAATAGAAACCATAAGAATTAACAGTTTAAGAAGCTAAAATGCTTTATTGTAGCTTACAGTTCTAGAGTAATAGAGTCTATTTTGGTGGGGAAGACATGACAACAGGCAGGCAAGGCATGGCAGCAGAGACAGGAGGGAACAGAAAAGTGGTCATATTTTCATATACTCCCAGAAGGGAAAGAACAGATTATAAAACTCTCAAAGCCTGTATTGAGTGATGGAATTCCTCCAACAGGCCCTGCCTTTTAAAGGTTTGATAACCTTCTCAAACAGAATCAGTAACTGGGACCAAGCATTTAAATACTGAGCTACGCAGGATAGTCACTCACAGGCTTGTGGTCACCTCACAATGCAGAATGCCCTTATTCTAGCTTCAGATGTCTTCATAATTTTTAAAAAGTCCTAACACTGTTCAACATTCAAAGCCAAAGGGCTCTTCTGAGACTCAAAGCAATCACTCAACCTACTGTAAAATCAAATCAAATCAAAACAAAACCAAATTACATACTTTCAAATACAATGGTCCAGAATATACATTCCCATTTCCAAAGAGAGGGATGGAGGCATAATGAGAAAAGATTGGCCCAAGGAGAGCTTGAAACCCACCAGTGCAAACACCACATGCTGTAGCTCCATGTCGGCCATCTGGTGTTTCTGTATCAAAGCACTTAGACTGTTCTGCCCCTACAGCTTTGCTTCCTGCAACATACACCATTCTCTTGCCCTCCCTGTATGCATCTCTACTTGGAGAGCACATCATATTTCTTTTTTTTTTTACAACTTTATTTTAAAAAACAAAGATAAATGTACAGATTTTAAGCACTTTTTGCATAAAAGTATACAATACATTTTTGTCAGTACTTGGTTTTTTTTTTTTAAGGTTTGATAGTGTGATTACGATCTTACTAGTTACAATGAGCATAAAAGTACATGTAAAACAAGATGTAACCTGAAAATAGTCAAAGTTTACTTGGTGTGTAAAGATTTTTTTTTTTTTTTTTTTTTTTTTTTTTACAATGAGCAAACAGTACATGTAGTACAGGGTGTAACCCAGAATTTGTCAATGTGTTCTTGGTGGGTAAGGATTGAGCATGACTTTTTTTTTGTTTTGTTTTGTTTTGTTTTCTTTTTTTCTTGGACTTCGCACAGTCTGTGAGTTGTTTCTGGGTCAGTGCGAGCCTCTGGGGGTTAGCATCCCACTATCAGTGACTGCATATTATGTCTGTTCTTTTGTGACTGGGTTATCTCATTCAGGATGACATTCTCTAGATGCAGCCATTTTCTTAAGAATTTGGTTAAGTCATTGTTTCTGGTGGCTGAGTAGTATTCCATTGTGTAAATGTACCAAAATTTTTGTATCCATTCATCGACTGGAGGACATCTGGGTTCTTTCCAGCTTCTGGCTATTAAAAATAGAGCTGCTATGAACATTGTGGTGCATGTATCTTTGTTGTGTATTAAAGTGTCTCTGGGGTATATGCCCAGAAGTGGAATAGCTGGGTCTTCAGGTAGTACTATGTCCAATTTTCTGAGGTATTGCCAGACTGATTTCCAGAGTAGTTGTATCAGTTTACAACCCCACCAACAGTGGAGAAGTGTTCCTCTTTCTCCTCAACCTCGCCAGCATCTGTTGTCATCTGTGTTTTGGATCTTGGCCAATCTGACTGGTGTGAGGTGGAATCTCAGGGTTGTTTTGATTTGCATTTCCCTGATGGCTAAGGATGTTGAGCACTTCCTCAGATGTTTCTCAGCCATTCGATATTCCTCAATTGAGAACGTTTTGCTTAGCTCTGTACCCCATTTTTTAATAGGGTTGCTTGATTCTCTGGTGTCTAGCTTTTTGAGTTCTTTGTATACCTTGGATATTAGGCCTCTATCTGATGTGGGTTTGGTAAAGATCTTTTCCCATTCTGTTGGCTGCCATTTTGTTTTCTTGACAATGTCCTTAGCCTTACAGAAACTTTGCAATCTCATTAAGTCCCATTTGTTAATCTTTGACCTTAGAGCTTGAGCCATTGGTGTTTTCTTCAGAAAAATTTCTCCTGTGCCTATGTGTTGTAAGGTTTTCCCTACATTCTCCTCTAATAGTTTCAGTGTATCTGGTTTAATGTGGAGATCTTTGATCCACTTGCACTTGAGCTTTGTACAAGGAGATAAGAAAGGGTCTATTTTCATTTTTCTGCATGCTGAGTGCCAGTTGGACCAGCACCATTTGTTGAATAGGCTGTCCTTTTTCCATTGAATGTTTAAGGCTCCTTTGTCAAAAATCAGGTCACTGTATACATGAGGGCTCATTTCTGGATTTTCTATTCTATTCCATTGATCCATGTGCCTATTTCTGTACCAGTACCATGCAGTTTTCAGCACAATTGCCTTGTAATATAGCTTGAGGTCAGGGATAGTGATTCCCGCAGATGTTTTCTTGTTGTTGAGGACGGATTTCACAATTCTAGGTCTTTTGTTGTTCCATGTGAAATTGCACATTGATCTTTCCAACTCAATGAAGAACTGGATTGGAATTTTAATGGGGATTGCATTGAATCTGTAGATTGCTTTTGGTAGGATGGCCATTTTCAAAATGTTGATCCTTCCAATCCATGAGCATGGGAGATCTTTCCATTTTCTGAGATCTTCCTCGATTTCCTTCTTTAGAGGTTTGAAGTTCTTGTCATACAGGTCCTTCACTTGCTTAGTTAGAGTCACACCAAGGTATTTCATAGTTTTTGTGACTATTGTGAAGGGTATATTTTCCCTCGTTTCTTTCTCCACATGTTTGTCCTTTGAGTATAGGAAGGTACTGATTTGTTTGAGTTAATTTTGTATCCAGCCACTTTGCTGAACTTGTTTATCAGCTGTAGGAGTTCTCTGGTGGAATTTGTGGGGTCACTTAAATACACTATCATGTCATCTGCAAAGAGTGATGTTTTAACCTCTTCCTTTCCAATTTGTATCCTCTTGATTTCCTTTTGCTGTCTAATTGCTCCAGCCAGGACTTCCAGTACTATGTTGAATAGGTAGGAGGAGAGCGGGCAGCCTTGTCGAGTCCCTGATTTTAGTGGGATTGCTTCAAGTTTCCCACCATTAAGTTTGATGTTGGCTGTTGATTTGATGTATATTGCTTTTATTATATTTAGGTATGAACCTTGGATTCCTGTTCTTTCCAGGACTTTTAACATGAAGTGGTGTTGAATTTTGTCAAATGCTTTCTCAGCATCTAGTGAGATAACCATGTGATTTTGTTCTTTGAGTTTGTTTATATGGTGGATTACATTGATCATTTCCTTATATTAAACCATCCCTGCATCCCAGGGATGAAGCCTACTTGGTCATGGTGAATGATCATTTTGATCTGTTTTTGGATTTGGTTTGCAAGGATTTTGTTGAGTATTTTTGCATCAATGTTCACAAGTGAGTTTGGTCTGAAGTTCTTTCCTTGTAGGGTCTTTGTGTGGTTTAGGAACGAGGGTTATTGTAGCCTCAATAAATGAGTTAGGTAGTATTCCATCTGATTCTATCTTGTGGAATAGTTTGGAGAGTATTGGTGTTATGTCCGCAATAAATGTCTGATAAAATTCTGCACTGAACCCGTCTGGACCTGGGCTTTATTTGGTTGGGAGGCTTTTGATGACTTCTTCTATTTCTTTAGGTGTTATGGGATTATTTAGATGGTTTACTTAGTCCTGGTTTAACTTTAGCATCTTGTATCTGTCTAGGAATTCGTCCATTTCCTCCAGATTTTCCAACTCTGTGGAGTATAGTTTTTTGTAGTAGGATCTGATGATTTCTCGAATTTCCTCAGTTTCTGTTATGTCCCCATTTTCCTTTCTGATTTTGTTAATTTGGATACTCTCTCTTTGCCCTCTAGTTAGTCTGGCTAGGGGTTTATCAATCTTGTTGATTTTCTCAAAGATCCAGCTCTTGGTTTTGTTGATTTTTTCAATGGTTCTTTTTGTTTCTATTTGGTCTATTTCTGCCCTAATTTTGATTATTTCTTGCCGTCTACTCTTCTTGGGTGTATCTGCTTCCTTTTGTTCTAGGGCTTTTAGCTGTGCTGTCAAGTTGCTGATGTATGCTCTCTCCAGTTTCTTTTTGGAAGCACTTAGGGCTATGAGTTTTCCTCTAAGTACTGCTTTCATTGCATCCCATAGGTTTGGGTATGTTGTGTTTTTGTTTTCGTTGAATTTCTTTCTTTATTTCTTCTTTGACCCTGCTATCCTTTAACAGAGCATTGTTTAGTTTCCATGTGTATGTGGGCTTTTTGTTGTCTTTGTTGTTGTTAAAGACCAGCCTTAGACCCTGGTGATCTGAGCGGATGCATGGGAGTATTTCAATCTTCTTATATCCATTGAGGCTCATTCTGTGTTCAAGTATGTGGTCAATTTTCAAGAAGGTGCCATGGGGTGATGAGAAGAAGTTGTATTCTTTTACTTTAGGATGATATGTTCTGTAGATATCTATTAATTCCAGTTGGTTCAAAGTCTCTGCTAGTTTTACAGTATCCTTGTTCAGTTTCTGTTTCCATGATCTATCCATTGGAGAGAGTGGGGTATTAAAGTCTCCACTTCTATTGTGTGGCCTGAAATGTATTTTTTGAGCTTTAGTAGGGTTTCTTTTATGAATGTGGGTGTTTTTTTATTTGGAGGATATATGTTAAGGATTGAGAGTTCCTTCTGACAGATTTCCCCGGTAATGAGTAAAAACTGTCCTTCCTTATCTTTTTTGATAACTTTTGTTTGGAAATTTACTTTATTCGATATTAGAATAGCCACTCCAACTTGTTTCTTGGGGCCATTTGCTTGGAAGGTTTTTTCCCAATCTTTTACTCTGAGATAGTGTCTGTCTTTGTCTCTGAGATGAGTGTCCTGTGTGCAGCAAAATGCTGGAATCTGTTTATGTATCCAGTCTGATAGTCTTTGCCTTTTTATTGCGGTATTGAGTCCATTTATGTTAATAGATATCAAGGAATAGTTGTTTCTGCTTCTTGCCATTATTGCTTTAGTGGGTTGAGTTGTGTCTGTGTCTTTTTCTTCTTTTGGTTTTCTTGCTTAGGAGTTTTCTTGTTTTTACTAGGATGTATTTCCCCTCGTTGTGTTGTGTTTTCCACCTATAATTCGTTGTATTGCTGGGTTTGTGGTCAGATATTGTGTAAATTTCGATTTGTCTTGAAATATCTTCATCTCTCCATCTATGGTGATTGAAGTTTTGCTGGGTATAGCAGCTTGGGCTGGCACTTGTGCTCTCTTAGGGTATTCATGATGTCTGTCCAGGCTCTTCTAGCTTTCATAGTCTCTGTTGAGAAATCGGGTGTGATTCTGATTGGCCTGACTTTTTATGTTACCTGACCTTTTTCCCTTACTGCTTTTAGTATTCCTTCTTTGCTTTGGGTACTTGGTGTTTTGACTATTATGTGTCGGGAGGTGTTTCTTTTCTGGTCCAACCTATTTGGAGTTCTGAAGGCTTCTTTTATGCTCGTGGTCATCTCATTCTTGAGGGTAGAGAAATTTTCTTCTACGATTTTGTTGAAGATATTTACTGTGCCTCTTAGTTGATACTCTTCTCCCTCTTCTATTCCTATTATCCTTAGGTTCGGTCTTCTCATTGTGTCCTGGATTTCCTGGACATTTTGGGTTAGGAGCTTTTTGTTTTTTGCATCTTCTCTGGCTGTTTTGTCTATGTTTACAATGTTGTCCTCTGCCCCCGAGATTCTCACTTCCATCTCTTGTAGTCTTTTTGAAATGCTTGCTTCTGTGACTCCTGATTTCTTTTTTAGGTGTTCTACCTCTAGTGTTATCTTTTAGTGTTTTCTTTATTGAGTCAATTTCCGTTTTAAATTCCCTCTTCCATTCCTTCATCTTTTTGGTTCTGTTTTCCTCTAGTTCTTTGAGTTCTTTGAGTGTTTTTCTTGTTTCCTCTTTAAAAGCTTCTGATTCTTTTTGCTTTTCCTCCCGTTCTTGTTTAAGTATCTCTATTAGCATCTTGAGGTATGATTTCAGGTCTGCGTCTTCTTTTTCTGGAGTGTTTGGCATTCCAATGCTTGCTGTTATGGGAGAGCTGGGTTCTGGTTTTGCCAGGTTGTCTTGGTTTCCTTGGGATATACTCTTTCGCTTTCCTCTTGCCATCTTGTTGTCAGTGATATGTTCTTACCTTTCCCTTGTATCTGGTCTATGACCCTGGATCTCCACTGGTCCAGGTGGTGGATGGTCCGAGCCCTGTTCTGCACCCCAAAGCCGCCGGGTGGAAGCAGGGCGGGGACGTGCTTTCCGTGCGTACTCTGCAGAGATCTCTCTGCTCCCTGGCTGCCCAGATCTCCTACTCACCAGTCTTTAAAACTTTAGGAACTGCTGGTCCGGGTGGCGGATGGGCCGAGCCCTGTTCTGTGCCCCAAAGTCGTCGGGTGGAAACAGAGGTTTCAATGCTGTGTCCCTGGTCCCTGGCTCAGACAGGGCGGGGGCACGCTTTCTCTGCACACTCTGCAGAGTTCTCTCTGCTCCCTGGCTGCCCAGATCTCCTACTCACCAGTCTTTAAAACTTTAGGAACTTTCGCATCATATTTCTGATACCTCTATCAGAATCATAGATACCCTATGTCTTAGGGTCTGTCCTCTAAGATGGGTTTCACCTTTACTGTATAATACAATGGTTCTGATGGCTCGCTTTTCATGGATTCTGACCCTGCCTGGCCTCAGAGGCTCTCAGAAAAGGAAAAGAAAGCTACCATCCCACCAATCTTGTAACCAAACCCTTGAATCTGATGTTGGGGGTGGGAATTAATCACTTCACAGCATCAACCAACCTGGTCTTCTGGAAGAGCAGTATTCATTCTTAACTACTAATCCATTTCTACAGCCCCGTGGGATAAATTCCTTGGTCCATATTGTGTATCAATAAATCATTTGGAAATGAGGAAGAAGATGGAATGGCATAATTAATACACAGAAGAATACAGCGATCCTGAAATCAGGATTTCCTTCCACCCTTTGGCACGCTTTATTTTCTATTGTATTACTTTGGCAGCATCTTAATGTCTGGCACTTTATGATCTGATTACATTGAAACTGAGTGTTGATAAAGATAAGAAGGGTCATACAGTGGTTTGTTTTCCTCTGTGGGTAGAGAAATTGCCTTACAGGAAAACGATGTCCAAATATTTAATGTCCAATAAATAATGCTGCCCCCTCAGAAAAAATGACTACAGTATAAGCGTACTAACAGCAGACATACTTTGTCAGTTTACTGACATATCTACAGTGCTTACAATCCGGAGTTGGTGTACAGGTAGTATCCAAGAAATACTTGCAGAGAGAAGAAAGGGCACCCCAGTTGTACCAAACTGGGAGTGTGGAGCAGGTCTCTTCTGTTGGGAATCCCTGGACACATAGTACTCAAGGTAAAGAGAGCCCGAGTCCAGTTTGGCTTCCAGGCTTTACTGACTTGTTTCTCTCCATTCCCCGGTGATGGTCCTTTTCCTGTTGGAGATTTTCTTCTGCCTGTGTGAGATGGTGTGAGAAAGAAACAATATCCACAAGTGTTTCTCTTTTCAGTTCGAAAGCCTAAGCTCTGCCTTCATCCAAAGATCTCTTTTCCTCCCCTGTCCTGCTTCTGTGCTTTTCTCACCACCTTCAAAGGAGGAAGCCATCCTCCTTAAATGAGAAAAAATCTGTTTTGTGAATTCAGAACTAGTTACAGCAAGATGTTTGCACCGTGTTGAACATAGCTGTGGCTGTAGGTCTTGAGAGGCAATTTCGAATGAAATGACCTCACAAGAACACAGCAAATGTCTTGAAACATTTACTTTAGAATGTCTCTATTGAACACTAATGCTAGAATTTCGGTGTAGTAAGGTGACAGACATATGTTGAAAAAAGACCCACACATGAAAGAAGTAGGCACTAGTAAGTAGAAAATAGCAGAGAAGGGATTAATTATGCTTAGTAAAGTCAGAGGTAGCCACAAAGGTGTCCTGCTTGAACAAACAACGGAGAAGCACAGGTACTGCAAATTGGGCTAAAACACTGCATCTGGGAAACAGACCAAAACAGATCTTTTCTTGCAGGAGCAAGGACACATTCCGAGGATGGAGGTCTGGGAGACTGCAAATTTGTTAGAACATATATTGGCTTTAGAATATAGATATGGCTAGAACATGGATTTCAGAACAGAATAAGCAAGACAGTTGAAACTGGCATTTAAGGGACCTTTCATGTAAGGGAATAGATGGGGAATTCTCATGAATTTTGAGCATAAAAGATGACCTCATAATTTATTCAATTTAGAAAAAAAAATCTTTGCTTTGTCAAAAGTAATAAGGCTGGTAAAAAACACCCCACTCTCTTCTCTTCCTCATCTTTATTCAGCCTCCTCTTCTTTCTAAAACAAAACAAAACAAAACAAAACAAAACAAAACAACAAACATAAAAACAAAAACCCCAAACTACTCCATTAAAACCAGACAAAACTGCTAATAAAGAAACAACTTAGAGACTAGAGAGCGAGCTCAGTGGGCAAAGTATGTGATGTTTAAGAACCAGGACTTTGTTTGCTTTTCACGCACATCTGTGAAAGCCTGCCATGGGAGTGTATTCCTAAGATCCCTGTGCTGGGAGATGGAGGCAGGAGGACCCTGGGGCTCAGTGGCTACCTAATCTAACCAATCAAGTGAACTCTAGGTTCAGTGAGAGACTGTTCCAAGATAAGGTGGAGACACTTCTAGTTTTCCTAGCCATATGCATGGGAGAACATGTGTGTGCTCACACGCAGGCACACACACACACATAAACACACATACAATAATACTACAGCATACCTGTGGAAACATGCACACACATAAAGAAAAAAATAATAAAATGCCAGCATGTTATATATTAACATACATTTTCTCTCTCGTCTGTGAACAATTATGACTAATAATAATAATAATGATAATGATAATAATAATAATAATAATAATAATAATAATGAATAATATCATTCTTCAAAGAGCAAACTTAGGCTTGAGGAAGGCAATGAACTTGACGTAGGTCCCAAGAGTAGTAAGGGAACAGATCTATGCAATGGGATTGCAGAGTGTGACTTCCTGTTAGGTATTCATGAGCCCACTGATGCCAGCGTTCTCAAAGTTGCTGTGACCATTCTTCCTTACAGCAGAAGGATGTTAAGCACCTTCCTTAAGTCTTACTTTTTTATTTCTGGTCATTTCCAGTTCAAGCGTAAAACCCAGAACTGTCTTCTCATGGTTTTCTCCTGGGGTCACAGATAAGCCCAGACTTGTCTGTGTCCCAGCTTAGACGCTCTGGCTGGTAATAAGCATTGTGTTACTTCACACTGACTTCTGTGGAATGTGCCAGTCTCTGAATGGCTATTCTGACCTATCGTCTAAAACCAACATGTTTTTCTATGTTTAATATATTCAGATATATTCAGATATAGTTATTAGTTCATCGATTTCAAAACATAGAATTGAAATAACTTTCTATCTTCATTTGTTTTTCTGTCTTCCCACCATTATGAGAATAAAAAAAAAGGAATTTCAACTTAGAGTCACAGATGAAGGTATTTAACAAGACTCTGAGAAGGGCTGGTGGGATGGTTCAGCAGTTAAGAGCATTAGCTGCTCTTCCAGGGGACCTGATTTCAATTCCAAGTGCCCACAGGACAGTTCACAACTCTTGGTAACTTTGGTTCCATGGGATCTGACACTGTCATACAGACATAGATGCAGGGAAAAAAAACCAATGCACATAAAATACAAATAAATAAATTATAAAAGAATCTGAGATCACTTTTAGCTGTCTTAGAAAAAGAAAATAATTTTAAAATGTTACTGTGTGTGTGTATAGGTATGATATTTGTTTTGTTTTGAGTGAGGGCGCACACACATATTATAAAAGATGCATGAGAGTCAAAGGACAGCTTGTGAGAGTTCCCTGTTGGTCCTGAGATCAAATTCAGATGCTGAAGCCTGCCCGTCAGGCATTTTTCTCTGTCGCCCAGAATTTAAAGACATTAGTAAGAGTAAGTTGCTCTCCATTATATTTTAGATGAAGGGGTAAAACAAATTCCAGACTCCCATCACAGATTTCAGACAAACTATTATCTGAGCAGAAAACCTTCCAAATGGTGCCAGTCACTGAGTTTGGGGCTCTTATTTTTACGTATACAAAGCATTCTTGTGTAAAGTTAAATAATTACTCAACTCATTTATGGCTCAATGTTTATCTCTTTGGATAAAATGATAGCTTCTTAAGGAAAAACATTTCTTAATGTTAGACCTTTATTTTCATTTCTCTCTTCCTCCCTCTTCCTCTCCCCCCTCTCTTGTGCATGGGCCCTTGTGCACATGAGTGCATGTGGGGGTCAAAAAAGGGTTTTGGATTCTATGAAGCTAGAGTTACATGTGAATACTAAACTAATGTCATCTAGAAGAGCAGCAAGGCTTTTAGCCACTGAGCTGAGCTGTCTTTCCAATTCTAAAACATTTTAAAATCTGAGTTACAACTGTAGCATCAATCTTGAGTCTAGGCCATTAATACCAGCAGAGTCTCAGCGCATACTTATTGCACACACAGAAATATGATTGATCCATTGACAAGCAGAGAGGGACAGCATTGGACTCTTGTGGCCAGAGGAATGAGCAGGGTTAATGGTAATCTCTGGAATCCCATCTCAGAAGTGGTTCTGTTCTGAAGAACATAGGCCCATTATGTATTATGGTTGATTCTCCCCTGATTGCTAGGTGTTTCTTGTCATCCTATCTTAAGTGAAATGAGGCTTCAGTCGGTGTTTCACTCTGCTTTTAATTTTGTTGGTGGCAGCAGTGGGAGCAACAACAGTGGGGATGTTTTTTTGTTGGAAGGGGGTGCCTGTGCTTTTTTTTTGCATAATTGTATCTAAGGGACAATGTCAGCAGCTTCTGCACTATTAGTTTGATTTGCAGAACAAAAGCTTGCACCTTCTCCTCAGTGAAACTCCAAATGGTCTTCTAATACCAAGACACTCTTCTAAAAGAACACAGTTCAGACTTTTGAGTGGTAGGTCCCATTAATCACTGCCTACATGAATGATATGAATATGAGTTCTGGCATGTTTAGCCATTCTGACCTCTGCCCAGAGTTACACATGGCCTCTGGACAGAACTACACACTTTTAGCACATAGATTCAGGAATCCTTAGGAACTGTGGTTTCCACATAAATGGTTTTTAATTTTTTTTTCTGTGGTGGAGATGAAATCTTTGTGAAATGAGGAAACACATGCTTTGGAAAGCATACAGAGGACAATGGATTGTTTAACTGTTCATACCCGAAAGTTCTCTGGTAGCTCCACATTGTCACCACAACTGCTGCAATGTAAGAAGACACAGAACACTTAGCACACTTGGCAGAAGACCTGAAGTAATGCTAAGGGCACGTAAGCCAGAAACCCAAGGACTAAATCTGTCTGAGATTAGAAAGTCAGAGGGACATCTATAAGATCAAATGATATTTCCCCCGAGTGTCATCAAGACTGTGAAAAGTCTCTTCCATGTTGCTTTCATTTCACCAGGCTTCAATTAGGTAGACACACAGACACACCTACACAAGGCATGTTTGTTCTCCCACAGGCAGTAGATGGCATCCAAAAAGAAGGTGACTACACAATCACTTCCTATGACTTATTTACTGCTAGTATAATGAGTGTGTCCATCTCTTGTGTAATTCTCCCGTCGTCGTTCTTTTCTCCCTGAGCAAATAAATAAGCCATGGGGATTATTATTTAACCTTGATCCCAGCTGTATTATAACTCTGTTTTCTTTCGTGCCTCTCATCTCCTCTGGCAGACATGGTAGAAAACAAGGTTTGCTGTACAGAGAAGGAACCATCATCCTAGGAAAATGGTGGAACAACTTGGGGCTTTCCAGAGTAACTAGAAAGGGAATGTCCTTGACAAACACAGACATATTGGAAACTGGCTCTGGAGTCTGAGCTACCTCCTGTTTTGTTTTTCAGGATCAAGAGAGGGCATGATGTTGACTCTGTTTATAAAAGGAGTCGCCTGTACAACCACTGGACTGCTCCCAGAGCAGGGATAGAATGAAAGGATGGACAGGAAGTGGCAGTGGTGCCCACAGCCCCAGCTGGCGTAACCTCAGAACATTGTGGAGGATAGTGTTCCAAAGAGAGATTGCAGAGTGCTTTTGGTACGTGCTGTACAAATAGACTAAAGGCTGCTCTACGGTAGGTAAAATCAGTCCCAGGAATAGAAAATGAATAGAAACAGCAATATCAACAACAAAAACTCTTGTCAATAAGGTATTGTATGATACAACCAAACTTCATAGTTGTAAGCCACTTAAATCCTCTGAATATGAGACACTACCTCTGGGAGACCTCAGAGAGGCCATCGGATGACTGTACAGCCCCTCCGGACATAGATCTAAGGAGTGAGGTATCCCTTCAGTGTGAGGTGGCCAGGTTGACTCTTGATCATAAGAATATTTCTCTTTCTGTATCTTCTCCACTTTAATTCATCCACAGGAACCTCCACAGAGTAACTCTCACATCTGCATTTGTTTAAACAAGAATGGCCCCTGCAGACTCATGTACTTGAAAGCTTGATTTCTGGTCCATGGACTTTTGGGAAGGATCAGGAGTGGAGGAGGTGTATTGCAAAGGGGGGTTCTTTGAGGTTTCAAAAGTGCAGTCCAGGCCTAGTGTCCCTCTCTCTGCCTGCTGTCTGGAGATCAGGACATGGCTCTCAGTACTGCTCCAGCACCATGTCTGTGTGCCTGATGGCTTGCTTCCCACCATGATGATAATGGGCTAACCTTCTGAAACTGTAAGCAGGTCCCCAGTTAAATGCTTTCTTTTATAAGAGTTGCCTTAGATATAGCGCCCCTTTGAATCCGTGGAATAGTAGAGAAGATGCTATCTGAAAGCCTGCCACAACTAGTCTTCCTTGTCCTAGTAGCAAGCTAAGCATTGCAGTACAGCTCACATTCTTCCCTTTATCATGTTTTTCTAGATATTTGCCTTTCTGAATAAAGTGAATAAATGCAATTTTATAATATATATGTATATATGAACTTCTCTGTGATATAATATGTGTATGTGTATGTGTATGTGAAATAATGTTTCTTACCACAAAAGGCTAAATTATCACTTAAAAAAATCTTTGTCACATTTCAGATGAAATCAGGTTGAAGACCAAACAACCTTTCCAGCATAGCAGTATGTTCTTGCAAGCTGATATTTTTGAACTATATTGAGTTCTTTGTATAGTGTTAGTGTACTATTAACAATAGCAGAGTATGGGCTGGAGAGATGACTCAGTGGTTAAAAACATTGGCTTCTCTTCCAGAGAAACTGGGTTTGATTTCCAGTACCCACACGGTGGCTCATAACCTTCAATGACTCAAGTCCCAAGGGATCCAGTGTCCTCTTCAGTCCTCAATGTGCTTCTCAGACTTGCAAGCAGGCAAAACACCCATATACATAAAATAAAATAAAATATTTGAACCAGAAAAAAATGGGTCGTGTATATATACATATCTTGGGCTATGCATGTGAAGTATTTGGACAGCTTGACTTTCTCTAGTTTCTTGTTTATCTGTTTTGTTTTGCTTTGTTTTGCCTTCTCAGCCAGTTGCTTGAGACATGCTTGCTTAAGTAAATCGATGTTCTTGTTTTCAGTGGCTTCTGCTCTGAGAACAACAAGAAGTCTATGTCCATCGGAGACTGACCTTTATACTATTTCCAGCAGAATGGTACTGAGCATCACACCTTTTGTGCCAAGGAGCACCCAGAACTGGAAGCTACTCTTTTCTTGTTTTTCACAATGACACCCACTGATCCACTCCTGGCACCGTGTCTCTGCATGTGTTGTGGATTAGATCCGATGGAAGGTTCTGTGCTGTCAGTCCAGCCTGTGCTTTGCTATGTCAACCTGTTGGCAACTGCAAGCTGTTACATCTGCCAGATGACTCAACCCAGATGGGAACGCCCAGAGGAGATGTGTACTTTGTGTTGCAAGAAGATATTGGGTGATGTGGTTGTCACAGGTGTATGATTATATCTTTCTTAAAGTCTGGAGAGAGTGACAAGGGAGGCTTTTCTTCTTCTTACTTTGCAGCTTAAAATATAGAAATTGTTTCTCAACTTAAAGCAGAAACAGTCCAAAGAAATGCTATGATCTTCAAGGAGGAAGCCACAGCTTCTCTGAGTTATAGAGAATAATTTCCTACCACAGTCAGACAAGGGTAGGTCATATGTATTGCAAATATGTCCATTTTAATAGAGATTTAACTGTGATAACGATTACCTACTGGGAATAATTGTAGACAAAAAGAACAATGTAGCTTAGAAAATCAAATGCAGCCTAACCCTCCCCCCACCCCCGTAAAATCACACACCAGGGTCAGAAAAACCAAAGTTGTACTTTGCTTTTTCATTTTCAAAATTGTGTCCGGTGCTTTGCTAAATGTTTGATTCTTTTTTTTTCCTTTGTATCTCTCTATGAATTCTCATTTGAGTCGAATGTGAATATACCCTTTTAATTTAAAAGACTCTTTTGCTTAGGCAGTTAGAAACAAATACTTCATGCAGAAGCCAACAAGCTTGTATCTCAGCAGGCAGCTATAAAATCTTCACTTTAAACAGAGGGGCAACTGTTGACGGTAGAGGTTTCCCTTTAAATTCGCAGGC
Organism: Micromys minutus; assembly: GCF_963924665.1. Classification (NCBI taxonomy): domain Eukaryota; kingdom Metazoa; phylum Chordata; class Mammalia; order Rodentia; family Muridae; genus Micromys; species Micromys minutus. The sequence continues at coordinate 61,525,143 of NC_137973.1, read as the reverse complement.
TTGTGCAGATCCACCATGATGCAGGTCAGAAGTGAAAAAAAAAAAATGCAGAACTCCAATCTACATCCCTGCCAGGGGCTAATGTTCTGATCGTTTGCATGCTATTGGGCCCACCACTGGTGGAGCCACTTGCTGACCATACAGGTGATGGATATGGGGGTACCATAACCTGTGTCACTTGGGACTTGCAAACTTGACTAAGTTGGCAAGGGCATAAAGAAAGGACAGACCAACAGACACACGTCCAGAAAAGCTGGGATCAGGTGGGCTGTGGGCACTCTGACTAGTGATCATAACTCTGTAGCAACCCAGAACCCCCATGTGCTTATTATGTAGAGCACACGGGGATGGGTTAACCAGCCTTCACTGGAGGTCTCAATAGGGAGCAGCCTGAGGCTGTTAACACATGGAAGAGGAAGCTACAGTGGTTAGTTTGTGCACATACCGTCAAATTGCTGGTCATCACTGGTTCTTGGAGCTGAGGAAAAGTTTGCCAACTTCCCATGGGTTCCTTGACATGGCCTAGCACTATACATTCACTTGGGTTTTACTCTATACATGCTTCTGCCAGGGGCCAGCCATGTTGGTGCTAATATAGATATGAGATGCTTGCCCTACTTCTCTGGAGCCTTACTACAACAAGCTACTGGGTCTCCCAGGAGCCGCATACCCCAAACTTTAGAGCGCCACTGGATGTCATTAGTTTGTGTACCCAAATCTTCCTTTCTGTGTTTCCCATTGCACTTTTCCCAGTGCCTGATGGTATGACAGGGAAGGCTAGACTCAGACCGGACCCTATGCAGACGCTATGGGTATCGGACGTGTCAAGCCACCAAGAGCTAACACCTGCTGGCATCTCATGCTGACCCTGCCTGACAGCTCCAAGTTAACTTTGCTCCCTACTTTTATAATACTATGCTTTATTTACTGCTTTATTGTGGCCTAACCCTCTCTCCACGCCTCCTTTTGTTTGTTAACTATAGGCAATTCCATCTCGGTGGCAGAGAAATAATTACCCAGGTAGAAAGACATTCATCATGAGCATTAGATAAAAGAAAAACAACAACACCTCACCCATTTATATTTTTATTCTAGATAGTTATTTAAGTCGACAACAACAAAAAGCAATGACATACATTCATATAAACAAACATTTTTTTCTGTCCCTAATAACATAAGAGCTCATGGTTTTATTTGATTCCATTTATTTTTTCCCCCGTTTTAAAATATTACATAGTGAGTTTTGATCACACTCACCTACCTCCTGCAGTTCTACACAGATCAGTTGTCCTTCTCCCCCCCCCACCCCCTTAAAGTCCAGTGAATCCAACTTATGCTTCAATCTAACGTTTGAATGTATGTCTTCCCCCTATAGTACAACCTACCAGGGGCCACACTTCTTAGAGAAGAGTTGCTTTCTCTTTCCGAGTTGTTATCAATTGTCTATAGCTCCCCAGCTAGGCGAGAATCTTTGTAATTACCTCCTCTTCCATGTTGGTATTTCATCTGGCTTGAATTTGAGTAGATTGTGTGCATGATCTTACAACTGCTGTGAGTTCATATGTGCAACTTCTCTGTTGTGGAAATCATTGTTCACCTGTAGTCATCCCTTTTTCTGCCTCTTACACTCTGCACCATTTTCTGCAGTGTCTTGCGAGAAGATGGTGTGGTATAAATATCCTATTGAGTTCTGGTTCTTCCAAAGTCTCTTGTTCTCTGGACAGGTCTTTGTGTTAATCACTATGTATTATGTATAGAAGCATTTTTGATGAGGATTGAATGATTCAAAAATTCTGTGTAGTGATGTGTCATTAGAATTCATTTTATTCCTATGTGCGTTAGGAAGAAAAATAGTAGTAGGTTATCCCCTGGGGGCTATGATCTGCCTAGCCACATGTTTTTGAACCAATAACAGCGCAAGGTATGGCGTTCATTGTGTGCAGTGGGCCTTAAATACAGTCAGAAGTGGTTGTTTACTCACATGATATTCGTGCCACTACTGCTGTATCAGCAAATATGTCTTGCCAAGCCAGTCATTAGTATTACACATGAGGCTGATGACTAAGATCGGCAACTACATTCCACCTGAAGTGCTGTGAACAACATCTTCTAGTATGAGTGAACTCAGCCTGTAGAGATGACGCATATGAGTATCAGCTATATTTCTCCATGTTCTATGACTCAAATATGTAGTACTTCCAACAACAGGGTCTTACTGTAAAGTTCTGATGGGGAACCAAGAACACTGGTAATAGCCTGGAATTTGGGGAATCTATGGGCTCTCACTGGGCAACTACAGCAAAAGAACATTAAAGAAACCACTGTAAATATTCTCATAGCAGGGACTAACATTCCATGATTGGAGGATTTGTCCTTGGAACAGAGATAACTGGGCATAAGTTTGAAGCCTGGTACCAGAAATTAAGTGCAGAGGAGTTTGGCATTCAGAGCAATGCCTTTGAGCTCTTGGGGCTTTCCTTAGATACAGATGTGCCCAAGGTCATGTGGTTCAGACTTATGAGGATGCATCAGTCTCCTTGAGAACCTGGAGTGCACAAAGACAGGGCAGCCTCTGCCTACTTCAGGGATCCCAGTACTTGTCCCTTCAAAAGGAGTTCATGCTATAATGTAGCTTTAAGAATTGGAATAAGGTTCATCCTAAGAAAACGAAGAAAAAGTGACTAATATTTTTCTTTATCTGGATCAAAACAAGTTGTACAATGGGGTGATTTTGTCTTAGGATTTTTATTTTGTTTTCTATTTTTTGCCATGGCTATAATGTGTCTGTATGTAAAAGTATTTTGATGTTATAATAAAAGGTTCAATAAGGGTATACTTCACCTGATATTAGCCAAAATGCTGAGAGGCAATGGGTATACTTCTTATGGATAGCAATACTATTAATTTCTTAGGACCTATAAAATAGTATATTTTGTCTATTAATGTTTTAATCATTTTTATTGTACATTTTCTTTATTTATATTTCAAATGATATCCCTTTTCCTGGTTTTACCTCCAAAATATCCCTATCCTATCCCCCTGCCTCTATAAGAGTTTTCCCCCACCTACCCACTCCCTCCCACCTCCCTGCCCTGGCATTCCCCTACACTGGGGTATTTAGCCTTCAAAGAGCCCAGGACCTCTCCTCTCCTTGATGCCTGATAAGGTTATCCTCTGCTATGGATGCTGCTGGAGCTTCCATGTATACCTTTGGTTGGTAGTTTAGTCTCTGGGAGCTCTCAAGGGAGAGTCTGGTGGGTTGACATTGTTGTTCTTCCAGTGGGGTTGAAAACCCCTTCAGCTTCTTCGGCTCTTTTTCTAACTCCTCCATTGGGGACCCCATTATTAGTCCAATGGTTGGTTGAGAGCATTTGACTCTGTATTTCTCAGGCTTTGGCAGAGCCTCTCAGGAGACAGCTATATCAGGCGCCTACCAGCATTTACTTCTTGGCATCTACAATATTTTCTGTATTTGGTGACTGTATATGCAATGAATCCCTAGGTGGTACAGTCTCCAGATGGCCTTTCCTTCAGTCTCTGTGTCAAAGGTTGTCTCTGTATTTCTCCTATAAATATTTTGTTCCCTCTTTTAAGAAGGACTGAAGCATCCATTCTTTGGTCTTCCAATTTTTTGAGCTTCATGTGGTCTGTGGATTGTATCTTGGGTAATCTGAGCTTTTGGACTAATATCCACTTCTCAGTGAGAGCATACCATGGGTGTTCTTTTGTGATTGGGTTACCTCACTCAGAATGATATTTTCTAGTTTCATCCATTTGCCTAAGAATTTATAAATTTATTGTTTTTGATAGCTGAGTAGTACTCCATTATGTAAACATACCATATTTTCTGTATCTATTCCTTTGTTGAAGGACATCTGGGTTCCTTCCAGCTTCTGTCTATTACAAACAAGGCTGCTATGAACATAGTGGACCATGTGTACTTGTTATATGTTGGATCATCTTTTGGGTATATGCCCAGGACTGATATAGCTGGGTCCTTGGATCCAATTTTTTTGGGGAACCACCAGACTTATTTCCAAAGTGGTCTTACCAGCTTTCAATCGCACCAACAACGGAGCAATGTTCTTTATTCTCCCCATCCTCACCAGCATCTGCTGTCACCTGAGCTTTGGATCTCAGTCATTCTGACTGGTGTGAGGTAGAACCTCAGGGTTGTTTTGATTTGCATTACTCTGATGACTAAGGATGTTGAACATTTCTTTAGGTGCTTCTCAGCCATTCGATATTCCTCAGTTAAGAATTCTTTATCTAGCTCTGTTCCCCATTTTTTAATAGGGTTATTTGATTCTCTGGAGTTTAACTTCTTGAGTTCTTTGTATATATCAGATATTAACTCTCTATCTGTTATAAGATTGGTAAAGATCTTTTCCCAATATGTTGGTTGCCATTTTGTCCTATTGACAATGTCCTTTGCATTGCTGAAGCTTTGCAATTTATTGAGGTCATATTTGTTGATTCTTGATCTTAGAGCATAGGCAATCGGTATTCAGATCAGGAAACTTTCCCCCATGTCTATGTGTTCTAAGCTCTTACATAATTTCTATTCTAATAGTTTCAGTGTACCTGTCTTTATGTGGAGGTCCTTGATCCACTTGGACTTGAGATTTGTACAAGGTGATAAGAATAGATTGATTTCATTCTTCTACATGGTGGCCTCTAGTTGAACTAGCACCATTTGTTGAAAATGCTGTCTTTTCCCCCACTGTATGGTTTTAGCTTCTTTGTCAAAGACCAAATGATCATAGATGGGTGGGTTCATTTCTGGGTCTTAAATTCTATTCCACTGATCTACCTACCTGTCTCTGTACCATACAGTTTTTTTTTTAAATCACAATTTCTCTGTAATACAACTTGAGGTTACAGATGATGATCCCCCCAGAAGCTCTTTTATTGTTGAGCATAGTTTTTGCTATCTTAGGTTTTTAGTTATTCCAAATGAATTTGCAAATTGCTTTTTTCAACTCTGTAACATCACTATTTGCAGATGACATGATAGTGTATTTAAGCGACCCCACAAATTCAACCAGAGAACTCCTACAGCTGATAAACAAGTTCAGCAAAGTGGCTGGATATAAAATTAACTAAAAAAAAATCAGTAGCCTTCCTATATTCAAAGGACAAACATGTGGAGAAAGAAATTAGGGAAAAGATACCCTTCACAATAGTCACAAAATCTATGAAATAACTTGGTGTAACTCTAACTAAGCAAGTGAAGGACCTGTATGACAAGAACTTCAAACCTCTAAAGAAGAAAATCAAGGAAGATCTCAGAAAATAGAAAGATCTCCCATGCTCATGGATTGGAAGGATCAACATTTTAAAAATGGCCATCCTACCAAAAGCAATCTACAGATTCAATGCAATCCCCATCAAAATTCCAACCCAGTTCTTCCCTGAGTTGGAAAGAGCAATGTGCAATTTCATTTGGAATAACAAAAAACCTAGAATAGCAAAATCCATCCTCAACAACAAGAAAACATCTATGGGAATCACTATCCCTGACCTCAAGCTATATTACAAGGCAATTGTGCTGAAAACTGCATGGTACTGGTACAGAAATAGGCATGTGGATCAACAGAATAGAATAGAACATCCATAAATAAGCCCTCACGTACATGGTCACCTGATTTTTTGACAAAGAAGCTGTAAACATTCAATGGAAAAAAAAAACAGCCTATTCAACAAATGGTGCTGGTCCAACTGGCACTCAGCATGCAGAAGAATGAAAATAGACCCTTTCTTATCTCCTTGTACAAAGCTCAAGTGCAAGTGGATCAAAGATCTCCACATTAAACCAGGTACACTGAAACTATTAGATGAGAAAGTAGGGAAAACCTTAGAACTCATAGGCACAGGAGAAAATTTCCTAAACAGAACACCAATGGCTTGAGCTCTAAGGTCAAAGATTGACAAATGGGACTTAATGAGATTGTAAAGTTTCTGTAAGGCTAAAGACACTATCATGAAAACTCATCCCAACAGAGTGGGAAAAGATATTTACCAACCCCACATCAGATAGAGGCCTAATATCCAAGGTATACAAAGAACTCAAAAAGTGAGATACCAGAGAATCAAACAACCCTATTAAAAAAATGGGGTACAGACTTAATCAAAAATTTTTCAATTGAGGAATATTGAATGGCTGAAAAACATCTAAGTGCTCAACATTCTTAGCCATCAGGGAAATGCAAATCAAAACAACCCTGAGATTCCAGCTCACACCAGTCAGATTGGCCAAGATCCAAAACTCAGATGACAATAGATGCTGGCGAGGTTGAGGAGAAAGAGGAACACTTCTCTACTGCTGGTGGGGTTGTAAACTGATACAACCACTCTGGAAATCAGTCTGGTGGTTCCTCAGAAAAATGGACATAGTACTACCTGAAGACCCAGTTATTCCATTTCTGGGCATTTACCCCAGAGATGCTCCAATATACAACAAAGATATACGCACCACAATGTTCATTGCAGCTCTATTTATAATAGCCAGAAACTGGAAAGAACCCAGATGTCCTTCAGTAGATGAATGGATACAAAAATTGTGGTACATTTACACAATGGAGTACTACTGAGCTATCAGAAACAATGGCCTAATGAAATTCTCAAGAAAATGGATGCATCTAGAGACTATCATCCTGAGTGAGATAACCCAGTCACAAAAGAACAGACATAATATGCAGTCACTGATAATGTGATACTAACCCCAGAAAGCTCTGAACACCCCAGAAACAACACACACACTGTGTGAAGATCAAGAAAAAAAGAATAAAAAAGAATATATTTTAATTAAAATAGAACTGTATCACATCCCCCTTTCCTTCCTACAGCCCCTCCCAGTTTCTCTCCTCTCCTCAAATTAATAACCTCTTTTCCTATATTATTGTTACATATAGACATATGTGTATGTATATGTACCCAGAAATACTTAATTACAACCTTATAAAATGTATTTGTATACTTTTATGCAAAAATGCTTAAAAATCTGTACATTTATCTTTGTTTTTTAAAATAAAGTTAAAAAAACTGAGTTGGAATTTTGATGGAGATTCTGTTGAACCTGTAAATTGCTTTTAGAAAAATGGCCTTTTTTTATTTTTACTATATTAATCCTGCCAATCCATGAGCATGGGTGATCTTTCCATCTTCTGAGATCTTCAATTTTTTACTTCAGAGACTTACTTTAGAGTTCTTGTTATACAGATCTTTCACTTCTTTGGTTAGAGTCATACCAAAGTATTTTATATTGATTGTGACTCTTATAAAGAGTGCAATTTCCCTAATTTTTTTCAAAATCTGTTTTTCTTTTGAGTAGAGGAAGGCTACTGATTTGTTTGAGTTAATTTTATATCCAGCCACTTTGCTGAAGTTCTTTTTTTTTTTTTTTTTTTTTTTTAACCTGGTTTAGGAGTTCTCTGGTGGAATTTTTGAGGTCACTTAAATGTACTAGCATACCATCTGCAAAAGTGATATTTTCACTTCTTCCTTTCCAATTTCTATCCCTTTGGCCTATTTGGTTGTCTAATTCCTCTGGCTAGGACTTCAGGTACTATACTGAATAGGTAGGGAGAGAGTAAGCAGCCTTGTATAGTTCCTGATTTTCTTGGGATTGTTTCAAGTTTCTCTCCATGTAGTTTGATGTTGGCTACTGGTTTTCTGTATGTTGCTTTTACTATGTTTAGCTATATGAGTCTTGAATTCCTGATCTTTCCAAGACTTTTAACATGAAGGGGTATTGAATTTTGTCAAATGCTTTCTTAGTATTTAATTAGATGGTCATGTAGATTTTTCTTTGAGTTTGTTTATATAGTGGATTACATTGATGAATTTTCATTTGTTGAATCATCCGTGCATCCCTGGGATGAACCCTACTTCATAATGATGGATGATACTTTTGATGTGTTCTTTGATTTGGTTTGTGAGGATTTATTGAGTATTTTTGCATTGATGTTCATAAGAGAGTTTGGTCTGAAGTTCTCTTTCTTTGTTGGGGCTTTGTGTGGTTTAGGTATAAGCAAAATAGTGGCTTCATAGAAAAAATTTGGTATTGTTCCTTCTGTTTCTATTTTGTGAAATAGTTTGAAGATTATTGGTATTTCTTCTTTGAAGGTCTGATAGACTACTGCACTAATCCCATCTGGTCCTTTGCTTTTTTTTTTGGTTTGGAGACTTTTGATAACTGCTTCTTTTTCTTTAGGGGTTATGGGGCTGTTTAGATGATTTATCTGATCCTGATTTAACTTTGCTACCTGGAATCTGTCTTGAAAATTGTCCATTTCCTCCAGATTTTCCAGTTTTGTTGTGTATAGGCTTTGTAGTAGGATCTGTTGATTTCTTGAATTTCACCAGTTTCTGTTGTTATGTCTCTCTTTTCAATCCTGATTTTGTTAATTTAGATCCTGTCCCTGTGCCCTCTAGTTAGTCTGGCTAGGGGTTTATCTATCTTCTTGACTTTTTCAAAGAATCAGCTCCTGGTTTTGTTGATTCTTTGTGTAGTTCTTTTTGTTTCTACTTGGTTGATTTCAGCCTTGCGTTTGATTAATTTATGCCTTCTACTCCTCTTGGGTGTATTTGATTCTTTTCCTTCTAGATCTTTCAGGTGTACCGTCAAGCTGCTAGTATATGTTCTCTACAGTTCCTATTTGGTGGCACTTAGAATTTTGAGTTTTTCTCTTAGCACTGCTTTTACTGTATCCCATAAGTTAGGCTATCTTCTGCCTTCATTTTCAATACATTCTTAATAGTCTTTAATTTCTTTCTTGACCAAGTTATCATTGAGTAGAGCATTCTTCAATTTCCATGTGTATGTGACCTTCCTGTCGTTTTTTGTTGTTATTGAAGATCAGCCTTAGTTCATGGTGATCTGACAGGATGTATGGGATTATTTCAATCCCATTATATCTGTTGAGACCTGTTTTGTTATTGATTATATGGAGAAGATACCATGAGTGCTGAGAAGACGGTATATTCTTTTCTTTTAGGATGAAATGTCCTATTGATATCTGTCAAATCCATTTGGTTCATAACCTCTGTTAGTTTCACTGTGTCTCTGTTAAGGTTCTGTTTCCATTATCTGCCCATTGAAGAAAGTGAGGTGTTGAAGTCTCCCACTATTATTGTTTGTGGCACAATGTATGTTTTAAGCTTTAGTAAAGTTTCTTTTATGAATATGGGTGTCCTTGCATTTGAAGCATAAATGTTCAGAATTGAGAGTTTATTTTGGGACCATTTTCTTGGAAAATTGTTTTCTAGCCTTTTACTTTGAGACAGTGTCTATCTTTTACATTAACATTCATTTTCTGTATGCATAAAGATGCTGGGTCCTGTTTATGTATCCAGTCTATTAGTATATGTCTTTTTATTGGGGGAATTGAGCCCATTGATGTTAAGAGATATAAAGAAATAGTGATCGTTGTTTGCTATTATTTTTGTTGTTATAGGTGGAATTATGTTTTATTTGGCATATTTTTTTGGGGGTTTGTTCCCAGAGAATTATTTTCTTGCTTTTCTTAGAGTATAGTTTGTCTCTGTGTTGAAGATTTCCATCTATTATCCTTTATATGGCTGAGTTTGTGGAAAAATACTGTGTAAAATTATTTTTGTTATGGGATGTTTTGCTTTCTCCACCAACTGCAATTGAGAGTTTTGCTAGATATAGTAGCATGGGCTGGCATTTGTGTTCTCTTAGGTCTGAATGAATGACATCTGTTCAGGATCTTGTAGCTTTCATGTTTTCTGTTAAAAAGTCTAGTGTAATTCTGATAGGTCTGCCTTTATAAATTACTTTACCTTTTTCCCTTACTGCTTTTAATATTCTTTGTTTTGTGCATAATGTTTTGGCTATTATGTGGCAGGAAGAATTTCTTTTCTGGTCTAGTCATTGGTTTCTTGTGTGTTCATGGTCATCTCTTTCTTTAGGTTAGGGAAGTTTTCTTCTATAATTTTATTGAAAATATTTACTGGTCCTCTAAGTTGCAAATCTTTGTTCTCTTCTATGCCTTAGGTTTGGTCTTCTCATTGTGTCCTGAATTTTCTGGATGTTTTGATCAGGAGCTTTTTGCATTTTGCACTTTCTTTGACTGTTGTATCAATGTTTTCTATGGTATCTCTTGTCCCTAAGATTCATTCTTCTGTCTCTTGTATTATGTCGGTGATGCTTGCATTCACGACTCCTGATCTCTTTCCTATCTTTTCTATCTCTCCTTGTGATTTCTTTTTCATTTCGATTTCCAGTTTTAGATCCTGAATGGTTTTGTTCAATTCCTTCTCCTATTTGGTACGGTTCTCCTGTATTTCTTTAAGGGAGGTATTCATGTCCTTTCTCAAATCCTCTATCATCATCATGAGATATGATTTTAAATCCAATCTTGCCTTTCAGGTATGATGGGATATCTGGGACTATCCTGATGTAGTGTGAGAATTGGGTTCTGATGCCAACTAGCTTTGTTTTTTGTTGTTTATGTTCTTGTGCTTGCCTCTCATCATCTGGTTATCTCTTGTGCTACCTTCCCTAGCTGTTTCTGACTGAAGTCTGTCCTTCTTGAGATCCTGATTGTGTCAGAACTCCTCAGTGTCCAGGTGTCTTTGTAATCCTGTGATTCTGAGATCATATGATCCTGTGATCCTCAGTTATTAGAGCTCCCGAGCATCAGGCTTTCTTTGAGATATTGAAGTCCCAGTGCAACCAAGCTCCTGATGTCCTTCAGTATGTCAGAGCTCCAGTGCTCCTGGGTATGTCAGAGCTCCTGGAAGTCAAGCTTCCTCTGTGATCCTGTAATCCTCTGGCCTCTGCTTCTTATCACACCTGTGTTCCTATGATCCTATGTTCCTGTGATCCTGGGCATGTTAGAGCACCTTGGTGATGGGTTTCTTCTAGGTGTTCTGGGATTGGGTGCAGAACCAGAGCCCAAGGTCTGCTCAGGGCTCAAGTTCAGACTGGAAGGGACTCAGGCCACTGGTTGGGCAGGGATCTCTGTGTCCCTGGAGCCCAGAGAACCCAGTTACTCTGGGTATTGGTACAGATGTGTCCTCCTCTGCCTGTAATCCTGGGTGTGTTAGAGCACCTGGGTGACAGAATTGCTCTGGGTGTTGTGGGGATGGGTTAAATGTTTTATAAAATGTTAAGAAGCTGCTTTTTATATAAGGCATTATTCATAAGAGTTATAATATAAAAATGTCATTAATCTGTAAAATTTAACATTTTATGTATACACACACACATACATTTTGATGATTTCCTCCCAAAACAACTTCTAAAATTAAAATAAAAATTGTTAAATTTTCACAATATTCATGAATAACAAAATTATAGGAGATACAGAGGCTTTATGTTAATTAAAATTCCTCTAAGTAATGACATTAAGATTTCTTTATTAGAATAGTTGTTTCAGATTACTTTTCCTAAAAAAAAAAAACAAAAAAACAAAACAAAACAAAACAAAAAACAAAAAAAAACAAAAAATCTTTAGGTTGGTCTTAATTTCCTGACCATCCTGCCTTTTGAACACACTCTGTGAAGGTACCCCAACACAACCCAGCTTCAAATATATTCTCAATTTTATAAGTTACAAATATAATATTTGTATTTATAAAATAAAATAAAAAGCACAGGAAATACAATCCCAACTAGCAGTAGCAATAAAAGCTCTAGACTCATCTACTATGTCATGTACTAAAAATGGCTACTATTAACTTTTAGTTATAATAATTAATATCCTGCACTTTTAAGATAAACTTTTACTTATAGTTGTGACATTTGGGGAATGATTTTAAGAGCACTGTTGATGCCTACTAAGCTTGCTTAATGATAAATTAGGCTCTGAGTCTGTCTTCCCCATGGAAGTCTTCTGCCTTGATCAAAAAGAAGCCATGCCTTTCAAAGGACAAGTTTTAATTTAATATTGCTAAATATTACACAAAATAGAAATCTAGTCAACATTTGACTTTAGGGCTGACAAGTAGCATAAAATCATTTTTAAAACTTTGACTTTATATATGAATATTCATGTGTATGTTGTCTATACACACTTGTATTTTTGTACTATTTACAGGGTACCAAATTGTCTTATAACCAATGACCACATGAGGTCAACTGTTAACTGTTCAAACTCCTCTTCCTTTTATAGTATAACTAACATGTTAAAACAAGAACAACAACAGTAATGACAACCAAAAACCAGTGAATAAGAAAGGAGATTAAGAATTTATAGATTAAAAAATAGAATTTCAGCAAAAGTCAAAAGAAAATGCTCTGAGAAGAGAGGATTTTTGTAGGATTTTTGTCTTAACCCTTATGTGGCCATTGATTAATCTTGTGTTTTATTTTTATCATGTAAAATTTAGGCTACATGTTAATTTCAAATGAAACTTCTTAGGATTCAGGGATTCTGAGCACTTCCTACCACAGGAAATCTAAACCCAAAGCCTCTGCTCCATCCAATGTGTAAAAAGGAGAGAGTTTTGTGATTCTTCTCTGACAGGGATTAAGATCCTTCTTAAGCATCCAAGTAATTATAGAAGATTGATTGAGCACCACCCTTCTGCTCTTCAACATTTTATGTGATTAGAACTGTCAAGGGAAAGTTGTGGTAGAAGAGAAGGAAGGGTTGAGGAGACAATCAGTAAGAAGAGATAGTGCTTGAGACTGTAAACCCAGTTAAAACTAATCCACTCCTGGGAGATGCTTTAGGGGGAAACTTACCAATGTTGTTTAGATAAATGGTCATACTATTAAACTGCCTTATAAGCACCTCTTTTTATATTCATAGACAAATGCTACTCTTGGCTTTAATCAGAGTAGTGTTTCTTTGCAGGGAACTGTGGTGCAAGCTGAGATTCATGGGTGCCCAAAGTTCTTAAAAAAGTGACAGATGATTGCTGATCTCTAAATAAGACATTTATAACCCTCTCCCCCATAAAGTTTGGGAAGTGTGATTGAGGAGGGAATCAGAAGAATGTAAGAAGCAGACAATGAGGTGAAGGGTCATTAAATGCCAGCTTCAGTGCATGCATGGCAAACTTGATCTCTCAGAAGATATAGCAGCCTTTACTGGGCCTCCTGCAAGGCTGGATCTGTTAGCAGTCAATTATGTATGAGGAGGGGCCCCTGGGACCCCTACCAACCATTGGCTACTGATAGATCTGGCATGGACAGTCATTGTTATCAGATGTGTACCCTTTTGGAGACCCACCAGGCTCCAACCCATAGTTTGCTCACATAAACTTGCTCAGAGAAGAGGAGAGTTGACGGAGGTAAGCAGAAGATAAAAGAGGGGAAGGCAAGAGTAATGGGGGTGCATTAGATACATATATAAAATCATCAAAGAACAAATTTAAATAATTACTTTAAAAAGATAACATGCTGTTTTGCATATGTTATAAGATGAATATGCACCAAAAATTTTATTTTAGTTGATCATTAGCCAACAAGACTAAAATTGAAATCAAAGTGCATCTCATAGTTAGGAATGTATTGATGACCATGTAATAACTTAGTCTATTCCCACAGGGCAATTGTCATCTGTAGCAGGCAGACACAAGGGTGCATCTCAGTTGGCAACAATTTGCCTCTCTCAGTGAGCTGTAGATTTCTTAAAGCTAAATACAGCCCGCTGAGTTGTCCACTGTCTCCTAAAAGGCCAACAGAGAGGCCTAGTCCTAAAGCATAAGATTACTCATTGCACTGAGAGTCTATCCTGTGACCTGTTCTGTCTATTTGAAAAACATAAGTTTTGGTCTATCCTGGCTATGGTGGAAAATATACTTTAACAACCAGCTTTAAAATAATTAAGCAATCATAGGGACAGTAGTCAGTCAGGGGCCATGGAACATTAAGTTGTCCTTTCCTCAAGTTGACACCACCATCCATCCATCAATATGTATGTATTGATGTGTCTCCCCTAGTCCTTGTGCTCCGTTAGTGTTCTGACAAACTGATTACAGTATATAGCTTCTCTCGTTCTACAATATATACCTACACTTCTGTGTTCGAGAAGAAAGAGATGGGCAGCTGGGCTGTGGCTGCCTCTGGCTCTGGCTGTTTAGGCTCGGCTGTCTCTAGCCCAGCCTGTTGTCCTGATGGCTTAGAAAATGGATATACTAGCACACCTGTAATCCATTCACGGCCCATATTAATTCAAAGCTTTGGCATAGACAATGGGAAGCTGTCCAAGTTTATAAAGCTGCATTTGAGGGAGATTAAGCTGACAGTAGTATGTGTGTGGAGAGAGTGTTTGGGGCAGGAGGATAAAAAGTGATTACAGGAGTCCAGGTGTGAAGTAATGAATACTTCCAATAAGACAGCGAAAGGCAGTCAAGGGACACGGAATCTGTGGGAAATGAAGGAAGACAAATGATATTCTGATGCTGAGCCTGGGTGAGAGAAAAACGATGAGACCCCTCAAGAGGCATGTAAGAGAAAAGCCAGAGGAAAAGCATGCTCTTGTGAAGAAAGATCATAGGTTTGATATACTAACTGCAAGGTGATGGGAGAGCTGGAAATGAACATGTGAGAAAGAACGGGCTTTAGTGATGGGGGTAGGGCTGCAGATACCTGCTTTAGGGCTACCAATGATGATGGATGCTAGTTAAAATCATCAGAGTAAGTGAGCACTCTGAGGAGTCCATCAGAGAACAGAATAAACAACACAATATAAGTGGTAAGCCTTAGGGCAATTCTTTATCAAATGTGCTTCCCAGGCTAGCAGGCAGCTTCTGAATCGATGGGAATTTACTAGAAATATGGATTTTTCAGCCTCACTCCAGGCCCACTAAACTAGAATCTTTGGAATTCAAGTACAACAATGCCTTTTTTTAAAAAATTAAAAAAATATTTATTTATTTATTTAATAACCTTGCCATGGTGTTTAAATGAATGGCCAAATTTGCAACTTGTGTCCTCTGGATTGTACCATATTATTGATGCAGGCAATGTAGACAGAGTCAATGGGAGAGAACAAAACAACGCAGAGGGAGGGGGAAGGTAAATGACAAGTGGGGTCAAAGAAACAGAGACTGCAGGACAAGATGGGACAATTGATGGAAAGGGAGGATGGTGGTTGGTGATTGGGACTATTGGCAGAAGAATGTCATTAGCTTGCTGTTCAAGGACACTTAATTTTATGGGGATTCAAGGGGGTGATAGGTACAAAAAACAGATACATTGTGGTACACTGGGGGTTTATTGTACTAATCAAGAAAATAAATCAAACAACAGCAGCAAAAGAAACATTTAAAAGGGACGGTCTCTTTTGCAGTGGGAGAGAGTTGAACAAGCCTGTTAGAGAAGCCACCAGGCAGCTGGGAAGATGGAAACCTGAGCAGCCTTCACTGTTTGCTCTGTGTGCAATCTGCATTTGCAAGTTTGTGTAGCCGAAACATTCCCTTCCCAGTCGTGATATGGCTGCTTACTGATGCTGCCCATTGGATAACGGGGCGTACAAAATGAGATTCAGCTGTCTAGGATAAGAATCAGACCACAGAGAAACTGCATAGCTGGAGAGCATCCTGTCAGACTTTGGATGAAGTCAGTCTGCAGTTCGTGTTCTCCCAAAGAGTTGTTCTCCTGAGCAATTACCACCCCAGTAAATACAAAAGTGCCCTTCAAGACAACCCTACCTGGAGTAACATAAATATTAGTTTTTACTTCATTTTTCTTTTAAGGGCAAAGTAGTCCAAAAGAGCATTCAAAATATTCAACAAAATGGTAGTTCTATTTTTCAAAACTTTCTATATCCCTTTATATTTCTATAAGACATTCTATTTTATAGTTACATATTAAACTGTTGTTGCTATAACCCTGAGTCTTAATTTTTCTTTTCTTTTTTTTAAATTTTATTTTTTATTTATTCACTTTACATCCCACTCACTGCCTCCTTCTGGTCCCTGGTCACTTCTCCCACAGTCCTTCACCCATATCCCCCATTAGTTTTAATGGTGTTTTTTTATTTTTTTCAAAAATTTAAAAATTAAACCATTAGGGTAGATGAGATAATACTCTTTTTATGCTATCCTTTGTTCTTTATCACCTGTTAATGCTGATTTGTAGATGTAACCTTTTATTCTCTGAAAGTTACTTTTGATAATTTAATTTAGTCCCAGATGTATGATTCCTGGTTAACCAGCATCTCCGTACATCAATTCACTCGGCAGAAAAATGGGTTTATAATATGAACCCACTTCAAAACACTTCACAGATAATAATAAAAATAACACATTAAAATATAATGACAATTTTAACTCAACTAGGTAATTGTCTAAATGATCAGTACATAAAAATAACACTATTCAGTAGGACTTATAATTGGGGATATTGTGATTATGTGAAGCAATGTGCCCTATTTAATTCTAATTAGAATTTAAGTCCATGAATTAAAATATCAGCATTTCTTTCTATGATTCATAACATAGGGTACTTATATAGATATGCTACAAGCCCAACTGTTTCTTCTCAAACTTAATATCCACACAATAAAGAATTATACATATTCTATAAGCATGCATTGTAGAACAACTAGAGTTATCATACAATATTTAAAGTAATCCTGATAACCAAGGGAACAAATTCTGTTGCCCACAGTGATTCATAAGAACAATAGAGAAGGGTGGAACAGAGACAATTCAGGGTAAATTGATTGGGGAAACTTCTGTGCTCTCAAAGATGCCATTGGGAGATGTCAGGGGGTTCTTCTGATTCTCTTTGTGGCATTGTCTAATCTCTTAGGTTGTATCACTGCACCAGAATAGATACTCTCAGTGCTATTTGCATGTTGCAAAGTGAGACTGGCAGCCAACTTCTTTAACTCATGTAAGAAGTTGGACACAAGACTGTGTGGGGGATGGGCAGTGTATACACACATACACAGATGCACCAGTACACTTGGGGACATGTGATTTGGGGAGTGTTGATGAACATGTTCCGGTGATGCTGATAGCTTCCATGGAGACGTGATGGCTTCTGTTGGTGTCTGATTGGATATTTGGTGTGGTGCCATCTGAGGACAATGGGGGTTTGTACATTAGTCTTCTCCAACTTGGATAGCTTTATTTATGTGGGTTTATCCAGGGAATCTATGCCATTGTGGTACAGCCCCTTCTGAGATGTGTCGATAAAAAGGATTCTGCTTCATGCATTCTGAAAAATATTGCTATTAAATAGATCTTAAAGATACTTGCTTCTAGCTTTATTTTGTAGATGATAAGGATAACACATAAAATGTCCATAAACATTTATCTTGCCTGGTTCCAGATACTCTG
This sequence comes from Micromys minutus, assembly GCF_963924665.1. Classification (NCBI taxonomy): domain Eukaryota; kingdom Metazoa; phylum Chordata; class Mammalia; order Rodentia; family Muridae; genus Micromys; species Micromys minutus. The sequence goes on along the minus strand of NC_137973.1, from coordinate 61,507,872 downwards.
GCAACAGATGGCTTATAAACAAAAGAAATTTAGAGTTTTATAATTTGGAGACTGGCTAGAGGCCAGTAGAACTTCTAGAGAAGACCTAAGTGTCAGCATGGTCAGTTTCTGGTGCGAGTCCTCTTCTGGGTTTCAGATTGGCAACTTCTATTGTGTGTTGACACGGTCAAGGGAGAAAAATCTCCTCTGCGATGATCATAGAACATGTAATGTAAGGGCGCAGAGCCCACTGATGGGGCTCTGCAGTAGACTCTGTGCCTATGACAATTCCCTCCCACTGATGGGGCTCTGCAGTAGACTCTGTGCCTATGACAATTCCCTCCTAAAGGCTTCACTCCTGGAGTCTTCAAGTTGGAGGTTAGGGCTCCAAGGTAAGGGCTTTACATAAGCACTCACATGCCACGTGTTCTCCTTACACTCTCTAAGAAAATTATCAAGAGTTTTGCACAATCTAATCTGACTGCTGATAGAAGGAGACAGTTTCACTTTGCACACATGTCCTTAAGTATTAGCTCTGATGGTTTCCCCTTCAGATTAGAAAGTACACGGCTTGCTGACATACATTTCAGCATTGTCCTTCTGGAAATATTCTGGTGGACATCCCTGTTACAGTAAAATCTACATTATAGATGCTCCTAGCTTCCTGCTTGATACCCAGGAGAGCACTGTCTGTCTTCCCATCTCGGTGATGTTTGAAGAATTGAGCTGTTAGCCCCCATTGTATTTGCAATCCTTATTCTGTATGCTCGCTACAATTTTGTTTTAGCTCTGTGACTACAGTTTCTTGTAACATGCGTGAATATGTTTAATGCCTTTTCAGTTTCTTCCTTGCTACGAGAAACTAAGTTAGGCCAGGGAAGCACAGGCTTGGCTTTTGTCCTTTTCAGATGTTTCACGCCATTTTGACAACCATGCTGTCAATCCACTTCCTAGATCATTGTTAGATTTCTAGGATATTCTTTGGGAAAATGCCTTAAGACATAATTATCTGAATTGTTTTCATTTAATTTGCATTTTATACTGGATAAGATTAAAACAGTAACGATGAAAAAATTCAAAGGCACTAGCAGCCTCTTCTGGGTGATATTTATAAGTGATAGCTACATGCTTTCTTGTTTTTAATCTCAAAAGAAACATCTATTAACTTTTTTAGTTTTATAATACTATTAAAGAGGCAAATTTGTAATTTCAGCTCATCGACCACTTACAGAGCATATTGGCTCACTGCTCTAGTGGTATCAGGGATATAACAAGTTTAAAAGCATCTCAGATTTCTCAAATAAAAGAACAATTATGAAATCAGAAAACTAAGTTCTAAGAAGGTAACTCAGTAACTTTTTGAAACAGGCATACACAAGTTGCAAAAATGCACATCTACATAAAAATATAGAATATTTCAAGCATTTTCCCAGTTCTTGTATATGGCCACATTCATATTTTGTTACTGCTAAGGACATCTGACTTATTTCTTTGAACTAATTTTAGCTGTTTTCTTGTGTCTCAATGTACTTTAACATCTCTTTCTCCCAGCCTCCAAGATTCTAATTATTTTGTTTGGGTAAGGCTAGTCCTTTAGAACTTTAAACATTCTTCCGATGTTTTTAAAAATTATTATTGTTATTATTGTTATTATCATCATTATTATCTTACTCTAGGGTCTTATGATTTTCTCCTGTTCCTTCTGTGTGTCAGTCCCACCACTAACCCACGAACCCTGCTTCTGTCTCCTGTACAGATTATGCATGTACTGCTAGCACCTTTGTTTTCCTCTCTCTGAAACACTTGCCTGGCATTAAACAGACACAGCCACTTTCCTTAGCTTGTGTATTTCCCCTCCATTTTTTTCCTTTCTCTCCCTTTCTATTCCCCATTCTTCCCTCCATCTTCCTACCTTTTCCTCTCTTGCATTCCCGAGGTGCTCTGGTGCCTTCTGTTTCCTATCATTTTAGGAGGCATGTCAAACAATGAGTTTTTTCATGGGTTTTTCCATCCCACATTCATACATGGCTCACCATGTTTCTTTCCCATGACCACTACTGTTGCTTACAACCAAGACCCTTGGGGACTAGGTAAAAAGGCACACAGTAAACAACATAGTAAACACTCCTCCGGGAGTCAGACAAGCAGCAAAACCAGACTCGTTCATTGCAGGAACTGGGCAAACCATTATACCCCCTCCTAGCATCTCATCGGCTCTCAAGTAGCCAGATGTGGGCTGCCTCTTTGTGATTGGCTCACTCTATCGCCTGATCCTGCCTGTAAGGTCTCTAGCCATGCTGGCGGATGCTAGGTAGGCTCGGAGAGGAAGTATTAACAGTGCATGAGCCAGCACTGAGGCTGGACCTCCGTGGCTAAGTTCCTCCTATATACTACTTTTCCTTTTTGTCTCTCTCCATTTCCCTTTAGAACTCTTCTCACCTCAGTTGGCAATTATTTGCAATGTGGCAGTGTTCTGTCTTCAGGGTCCTTCCTCGTCATGGGGCCATGTTTGCTGAGCCACTGAGGTCAGTTCTGTTCCTTCCTGAAACATTGTTTTATTTATCCTATCAAGACTGATAGCCAGTGATCCACAGCGCTAATTAGTTAGTGCTAGTTAAATCACATTCTCTCAGTGAATTTTAAATTTTTATTTCTTAAAGTCAAGTTTTACATTGTTTCCTCATTAGTAATTTTTTTTAAAACCTCTGATAAATATAATTTGCATGGGAGGAATAAAAAGGTATTCAGTTCAGCCTTGGGTCACCTTTTAAAATGGTGTCATGGGAACTGTGCTTTATTGTCAGTTACTTCTCAAGCTCTGTAGGAAACACTGTTAGCACTTTCATAGCTCTGCAACTTGGTCACGTTTCTTCTCAGTTGTTTGGAATAATTCTTCTAAAATTAAAAATTTCTTCCTTAAAAGACTGACATGAGAAATAACACCACCACGTACTTGCTGCTGTTCGGGAGAAGTGCAAGTTTCAGGGCGCTTTATAAATTAAATACTTCACTTTGATTTTAAAAAGGGATTATTAACTATTTGTTATAACATCTGTGTTGGAAATTTAACACATATTAGTAACATGGAATCTCTAAGCCATGTGTTTCTCACCTCCATTTTTTTGGGTATTATCACAGAAAACGACTATTTCACATTCTGAGGATAAAAGTTTATACCATTGAAAAATATTGTTAATGTGCAGAAGTCTTGGAAATTCTGTTGAAAACGCATAGATTCACATTGACACTTTGTTGTCGTTGTTTTGAAGAGAATGAAAAATAAAACATCCCAATAGTCATAAGTCAGAGGATTTGCACAATGTCTACAATCTTTGTCCCTAAAGCTATACAGGGGGAAGAAGATTCGATTCAGCGCTCAGCTTAATCTCCTTCCACACTCAAGCCAAAAGCAGCTCATATTCTCTGGCAAACTTGAGAAAACAATTTTTTTTTTTGTAAATTTATGTCTCACCACACACTGGTTAACTTATTAATTTTAACTCTCAGACTAGTCCTGGGTTACTTTCTATTAGTAAAAATTAGTAAAAATAATTTAAGCTTTACATTTAATTGGCCTGTAAGTGCTATCTATCAAGAAACGTACACTGGTCATTAATATCATGAGATACATAAATGGAAACATTTTTGCCATTTACTCAGGAATTGATCCGTATCTTAGGTTGTTTTTATTTCCTTCCCCAAACAAACCAAAGATTATATTAACAGGATTTTAAAATCAAGTCAAGTTGGAGAGTGGTTTAATGATTATTTGGTACTCAAAAGACAACAGGCTTCGTGTAATGTGTGAGTTCAAGTTCTACCAAGAACTTCAAAAGAAAATCTTGACCACACATCCTATTTTTAAAATAAGAATGGCTGGGGGGGAAAAGTGATGCTGAAGTTTAAAATAACAGCATGCAGATTTCTTTATAGAATTTAAAGAATGGGAAACACTTGCAAAAATATCAGCAAGCAGGGGCAGGAAGAACAAACGGTAACCAAATTGGTTCCTTTGACAAACCATAACATTTACTTTAAACCATCAGCGTGCTACTCAGTAAAAGGCGGGCTGCTACTCTTTTAATAGATCCCAGGCCTTGTTAAACTCGCAGGTCTGCAAGAATTACCCAGGTCAAGAGCAGGTCAAAAAGTGAAAAGCCATGTGAACGTAAACTTTGAAATATCTGCTTCTGAAGAGTCCCAGCCGACTGTCTCCTCTACAGTAAATACACTTCCTCTTTGTGTACGACAGTGTTCAAGGTACTGTATTTAAAATATGTGCAGGTAATGTACGTGGTATTAAGATATTTCATAACCTTTCCCGTTAATGGCAATTTCAACTCTCTTCATAGTTGATGAATCTTTGTTAGGGTATTTATTTTTAAAATCTTTAAGAGTTGCCCAATATTTTGAGTCTTCATTGAATAGTTGCCTCTATTTTGTTTTTAAAAGTTATATTCCACTTAAAATTAGAGCTACAACATTTTCATCTATGGAAGAAAGAGTTGGCGGCTAATTCACTGTGGAATTTATTTGCCTGGTAAACCGGGTATTAATCTGGCCTCCAATACACTTGCTGTAGGTTTTGTTCAAGTGTAAGGTCAGCCTGTGAAGCTGTTTTTCATTTTGTTTTATATGTGTTAATATAATGCCTTATGAATTACCCCAGAGTTTTCTTCTGACAGCTAAAAAGCATAAACGTTTTTCCTTTCAAGGAGATTGAAAGTAAAGCAATTGACTCTATTTTTGAAATGATTTATCTAAGATCCTTCTGCTCACATCTTGCCTTAATGTTTATAGTGGATATTCTTCCAGTTTTTACTGGTAGCATTGTGTATGTCAGGCTCTGGGCCTGTTTCTAAAAATTGAGTCCATCTTAGGATATGATCTTTTAGAATTTATTGGTCAAATTGTCAGCAGAGTTAATGGGCACCATACTACAAGTTTGATGGGAAAGAAACAGTATCTTGTGACTTACATCGGAGCTCGCCATTGAGAAAGTGGAAGAGAGAGAGAAAAAAAAAAAACCTCATTGCTGTCTTAGTAAGAAACAAAGAAGAAAGAAGTGTGATTGTTTTTTCAGGTCTTTGACCATAGGGTGAAGTATTTCTGCATGACTACATTGAAAAATGTTAATCATGAAAGAAATAATGGCAGTCCTGGTACAAAGACAGAAAAAAGAATGTAGACATTCTTTAAACACATAACTAAAACTCAGATACAAGGGTGAATCCAGTGGGTGTCCACTGGTGGTGGCAGTGAACATGGACTATGAGAAACTAGGACTAATTGTTGTGCTTGTATGACATGCATGAATGAGATTTTCAGATACTTTACATGTCTTTACTTCATGGCAAAAGGGTTGACCTCAGGAACCACAGAGAGGCAAGTGTTTGGTCCAAAGACTCAGTGCATAGAAATAATACAACAGGAACTAGCCCAAAGTCTATGCTTTAAAACACAATGCTCTAGAAGGCCTTACATACCCTTCAGTTGATTACAGAAACTGGAAACCTACACTGTCTTAGCAGCATGGTGGGGCAGGCTAGTCTTCAGACTTCCCCTGGCAGGAGCACTGGACTTAGCTGCAAACAGGCACATGGTGACTGAATAGCCTCTGGGGCTTTAGGTAGAGTGTCTTCGGGTCTAGACTGGTCTAACAGTACATTACAATATTGACCTTGATACTAGTTACACACTTAAAATAATTCTTCATAAAGTTTAAAAGCACGTATGCATGATTGCTTAAACCTTTCACTTCAAACTTACAAAAGAAAGGAAGAAGGAAGGAAAGAAACCAACAAACAAGCCACCAAATGCTAGTTACATCATTCGTTATTCTGCCCACGTGCCATAGTTGTAGCCACAGAGACCTGGCTTCAATTACTCAATATGTCCTCACTCTTTAATGCTCACCTATTCTCTTCTCCCCATTTAATATTCATCTGGTCCAAAGCCACAGTTAAACTTCATTTCAAAATTCGGGTCCATTATGCTTTTGATCATCGCAATCCAGTTAACTGCTGACAGCAGAGGAAAAAGAGGTTCTCAAGGAGGTGGACAGCAAAAATGGGTCACACACTCTTCAAATGTATTGCAGTGAATCTGCACCTAGGTTTTAGCACCCAGTAGGATTTTTGTTGGAGACTTCTACTATTTTTATCTGTAAGGAGTGTATAATCTTGTGATATATACAAAAAAAGATTAAAAAACATTTGATGTTTTAATATTATTTCTCTTAAAGATCTATGATTTTGGAGTCAGATGCATTTGCAGAGTACAATCTAAGTAGTTTTGTGGGAATTATATATTTTACTATTTAAAAAAATGCTTAACCCAGTGTCCTTACATAAAAGAATTCAGTGATATATGCTTGTAACTTATTGCATTTAATTATGGAAGAAACACTAAGGGACACATGTAACAACATGTTTGGAGGCTTCAAGGAAACTTTTATGAAGGGAAAGCAAAAACTACTTAATACAGGAGAAATCATATGGCCAAGGCCCATTGAAGGGAAAAGTTGCATCTTCCGTGAAGACACATAACAAGCTGGGACTGAGCCTTTCAGCATTAGTGGTACTCTACCATGCCACTGGGATGTGCCAGGCTAGCCTCTCCCTTTGGGTTAGCCTAGGCGACTGGGAATTATGTGGTTCTTGAGGAGGATGTAGGGAAAGATGAGAATAGTATTTGAGAAAGATTTGACCTCATGAGGTTGGGATAGATTGCAAGAGAAAGGGCTTCCAGTGGCTCTTTGTGTGGTGGCAGAAGCTATTTAGATGACTATCTTGTCAAACATCTGTGGTAGCTGTGGAAATGACTAGGAGCCTGATAAACTTGAAAATGTGGCTCGGAATACAAACCAGTAAGAATGTCAGAAAACTCAACAAGTTCCATTACTGTGAATAAAAATTCAGGCATCCTAAATCGTGAATGTGATTACTATGGGCTGGAGCGATGGCACAGTCTGTAAAGTGCTTGCGGTGCAGTAATAAGGACCTGAAGGGATCCCAGAACTCACAGCAAAGCTGGTGTTATGAAGCTGGCTTGTGACCAGCTCTAGGGACAAGGATACAGGCAGGACCCTGGCACTCACTCAAGTTGGATTGGCAGGCTCCATCTTCAGTAAGCAACTGCTCCAAAGAGTAAGGTAGGAAGTTGCAGAGGAAGACATCTACATTGACCTTCTGTCTGCACACACACACACACACACACACACACACATATGTGTTCATATGTGCACATGCATACACATGCACATACATATGTGCACACATATGCCTGCACATACAAGCATGCATACACATGTATGCACATTCATATTCACACAGACATGTGCACACATGCACAGATTCACACATACAAGCACATGCACACACACACACATGTGCTCAGTGATTATTCCAAAATATTGTAATAACTACTTTAGAGTAGCATTGCCCCAGTTCTTGTAAGATATAAAGGGAATCAAAAAGCTTAACTAAGCTGAGAATATAGGGCTTAATATAAATAATGAGGTCTTCTAAATCTTATCAAGTCTCAAACCACATTGTTTAAATTGAGTTTTATCGCAACTATCTCTCCGTTAAGTAAATTACTTTCTGATGTGCTAGGGTGGAGACGGTTCTCTCACATTAACCAGATGAAGTAGCATCACCCTGCTTTTAAAAGTGTCTGTTTTATTATCTCATCCTTCCTTCCTTCCAAGGTTTGCAAAATGCTGCTGTCTCAGTGTCTCAGTAGTGTTCATTTGGGGCAGCGTGGCATCTTCTGAGGAGCAACGGGCTTTTAGCCAGTGATGTTAGGATCAGATTCTAGTTTTGAAGATAACATCTAGTAATTTCTAAAGAAGGCATGGTCTCTTTAGCGAACAATGTATCTGCCTATGAAAAGTGACATAAAGAAAGTGTCCTGCGAAAAAGAATCCAGTCATGATCATAAAACCCAAACAATGTAGAGATATTGCTGCTTTGTAAACTTTCACAAAAATTTCCTTTCATCTTACTTTATGTATATGTATGATATCCAATACATTTTACTCTCACAGTAGCTTCAAGGGTAGGTGGTTAGGGGCTGGGAGATGGCTCAGTGTAAAGAACTTGCCCATAAGTGTGAGGACACTTGAAGTCCCAGATTGCAAGTACAACTGGATGCAGTAACACACATATGCACTCCTAGCACACACACAGAGAGATGAGAGGCAAAGACAGAAGCACCTCAGAGGCTCAAAGGCCAGCGAGTCTGGCTTGGGTAGCGAATGAGAGATCTTGTGTGTAGACTGTTTCATAAATAGCAAATATTACTTCATGAAGTATATATCTAATGGTGTAAGTAGGTCTACATTTTAAAATTTTAACATGCAGCTGCAAAAATAGATGGAGACACATTCCAAATGATGTAACATTGTTATGACAAGACAGTAATTACCAGATAACAATATGCTAACAGTGTTTAGAAGTTGGGTTGAATTGGCACTTCAACATTTAGCTAATAATTTTTGAAAAATCTTTCCTTCTGGCTTTATGTGCCTTTGTGTAGGAAAGAAGATTGTGACATGAGGAATGTGAACGTTTGGTCGCAAGGTTCAAAACACTGGGGGGGGGGGGCAAACTTATTTTAATTATTGATTATTTTGTCTATTTCAGTTGGTCTCTGGCAGGGTCCTTGGAATGCTTCATGGTACTATTCCTCGTCATAGGTTGCTTTGTTGTTATTTTGGTTTTAAAGACCACATTCTGCCCATTTTGAAGAACAGCTTGTTATATGTGGCCATGACTTGCAGAAAAGTTTTTTTCCCCTTTTGATCCTTAAACACAGATTCATAATATAAAAAAAAAAAAAAAAAACAAAAAAACAACAACAACAAAAAAAAACAATAGTTGTTCTGGTAGAGCCCAGAAACTTCTCTTGTGTTGAAAATTGCACTGGAGACTGTTTATTTACAAGGGTCTAAACATAGGCATCTTTACAGCTTTCTGCTGTCACAGTGAATCACAGGCTCTAAGTTGTTCTTTGTTGGTTTGGGTAAAAAGCAAATGAAAGCCAGCAGGAGATCTCAGAGTGGCCCTTTCCCCAGTGTAGAAACACCCCGATGACAGATCATACTGTTTTTATTAAAGCCAAGAACACTGACTTCACTTTGCTTTTTGACCCTGGTCCTCCACTGTCAAGGTGATTTTATTTCTACAAATTTCCCTTCTGCTGGCCTCATCAATGATTCACCATAAAACATTAGACAAATTCTCATCATCTGTATGCGATTAGAGGGAGTTTGGTTGAGCTGCTGTTCGCCACAGCTAGAGAGATGTATTCAGCTTTGTCTGAAGAGGGATCAAGTGGCTGAGTTCTCTCCTTGTGTGACATCTTCTTATGTTTATATCAAATTATAAAGTGATAGAGATTTTCTATAAAGCCCCCTGTTGTGCCAGGTGATAACACTTGTGAAAACCTTTAGTTCATTTTCATATAATTTTTCAAAGGAGAAGAAATCCTCCCTCTTCCACACAAGAACCTTCTTTATGAGCAAAACATGTATGATGGTCTGGTCTCAAATACACATATGTATTCTGGGAATGATACATGTACATATATATTCTTGGAATGATATGTATTTCAAGAAATATACATATGGGTATCTTAGAGTGATGACATTAGTGATACTGCTTAGAAGAAACGTAAAAGTAGCATGCATGTATGGTGATATTACAGAAGGTTCAGAATATAAGTAACCAGCCATCTTGAAAAATCCTGGTTGGTCTTCTGGTCTTCTTTTGATACATCTCACTTTTTGCCTTTTAAGTTGATTTTTTATTATGGTTGCACTTTTGTGGTCTGGTGATACTTTGTTTTCTGAATCAATTATGTACAGAATGATTGGGGGTTATGTTTTTCTATAAGAGTACACATTAATATTAAAACAGATAATGACCAGTAACTAACGTGGTATCTACAGATTCCTCATCACTTTCCATATCTCACCTCTCTACCTCCCGGAATGCGCTAGTAAAGTAGAGATGACATCAGAAAGACTGAGTTCAAGGTTTCAGAATTAAATAGTCAACTGGAGAAAAGATCTGTGGGCAGCGAAGCTTGTGCTCTCCCTACAGTGTTGGCTGACTGAAAAGCAGTAAATAAAACAAATGAAAGAGAAAGGTTAAGAGCCCATGCTTTCAAGCAGAGAGCAGTTTCTAGATTCTAATAGAGCAATATAATGACACTCAGAAAGCTTGGATCATCATGTAATGCTCTTCCTAGAGAGTCCTCAGAGGTTACACCTTATTGAATAAATCACCTGGAAGCATCTCATGATTGTACCGAGAGCACCCAAAGGCCCCAGCTCATCAGTTTAGCCTTTAGTATTTTAAATGTCCCAACCCAATGTAGGGACTTCATACAGACTCCCAACATGTCTTTTGACTATTGTTATTATCAGGAGTAAGGTCTTCCCTCACTCTTGGTTTTCATGTAGAAAAGCCTTGCTTCACAGCATTATTGCCCCCTCTCTCCTAGGATTGCCCCATTCTTAAAGGACAGAGTGGTCTTCTGATCAATACCTTTGGGAAGGATGACTGGGAAGATGCTGGATCACCTCTACTGTTTTTCTCTGGGACTGCTCTGGAGAGTTGGGCAGTATACTGTGCCATGAAAGAGGTCTTATCTGCTGCCAACCTCTGGGATTCCATTAGCTGGCACATATAGCTCTTAAACAGAGTTGTATCCTACAACTTAACATTCTATAGTGAAGTTCAAATTGGGATTCCACCACCTCCTCCACCACCATTGTTATTATTATTACTATTATTATTATTATTATTAATTGTGGTGTTTTGTTTGTCTGATTGTTTTTGACTTTGAGACAGGGTCTCATTAGGGAGTTGAAATTCATTATGTAACTTGGGTTGTCCTCAGTCTCATGTTTACCTTCCTTCCAGCTCAGCCTCTGGATTGGTGGGATTCTCGGCAGGCACTTCCATGCTGACAACCTCAGACTCTACCCTTGGCTTCCATGTTCATTCTTCACTTCACCTTTGTTTAGAAGCAAGATTCATGAGGGATGCCATGTTATTGATTGATGGGTCCGTGATTCCAAGAATGCTCTTCCTTCCTAATACCATCTTCACCTTCTTCATTAGCCTACCCATTTAACACACAAACCTTCTCAGGTGCCCTTGCTCTTTCCTTTGATGACAGACATATGTAGATGGGATCTAGCTTTCCTTTAACCATCCACACTGCGTTGAGATTGTCTCTTTAAATAATACTGATCTCAGTCCTCCTCTTTTACCTATTTATCCACTTTCTCATTTTGAGTCCACCGACACCTCATCCTTTATATTTGCAACCACAGCAGTGAACAATTCAGATTAAAAAAAATTCTTTCCACAGTTGTTGGTCTGACAGAGCAGGCAGGGGCTGAGCAGCAATTGCACATAGAGGGTGCTCAAGGAGGAGGTGCATGGTAGAGGGTGCTAGGGTGCTGTAAGGAGGGGGTGCATGGGAGGGTTACTAAGCTCATCCAGGATATGGTCAAGGTAAATCCCAGATCTCCATGAGAGAGAGAGAGAGAGAGAGAGAGAGAGAGAGAGTGTTTAAGAAACTCACATGAAGTTGTGAGTTGGGTAATATTTGAAAAAAATGAATTAAAATGGAATGGATGACTAGTAGACAGGAGGTAAGATGTGAGGAAGGAGTACCTCCTAGAAATAAAATAGTGTGGAGAAGAAATTTAGTGGTGGATAGAAACAGAGTATACCACAGATGCTAGAGTTAGACACCCAGAGTGGAACATCACACAAAATATTAGACAATTGTAGAAATGAGTTATTTTTAAATTAAGATGAGTTTCCTTGAGGTAGTACTATTCCCAGCTATCTGAGATACTGTCAAACTGATTTGCAACATGGCTGTTTAAGTTTGTACTCCATTAGCAAGGGAGCAGTGATCCTTTTGTTCCACATCCTGCCAGTCTGTGCTGTCACTTGAGTTTTTGATCTTAGTCATTCTGACTGGTGTAATATGGAACTTCAGTGTTGTTTTGATTTGCATTTCCCTGATGACTAAGGATGTTGAACATTTTGTTAAGTGCTTATGAGCCATTTGAGATTCCTCTGTTAAGACTTCTGTTTAACCCTGTACCTCACTTTTAATTGGGTTATTTGGATCTTTGGTGTCTTGATTCTCGAGTTCTTTATAAATATTGGATACTAGCCTTCTGTCAGATATAGAGTCTGTGAAAATCATTTCCCAATAGGTTGCTGGTTTGTCCTATTTATGGTGTCCTTTGTCTTATAGAAGCTTTTCAGTTTCATGAGGTCCTATTTATCAGTTGTTGATCTTAGAGCCAGAGCCATTGGTGTTCTGTACCAAGGAGTTCAAGGCTATTCCCTGCTTTCTGTCCTGTTAGATTTAATATATCCAGTTTTATGTGAGATCTTTGATCCACTTGGATCTGAGTTCTGTGCAGAGAGATAGATATGGATCTAGTTGTATTTTTCTGCATGCAGACATCCATTAGATCAGCATTATACCATTCCTGGGCATATATACCAAAGGATGATCAACCATCCCAAAAGGACACCTGCTCAACTACGTTCATAGCTGTTTTATTCATAATACCCAGAAACTGGAAGCAACCAATTTTCCCTCAACTGAAGAATGGATAAAGGAAATGTGATATATCTACACAATGGAATGCTATTCAGTTTGAAAAACAAATATATCATAGAATTGCAAGCAAATGGATAGAACTTGAGAATATAATTCTGAGTGAGGTAACTTAGACTCAAAATGACATGCATAGTATGTACTCACTTAAAGTAGATATTAGCAATAAAATTCAGCCTACCCATGCTATGCTCTATAGACCTAAAGAAGCTAAACAAGAAGGAAGGTCCAAGAGAGGATGCTTGAATTTCACTTAGAATAGGTAATAAAATATTCATGGGAGGCAGATGGAAGGAAGGAACTGGTAGGGAGAGGGTATGGGGAGGGGAATGGGGGGATTCAGGATCAGGTGTAGGGAGGGACAGGAGAGATGGCCAGATAGCCCAGAGAATGGATGGATATCTGCAACTGACAGGGGTGGAGAATTGGAGGTCATTTCAAGGATGTGACAAAGACCTGAGATAGGGGAGGCTCCCAGAATCAATGAGGGCGACCTTAGCTATGACTCACAGTATTGGGAATACAAGACCTGAAGAAGCGACCTCCTGGAACCAGGCAGGAACCCCACTGAATCGATAGTAACATCAACCCATCCACAAAACTTTTGACCCAAAATTTATCCTGTCTTCAAGAAATTCAGGGACAAGGGTTAGGACAGAGCCTGAGGGAATGGCTAACCAATAACCAGCCCAACTTGAGACCAATCCATGGGCAAGCACCAATCCCTGACACTATTAATGATATTCTGTTAATTTTGGAGACTGGAGTTTAGCATGGCAGTCCTCTGAAAAACTCCACCCAGCAGCTGACTCAGACAGATGCAGAGATCTACAGCCAAACAGACAGCACACACACACACACACACACACACACACACACACACACACACACACACACACATATGCAGCTTGGTCATCATATGGGTCCTGAAGAACTGGAGCTGGGGCTATCCCAAAAGTTGTTTCCTGTTTATGAGATATGTTCTTCTAGCTGGGCTTCCTTGTCTGGCCTCAGTGGGAGAAGACGTCCCTAGCCCTGTAAAGACTTGACATGCCAGTGTAGAAGGATACCTAGGAGGGCTTCAACTCTCTCAGAGGAGAAGGGGATGGAGGAGAGAAGAAATGTGGTTGGGGCTGACCAAGAGGAGGGGCAGTGAGTGGGATGTAAAGTGAATAAATATAAAAAGGAGATGAATTTTCTTGACCTTTTCTTGGTAATTTTAACTGATAAGGATTATTATTTGTATGAAAAATATAGTATGGCAGGTATTGTGTTAACATTACATACATTAACTTAGTCTTTCTAATATGCTTGTTACAGTATTGGTATCTCAGGCTTAAAGATAACCAAACAGGAGTCAGGTAGAGAGAGTAGCTTGGCAAAGGCCATAAAGCTAATAAGTTGGAAGAGCTGAGAATCTGGGAGTCACCTCACTCCAAAGTCCTCACTTCATGTGCCAGTGACGATGACTACCATCCTACTGCCAAATATCACCTCTGATGACATTACTGTGTGGTCAGTGTTCTTAGTGCTCCATGGATCTTATCTTATTTAATCCTTAGACCAAACTGATGAAGCTGGAAATGCTTTGCTATTGGTATTAATTATCATCTCTTTTATAGAAAATGGAGCTGAGATCCAAGGAGGGTTAAGTATCGTGATGACACTATTCTTCTCCAGAGCTTTTTATGACAACAGTTATAATTGTAAGAAGGGGTCTTCTGCCTGTATGTTAATGATCTTGCAGGAGAAATTGTGGGGGGAAACCCAGCATTTCAGAGTTGTTGGAGTATTAGATTCCATGGGAAGGAATCTAAAGAGCTGGCATATGTTTCCATCTGGACATTTCTTTGAGAAAGTATATTGTGTTGAAAGAAAGTGGGAAGCAGTTCGTTAATAGTTTTGTCCCAAGATGGCGAAGAACATATGCCCTTTGCAGGAATCGAGTCCGTTTGGAGGAACTTGGAGCATGGCAGACAGGAAGGAGACAGGTCTGAGAGGCCTGACCAGACACAGCATTTCACTCAGAGAGCACAAAGCACATTTCCATTCCCTGGCAAAACGGGCTTCATGAGTGGAGGACAAATCATCATCTTTAGGCAAAAGGGCACATAGAATCATGCCTCAGGAAAACCATAGGAACTGAATTTGTTATATGCTACATTGAGATTTACTTGGGTAAAAATTTGAGCTTTTCCAGATTCCAAAAAAAAAAAAAAAAAAAAAAAAAAAAAAAATAGAAGAAGTTTGCTTAATGGATTTTTCCCCCCTTGGAACAAAAATGTGGAATTCCTGCTATGTTTATGAGGGGATAAATATAACAGAAATATGGTGTACTGGGCTAACCTTAGGAAAGTGACATGGTCTCAGTTTACCTTGAGTAATCAAGAATAATTTCTTACCATTGTTCAACACATTTGCTCTCATTCTGTCTTCTTGCTCTCAGGTTTGTAGCATCCTCAGAATAGCTTTAGGACATGGAGTATGTGATACATTGTCTCAACACCAATCATCACCTCTACTATTACTTCTACCATCACTACCAGAAGCACCAGGAGCAGCAGCAGCAGTAATAAGAACAGCAGCAGCAGCAGGAACAGGAGCAGCAGCAGGAACAGCAGTAGGAGTAAGAGCAGCAGCAGGAGTAGGAGCAGCAGCAGGAGTAGGAGCAGCAGCAGGAGTAGGAGCAGCAGCAGGAACAGGAGCAGCAGCAGGAGTAGGAGCAGCAGCAAGAGTAGGAGCAGCAGCAGGAGTAGGAGTAGCAGCAGGAGTAGGAGCAGCAGCAGAAGTAGGAGCATCATCATCATCAGCAGCAGCAGCACCCAAGTTGCTTTGCAGCCACTCAGATGGCTGTGCTGAGACTCTTGGCCTGTTTGGCTCTCACTGCAGTTTCCATCTTGAAGTCTTAGATCTCTGTTGATATAAGGCTACTGTTGTAGCCTAATGTATCTGTTAACACAGAAATATTATACCAGTAGGACAATATAGAAACTGGCTTTCTCTTGTTGATACTAGAAGTAGTGTGTTTTCTTTCTTTCTTTCTTTCTTTCTTTCTTTCTTTCTTTCTTTCTTTCTTTCTTTCTTTCTTTCTTTCTTTCTGTCTCTCTCCTTCCTTCCTTCCTTCCTTCCTTCCTTCCTCCCTCCCTCCCTCCCTCCCTCCCTCCCTCCTTCCCTCCCTCCCTCCTTTCTTTCTTTCTTTCTTTCTTTCTTTCTTTCTTTCTTTCTTTCTTTCTTTCTTTCTTTCAGCAGAGGTCAGTATTAAAGGGGGAATAAGATAAAAAAGACACTGGTTCATTCATTTCTTTGTTTTCTAAACTCTGCAACTTTCAGGTCGTTTCCTTCTTGGGACTTTTGCTTTTCTGG
Organism: Micromys minutus; assembly: GCF_963924665.1. Lineage (NCBI taxonomy): Eukaryota > Metazoa > Chordata > Mammalia > Rodentia > Muridae > Micromys > Micromys minutus. The sequence continues at coordinate 61,491,864 of NC_137973.1, read as the reverse complement.
GATTCAGGTAAATCAAATTTAAAGTAGAAAAAGAGAATATTTACTTTTTTCAGTTTATAGCACTTAAAGTGAATAGCGCCATCCAAGCAATTATTACATTAACAGACACTTTGGTGACTTGGTAGGTTGTAGAGGTTAGAGACTGTCTCAAAAGACAGTTAAGGAAGAATAGAAATAGGGATTTGATCTGACCTGAGCCTTCATCATGCAAAGGAGAGGAAATTTCTAGAATAGGGAATTTGTTCAGTAGCTCACCTGTTACTGGAGGTTTACATGAGAAGGGCACTACCAGAGTACCTACCCCTAGACCTTAGTGTAGGGGTCAGTGGTGACTGTGGGGAAGTCATTAGTCACTGTGGGGGGTCATTGGGAACTGTGGGAGTCATTGTTGACTGTGGGGGTATTGGTGACTGTGGAAAGTCATTGTTGACTGTGGGGGTCAGTGGTGACTGTGGGAAGTCATTGGTCACTTTGTGGAGACCATTAGTCTCTGTCCTGGGAGGTAGAACACTGAGGCTTGATCAAAAAGGAAGGGAAGCAGTGAGTGTAGAAAGTACTTTAAGAAGTTTGGTTCAGAGGTTGGAGAAAGGTAATATGATTCTATAGAAATCAGAATAGTATGGGTGTGTGTGTGGGGGGGGATCTGGACTATTTCAACATTGATGAGAAAGCTCTGTTACAGATGACTGTATGAGAACAAATGATGTAGATGGGGGTTTCTTTTCTTTCATTGGATATTTTCATTATTTACATTTCAAATGTTATCCCCTTTTCCAGTTTTCCCTCCATAACCCCCTATCCTGTCCTTCCTCCCCCTGCTTCTATGAGGTTGCTCCCCCCTCCCACCCACGTCCTCCTGCCTCCCTACCCTGGCATTTCCCTACACTGGGACATCCAGCCTTCACAGGGCCAAGGACTTCTTCTCCCATTGATGCCTGATAAGGCCAGTCTCTGTTACATATGCAGCTGGAGCCATGGGTCCCTCCATGTGTACTCATTGATTGGTTGTTTAGTGCCTGGGAGTTCTGGAGGGTCTGGTTGTTGATATTGTTGTTTTCTTCCTGTGGGGTTGCAAACCCCTTTAGCTCCTTCAGTCCTTTCTCTAACTCCTCCATTAGGGACCCAGTTCTCAGTTTAATGATTGTTGGTGAACATCCGCCTCTGTATTCGTCAGGCTCTGGCAGACCTTCATAGGAGACAGCTATCAAGATCCTGTCAACATGCACTTCTTGGTATTCACAATATTGTCTGGGTTTGGTGGCTGTATATGAGATGGGTCCCCAGGTAGAACAGTCTGTGGATGGCCTTTCCTTCAGTCTCTGATTCACACTTTGTCTTTGCATATTTTTAGACAGGAGTCATTCTGGTGTCAAAAATTTGGAGATGAGTGTGTGGCCCTTTTCCCCAGTTGGGGGTCTTGCCTAACCTCTGGATATGGTCTCTATAGGTTCTCCCTCCCCTTGTTGGGCATTTCAGCGAATCTCATCTTCTTTGTGTCCTGGAAACCTCTTGCTTTCCTGGCATCTGGAACTTGCTGGTGGCTACCCCCATTTTCCCATCCCCCATTGCCACATACCTCTGTCCATATTCCTGACCCTCTGTATATCATTCCTGTTTCCTCCCACACCCATTCCTACCCCCACTTTCCCCCTCCCCCTCCTCTCTTCTTCCCAATTTTCTCCTACCCTCTACCTCCCATGAGCAAAGACAAGAAAGTATAGGGTGCCAGAGATGGATAGGAAAGAAAAAGTGACAGCCCAATTTTAAAATGTTATCAGCTTTGTGATTTTTTTGCTATTTTTGTTTTAGTTACTCATCTTTCTGGATTGGCACACACATGCAAAAAAAAAATGCCGGATTAATATCTCTTTTTCTAAAAGTTAAGTCAGATTAATAATTAATTGGGCATGATATTTATAAAACCTATGTTGTTAACATGAGAATATATAAACAATTATTGTAAAAGTATGCACTTCGTTGTGTTTTGCTTTTTAAATCAGATAAGGCCCATCTATTAAAGTGGAGAAGACAGAACTTTAAAATTCATGCAGCCTCTTTATCCTACAGAGGCCTTTTGAGATGGCAGTTAAGAGCTTAGATTCCCATTAAGCTGTGTAGATCTGGGTTCTCTGTCTGCATCTCTTAAAAACCACTGTGACTGAGTCACATCTTATCTAAAATTACATGGCAATGACACTCTGCCTTGGTTGTCATGGGAGGGCAAACTGGATTACACTAGACACTGGCATGTAGCGAGTTGTATGTAAGTATAAAGCTGCTACCAAAATCGCATCTGAAAAATCCTCATAAGCTGGTGTGGTTCACACCCCTAAACCCAGCCCTTAGAAGGCTGAGGTAGGGGGATCCCTGCTTCTTCAGTTCAGCCCGAGCTATATAATAACTTATAGGTCAGCATGTGCTATAGAATGAGACAATCTTAAAAATACCCCAAATATCTCCCCACCTCATACACACACACACACACACACACACACACACACACACCACTACTACCACCACCACCACCACCACCACCATCACACAGCAACATACTAACACAAAAATCAGAATAAACAGAAGCTTACAAAATGAAAACAAAACAACAAACAGGGACTTTCATATTTCTTTATTCCATCTTTTGTAGACATTGTGTAGACACCCTGCACACATTGCTATACAGCAATTCTAACAATCATTGTGTATGAGCAGCTAGCACAGGGCAGACTGAGAGAGAGCATTAACTGATGCCTTTGCGAGGGAGGGAAGGTGGCCATGGAGGCAGCTCTAGTTTTTCCCAGTATTGGGTCATTAAAATGCAAGAATTAGAGCTGTAGTTTAATGTAAAAGCACATCCAAATTCTGAGTTCCAGGCCATCTTGGTTCACTGAATTTCAGAGCAGACACAGAGAAACCCTGAGTAAGAAACAAACAAACAAAGAGGTGTCTTGTTATCAATCCATTCTGCTTCCCTTTGAGTAATTGATTTTTCTCATAAAAGTTAAGAAACTTTAGAAAGTATACATCATTATGACTTATCTAAAAATAACACAAATATATCTCCAGCCTCATTATTTCTAAAATGGGAGTAGCTAGAAGATTGCTGAATTGTTGCTCAGGAGCCTACTACCTTAAGATCATGACTCATCAGCATCCACAGTGACAGCCAGGCAGAGCTCTACTTCGCAAAATTTCTTGGGCAGCCATTATTGAATTTTCTGTGTTAATTGTTAAGAGTCTGGATGTGGAGTTAGGGAGACTCCCAATTTGGGCTTTTTTTAGGTTAAATAACAGTAGGGCCAGGGCAGTGTTCATATGTAGGGTTGACAAAACTCTTACCCCCTTGGCACATGGTGCACCTCAGTGTCTTGCTGCAGTCTGGAAGAATTGCCCCTTCTCTCCTTTGTGCAGGTTGTTGGTCAGGGATGGGTCTCCTCAGCTAGAGGTTGTCTTCCCTTCACTTACAGATGGAACATACAACAAAATGGCCCCCTTCCTCCCAGCCAGCAGGACGCCTTTACTTCCTCGTGGGCATATCCTGGCCACCAATCTTTGACAAATTTTATCATCCAAATTTGAAAGGCAAATCCTCTTCCCTGATGTATGGTTCATCACACTGGAGAAGCAGGTCAGCACTGGGAAGGTAGCAAACTCACATCTGTGAATGCAAGATTTTAAAGATTCCAGTTGTCACATGGTATCTTGAACCAGGTCATTGGCAGCATGAGCTAATGGCTGTTTTTCTTGAGGTAACAGGGTCAATTTGTTCACCTCCCTCAAGATAATGAGTTCCAAAATCCCCACTCTGTATAATCATAGCATGCTTGTTGCTCTTATGAAGAAAGGGCAGTAGTGCAGTGTGTGAGCTATTTGCTTTTCTTAAGAGAGAAAAAAATGTCTTATCCTTGTGTTTGGCCTCAAGACCCTTTCAGAAGGTCAACAGGGTTAACTAGGTTTTCGTAATAACATTAAGATGCCAGTCGCCTTTTTCACTTGGTCCAGCAGTTACAAAAGCAGTGACATGGGAATGATTGACACTGGGCAGGAATGGAGATCATGAAGAAGCCATCTTGTGGTATGTCACCCTGACTCACAGGCACTCTGAGGCAAACACAGATAGTTTGACTGTTGATTCAACAGAACTACCCTTGCAAGTTTTTTTTTGTTTGTTTGTTTGTCATGGTTTGATTTGATTTTCATGGTTTCTGTTTGTTTGGTTGTTTATTTGATTTTTTTTTTTTTTTTTTTTTTTTTTTTGGTCTAACTTGGTCCTGTAGTGCCCATCCTTTACGATCTTAAAAGAGGACAGAGAAGGCCCTCAGGGCTCTCATGTTAAACTCTCAAGACAGCTGTTGTAAGGCTGAAGATTAATTCACTGACAATCTCAATAAGCATTATACCCTGCTGATTTGATTCTATTTCTGACAAAAAATGTTGTTTCATCTCAGTTGAAGTTGATTTGTTACATGAAGAATGATGTGATATTTCTCCCAGTTACTAGTGAGTCATCCCCTAGGGTGACAAAGCGTTCTCTTATTTTTCTGTTTACAGTCTTTTGAAATTCATAAATCTGAAAGTAAAGCTAAGCACAATAAACTGAATCCTACAACCTCTGTAATCAGGAAGGTGATCTGAAATTATAAACAGAAAAAAATAAAATGTATCCCAAATCTAAACTCTTAATTCATAAGAAGTTCAGGACAAATTATAAAGTTATACCATAGTTTTCCTCCTTTCAGCTTTATTTATGTTGTTTTTTTTATAATAAATTTTATTGCAAATGTTCATTGTTCTGGCTTTTCAAACATTTCAAATGGTTTTAGGACTTTTGATAATGTATCTTGAGCTTGGGAGAAACGTATTAATAACTAGAAAACTGGATTCAGATAAAAACAATTGGGTTATTATTTGAACGATATTATTTGCAAACTTCAAGTCTTTCATGTAGGATTTCTGTTTGTTTGTAGCCTTTCCATATCTCAAGGTCCTTCTCAGCACACAGAGAAGGATTCAGTGATGATCTGACACATAGCCAAGTTCTAAGGTTCAGATAAGAGATGATGGTGCTTTGGTTTGTCACTGATATCAACCATTGTCAGTAATACTGGCTGGCGATTTTTACAAACAGGCATCTGGCAATAAGTCCCATTCATTGTTAAGTTAAGGAAATTTATAACACATTTCCTAAAGAGCAAAAATGTTAGTATAAACTTTTTCATATATTCTTTGATAAAAACTGGTAAATCATTTGCAAGGTTTTGGCTAAATATTTGTCTCTTACATGTTAATGCTTGTAACCTCTTCTGTAAAATCACTTTCAATATTTGTCACTCTGACCAAAATGGCCTATGAAGAGGAAGGAAAGAATATGGAGGGAGATGACATGTGCATCTGTAACCAAAAAGGTGATGGCATGTGGAAGGAACCAGAGGGATGAATGCTGGCCGCATGTACCTTCTGAAGACAACGGGTAAGCCCATAGCTGAGCACTTCCAATGCATGAGTTTCTCTGAAAGTCAGAGACCTATCACAACAGGCAAGAGGGCAACTTTGCTCACAAGTTGCCCTCAAAATAAGTCATGAGTTTTAAGGCTAAGCCGATCTGGCATGCGAAAGGATGGCTGTTGGTCTTTTATCCTAATTTTGGATTAATTGTGATCTACAGCCTTGCGTAAACATGCTTCTGCTCCTCCACAGCTAAACATTAATCCCTCTTAATGCTCAAAGTCAACTTTCAGTCCTTAGCAGAATTCACCTTAATCTCTTAGTAGCAAGTTAACTGATTTACAAAACATAATCCATGAGCCCAGAATCTTAAGGATGTGTGATCACCAGCAACCTACCTTTACCCAGTTGACTTGACTTGACACAAGCTGCAAACTGAACTTGTGAAGAAGATGACCCCATACTGTGAATTGGTGCTGTTCCCCACTGTATTTTAATATAGGAAAACAACAGCTGAATGTCTGTTTGCTGGAGTTGGTGCATATGTGTGTGTGCGCGTGCTTGTCTTGGTATGTATGTAGTTAGTATTTGTAATTTTATAAGTATGGCTAATAGGAGCCAATTACTTTCCTGCATTATATTTCTTTTTTTCTGCTTAGGTCTTTGCAGCTAATGGAGTCAGTCATCTGAATTAGTGGCAGATCTTTCTCCATGCTTAGGTACCATTTGACTTTATTTCCTAATTATTTAAGCATGTGCTCTATGATCATGGAAAACTGCCCTGTGCACAATGTCTGGTTTCAGTCTTTTAAATTGGAGGACGGGCATCAGTATTAGTGATGACAACCTCAGATGGCTCTGTAATGTAATTTGCTTCTGAAAATCATTCACATAGCATGGATTTTAAATTTGAAACGTACTTGACTATTGAGGTCACCCAAGGTTACATTCTCTCTAACTTCCAGCCAGCCAGGAAGTACTTTTCTATCTGGAACTCTGTTCCACCTCACTCCAGTCAGAGCTCACAGACTTCCTGGAAACCTCTTTTGGATGAAGACTTTGCTTAAGTTACAGAAGATTTGTCAAGCCCCTGCCTCCAAGGCAAAAGATGGCACATGTAGTTTGTAAGTACAGTTCTTTGTTACCATATTCTGAGCCCATGGACTTCATTATCTTTAAGGAATTATAAGTGCTCACACTGCTTGTCATATATACACAGAGATGTTTGAAGTTGGACTCATCTCTGTAAAGCCATTGTAGCTTATTCCCACTTATTACAGGCCTGTCTAAAAATGGAGGTGATCAAACGGTGGAAATAACGTCCTATCTTCTGTTAAGGAACTTTGACTATTTTTAAATTTGCATCTAGAAACTTGTTCTTCCTGAATTTACATCTCTGCATCTCTGAGCATGCATGACATGCACTGAGTGACACAGGTGAACTTGTCTCTGCACACTCACTTGTATCACCTTTGTTCGATGCCTCCAGTCTGGGCAATCCTCATCCAGTGTGGGCAATCCTCATCCAGTGTGGGCAATCCTCATCCAGTGTGGGCAATCCTCATCCAGTGTGGGCAATCTATATCCAGTGTGGGCAATCCTCATCCAGTGTGGGCAATCCTCATCCAGTGTGGGCAATCCTCATCCAGTGTGGGCAATCCTCATCCAGTGTGGGCAATCCTCATCCATTGTGGGCAATCTATATCCAGTGTGGGCAATCCTCATCCAGTGTGGGCAATCCTCATCCATTGTGGGCAATCCTCATCCAGTGTGGGCAATCCTCATCCAGTGTGGGCAATCCTCATCCATTGTGGGCAATCCTCATCCAGTGTGGGCAATCCTCATCCAGTGTGGGCAATCCTCATCCAGTGTGGGCAATCCTCATCCAGTGTGGGCAATCCTCATCCAGTGTGGGCAATCCTCATCCAGTGTGGGCAATCCTCATCCAGTGTGGGCAATCCTCATCCATTGTGGGCAATCCTCATCCAGTGTGGGCAATCCTCATCCAGTGTGGGCAATCCTCATCCAGTGTGGGCTATCCACATCCAGTGTGGGCAATCCTCATCCAGTGTGGGCAATCCTCATCCATTGTGGGCAATCCTCATCCAGTGTGGGCAATCCTCATCCAGTGTGGGCAATCCTCATCCAGTGTGGACAATCCTCATCCAGTGTGGGCAATCCTCATCCATTGTGGGCAATCCTCATCCAGTCTGGGCAATCCTCATCCAGTCTGGGCAATCCTCATCCAGTGTGGGCAATCCTCATCCAGTGTGGACAATCCTCAAGAAAATGGCAGCAGCACTCTGGGAGGTGGTTGCTTGTGGTTTAATTTCTTGTAACCACAATCAGTCTTGAGATAATGTTCTCATAGTAATTCGTGTGCAAGTGAACGTGCATGCAAAACACACACACACACACACACACACACACACACACACAAACACACACACATGCACACATTATTTACGAGGAAAGCTGCTAGAGAAAGAGGTCTGGGAATAGGAATGGAAGTTGCCTGAACGGAAGTTATGAAAAGTTGTCTCCGAGGCAGGACAAGACACCTCATCAAATGATTTTCGTCAGCTCAGGGATGAACTATGCATTTTTGGTGATTTTCCTTTGTACTAGAGACAGGCCCATCAAATGCAATACATCCTGACTGTGAAAATTTTATCCTTTGGTAAAGGAAGTGTGATTTCCTCCACTGGACCTACAAGAGCAATCAGGGTAAAACCAGTATAAACAGTGCCATAGCACTGTGGGTGATAGTAGACACAGCTTGAGAGACTCAGAGCAGACTCATGGAATATGGATGTCAACACTCAGAACGATTATTTTGTTCTCAGAACCATTTTAGGCACATGGGATGCTATCACAGACCAGGTCAGACACAATTCCTGATCTCTAGGGCCCCTGTTCAAGTGAAGAACAAGAGCAGGGCCAGAAAATCAGGAATAAATTCGATGAATCATTCATAAGATTTGTTGGAGGATGAAAAGTATTATAGAACAAAAGAAGAAATAGGGCAGGATGGCACAGGTGAGGACTACCACGTGGGAGTGGGCGTGGCATTTCCAATTGCCTGCAGTAGGAGTGTGTTGGAAAGGAGGTAATTGAACTTGGTGCAGAACGTGAAGGAAGGATGTTTCAGGAAAGAATGCTACAGCAGAAGTAGCAAGGACCATGACTCTCCGGAGAAGGACGAGTGCCCAGGGAGACCAACCTAGGGGCTGAAGATGAAACCAGGAAAGGAGAAGAGGAGCGTAGAGGTAAAGGGGAAAACAGCAGTCAGAAGGGGCCTGGCTCCAGGTCCTCTGCTCTTGGTTAGAATTATGCCATCTGGTTTTAAAGTAGGGGCCTTTGGGGAAAGTAATGTGGTCTGATGAGCATTATTGAAAGACACTTTGATCTCGTCACTGCAAGGGGACTACTAAGGAACAAACATTGCAGCAAGAGGACTTTGCAAGCTGAAGCAGAGTGTCCCGAGGACACTGGAAGAGCTTCACAGGGCAGCTTCCAAAGACTGCGTAGCACACGGTGTTCCGTGGGTCCAATTCAGTTTTGAGGCACTACACAAACTGCTACTGGCAATATTCACAATCATTGCCTTACTGCTTGCTTTCACCTTCCTGATTCGCTATGATCTAGAAGGAGTTTAAAGTCTACCTCTCATACTGAAAGTAGATGTGCTCGGCCATCCGGACAAAGAGGATCATTTCTAGTATTTTAGTAATGTGACCGAAGCGTTAAGAAGTGAGTTGCAGGTGGGGCATGGATGAAATGCCCTAAGGTGATAAATGTTCTTGCAGTTCATGTTTGAGAAAAAGCATGAGGGGACAGAGAGATGGCTCACCTAAGATTACTTACTGCTCTCGAAGAGAACCTGGGTACCGTTCCGGGCTCAAACAGGGTGGCGTAGACAGTCACAAACATGAGAAATGTTCAGATAGTAATGAACTGATCCAGAAGATGAAGCAGATGCTCTTTGCTTTGAATGCATATACTTCAACATATATACTTAAACATTTTAGCACTCACTATGACTTGTCAAGCTGTCCTGGAAAATGGGGTACTCCAGCCTCAGCCCCCTCAGTGTCTGTCTGCAGTACAGGCACGCAGCACCATGCTTCATTAAGGCAGAATTCCTGACTGAGAAGACAGAGATGAAGTGGAGTCCTCTCCCCCTCCAGTGAGGAAATGCATGGCAAAGTCCTGTCTCCACCCCAGCTTCTGGTGTGGTGAATCTCTTGTGCACCACGCTGGCAGTCAATTAGTGGGGTTGTTATGAGTGTTGTAAAACTGTTTTCTTTTGGATATCCAGTTGCCCTACTGTTTTCAAAATGCCTTAAAAGCCACTGACTACAAATAAAAGAGACGGATGGCCACAGATGTGTCTACCAAGCTGTTGTGAAAACAGACAGGTTAGAAACAAGAAGGATCTTTGAAATGAGAATTTTAGAAATGAAACATTATGATTTCAGCTTCTTAAAACATGTACTGATTTGTCACCGACTCCATTAAGAAAGATGTTAGTGGTGGGCATGCCAAGGTTGTGACACATGAAGCCTGTAAGCAAGGCTGAGCACACGAATGACCTATGTTAGAGATCTGTCATTCAGTCCTTCCTCATGCAGGACCCTAACAGCAAGCCTGTAAGCTTCACTACATGCTATTTGCAACATGACAAAGACTTTTCTTAATTATTTAAGGGAAAAAATAATTTGCTCTAGGTTATGTGCTTGAACCTCATAGTCATATAAAGTGATTTTGGGCCATTAGGTAATCTAATGGGAAAAATGCCAGTTTTCCAAGTATGGCTGTCCTGTGCCACCTGGATCAGAGCCTTCAGCCGTATATGTAACTATATTTATTCTCACCAAAGGGAGTGAAAATGGATTAGGAAACAGAGGGAGATAGGGAAGTTTCAAGATCCCTGGTACCTTTATGCTTTTACGGTTTTACAAACTCTTGTGTATTGACAGAAAGAAAAATTAGCAGAGTGAAACAATCAAGGAAGGAAACTTTTGAACTTGACACCCTGACTTGGATGCCAGCTCTGCCACCTGTTCTCTGGGAAACACAGGGACTTAGTTACCCACTTTGTAAGATAGGTGTGGTAATAGAGACTTGCCTAACCAGGCTTCTGTGGCAACAGGAACCCCGAAGACAGGCACACATCACAAACCTTTACTGAAAGTGCTAAAATCATAGCCTTATCCACTACAAATATAATCTACTGTACTTTATTCGGGGCAGGTGTGTCAAAGTGCAGAATAAGCCTTTAGTACGTGGTTACACTCCTTGGCAATGAACTCACAGTCATTAAGTGTCACTGTCTCCTAGGATTACTGAGTATAGCATGGAAGTAAAATCCTGACGTGCAGTAGATGGGTTGGGGCAGAAGTAACACTGATCCATTAGAAAGCCATTTGTATTCCAATGTGATTTAATATTCTTACCTAAAACCAAGAACCTGGCTAAAATGTATAGAATAGTACACATATCCACACACACCCACACACCCACACACTCACCCCCCACTCTCTCTCCCTCTCTCTCTTTAGTATGTTTTAGAATGTACAGTTAAAATAAATGTGAAGATAATATCAAGAAACACAGAGATAACCAATTTAACCTTTAAGGCCAGAGAACTTTACAAGCAACAATAGAGATCTTGGGAGCAGAGTTCAGATACATAGTAGTAAAGATCTCAGCGCTAATGTCCTGAAGCCTTGTGTCCCTACATTGGGGACACTGGAGGCATTGCTGAGACCCTGTCCATGGCATTTATTTACACTAGTTTTGTTCTATCTGCCAAGTTGAAGGATTTGAATTGAGTTCTAGGGAACCCAATTTGTGGCAACAAATTACCACCAACTTGGTGGTTTGCAGTAGGAGTTCATTATTTTACAGCTCTGGAGGCCAGAACAGCAAGTCATGGTCATGATCTTTCATTCTTTGGAGGCTCTGGGCATTCTTTGGCTATAGCTGCATAACTCTAAACTCAGCCTCTGACATTATACTTTCTTCTACTCTTTGTCTTACTCTAATTTCTCTCATAAGCAGGCTTATTGTTAGAATAAACTCCATTGCTCTTTGTTCTCTGTAATCATCTGGAGACCCTAAATGCTTCTGAAGAACAGTCCAAATACAGTCACACACACAGGGCTGGCATTTTGACACATGGATCACTATTCTACCTACTACAGGTCAATGCTTTCTACCTCCCAAGCTACTGCCGCCTCCGTGTTTGCCAATTCTTTTTTGTTATTATCGGTAGCCCAGTGCATTGTTTTAAGTATCCTAATGTTTTACTTTCTACTTTTCTATCCTCCACTGAGAGTCTATTCTTGCTTTCCCCTCCCTTACTCAGTCCCAGAGTTGATGGTGTCATATGTTTTAGCTATTTTTAAGTGGTTAAAGTAGCTTCCTATTTTCCACATAAATTAATATTTGCTTTATTTCACTTTATAAATCAGCCCGATTTGTAAGAGTGGAATGAGACGGTGATAAAGGTGAAAACACAGTACAGGCGAAGGACTAGATGCAGAAATCAAATGACTTCACTCCCAAGCCCCTTTGTAGGCTTTAGCTAGGGAGGTGGGGAGGCTTTAAGAGTCTGCATTCTTGCAGAGATTATGCATGATGCTCTCCATCTTGTAAGTTTTCCAAGAAGTCCCTGTTTTAGAGAAACTTGGAGGGGCTCACTGCTATCAGGGAGTGGTATCAGGACCCAGGTATCAGGGAGGTTTATATGTAATGTAAGCCACATTTACTTCTCCCTGGATTCTAAAATGCTTCATCTTACATCCTCTCCCTCTTTCATGTGTAAACTCAAAGATAACATTAGGTGCCTTCCTAATTAATTGAGTCATGGTTCCTCATTGAATCCAGGGCTAGCCAATTCCAGGTAGTACATTTAGTCAGCTTAGCTTGGGATTTTCTGTTTATAGGTGGTCAGTAGGCCTCCCTGGCTCTTACAAGTTTCCCGGGCTTTAAACTCTCATCCTCATGCTTATGCAGCAAGCATTTTAGCCACTGAGTTGTCTCCCAAGCCCTAAGGCCATTTTTCAATAGGATCAAAATTCATAGAGTATGGAGACATCATTGATCAGATTTTATCTAAACTCAGTGAATGAGGCAAGAAGTTATTGACTGAAGAGTTTCTAGGAGTCAACTCTCTTGATCTGAAATCAAGTTCTATCTTTATTGTATCCCCATAGTAAAAAAATAGACTTAAACATACACAACAATCTAACATTAATGCAAAATTTCCACGTGTGTGTGTGTGTGTGTGTGTGTGTGTGTGTGTGTGTGAAGGCAGAACATTCTGCAAATCAGTTTACAGGTGGTAGTCAGAACACAGTTTGGGAGAATCGTTTGTCTCTTCCCACTATGTGTATTCTGGGGATTCAATTCAGATCACTGGGATTTGGTGGCAAGTGCCTTTTATCTGATGAGCCATCTTCCTAGTCCAGACACAAATGTTCCATTATGGGAAACTCAGAATTTCTTCTGGAAAATGGTAAAGAAAAATGTAACATAAGACATTTAAGAAAAATGACATTAGTACACATGGACTCTTTAAACAGCAGGAGAGTAGCCCTTTTGATCAAATGTGAGATTTGGTGCACACACCATACAAAGTGTATCTAGAAGATATGCCATTGGGTAGGAGACATGTATAGGAAATAAACTGCTCTTGGTTGACAATATGAACTATGATAGAATGCTTAATGAGACTGGCAACCTCCAAATGGCGGCAGAGTTTCATGCTGATCATATAATGTATCAACCACAGGCATTTATGTTATTTATGGCTGCCTTGTGCACTTCTTTTACATCCATGAAAATCTCCCAGAAGCCACGTTATTAGTTCAGATGACAAAAGAGACTATTTCAGGTTTGTGTCTAAAGCTTCTTAATGGTATTTTTATTATACACGAAACCACATACCATTCCAGACCATGTCTTTTGATTTCTATGCTTATTGAATTTGCAATTAATACTCATTTATTATCTTATCAGAAGACATATTCATGACATTACCTACTAAAGAATGAATACCTCTCCTGTGGAATTTGGCTTCTAAATTAATTATACCTTTAAGAAGAAAAAAATGTAGGAAGCTTTACTTGAATTAACCCTTTGCCAGAGATCTGAAGATAGTGGCAAACTGGGTAATATGTGACTGTGTGTCTTTGCTTTCTACACATCTCATTTGGACATTAGACCTCACTAGACTAGTAGATTTAAAGCAAATCCACAGGGCATGACAGAGCATGAATGAAGCAGTAATTATCTTAGAAGAACAATTTTACTGCTCCCTTTTATGACTTTTATCCCAATGGTTTCTACCTCAAAAAGAGTTTCAAACAGGAGAGCACTGTCCCATTTCAGTATAAGAATTTCCAGTGTCTTGATATTTACACATATGCACACATAGTGCATGGTAATATATAAATATTATAATTGTTTGATCTGAGCTGCTCTGTAGGTTAGACAATACTTTTCTTCGGGGGCAAGGTCATGTGTTCAGATGCCCATTGGACAGCACAGTCTTACAGAAAAGTCCATGTTCTGAAGCCACTGGTTGCTCTTCAATCCTTGCCCGCCTCCAAATTTGTGCATCACTGCAGGTCAGAGTTAGTGTTAAGTAGCTGCTGGAGTCTCCTGGCATGCAAAGTGGGTTGGCACTTCTGATGATCTACATTGCATCATTTGTTAAAGTAAAGTGGAAAAAAAAAACTAAACTAATGTCTATGTTATGTCTACATTGTGTCTAGCAACTTAGATGTTGATTTGGGAAATTTACTCTGAGAATAAATTTTTGAATTCTATAATGAATAGGGCCAAAGAAACGCAATCTAACCCTCAAGAAACTGGAGGCCCCAGGGAATGGGGAGGTCTGGTGGTGTGGGGTTTGGGGGTTGGGGACATTCTCACAGAGATGGGTGGGGAAGGAGATATAAGATATGGAAGAGTCAGAGGGTGAACCAGGAGGGGAATGAAATCAGGACTGTAAGAGAAGATTAAATAAAGTTCAAACAAAAAGGAATCACAAACTTGAATGGTATCATCAGTTTTTATCTGAAAGTGTCCTTCTTTTCCCAAAGCTTTTGGTTTACCTCCCCTATCTTCTAGAGTCAAGTGTGTTTTCATTTCATAATAGAAGATTTAGTAAACCTTCATTTAAACTTGAAACTTCAAAACTAATGAAAATTATCCTTTAAATATAAATGAAGTAAGAATGTAGGGGCTTGGCATGCTGCCTCGGAGCCTAGTGATACACACAGTAAATGCTAATGAGCATCTACCGGAACCACATGCAAGTAAATACAACATAAAATATACTGACATTTATTTACTCACTCATTCATTTATTCATTCATTCAGTCAGTCAGTTATTTATGAAGAAATGTCTCTTAAGTACCCAACTCTCCTGGAACCCACTATCTAGATCAGAGTGGCCTCAAACTCACAAATATCCATGATAAACCTTTCTTTGCCTCCTGCCTGCTTGGATTAACATGGCTGGAGCCACTACACAAGGCTATATTCTGGCTTCTGAACTTAGCTTTCTAAAATATTCCTCAAAGTGGGTAAGATCAGATCCAATAACTAGTGAATTATTTAAGCACGTTCACTTGGAGAATGTTCCTTCCTGGACTCATACAAAAAGGATGTGCAACATTCGATATCTAACAGGATTTTAAGTGGATGCTCTTTAGATCCACACACATTTCTGAGCTCATTTTTCAGAGTCCTTTCCCCCCTCAGTTTAATGTTGGGTAGGCAGTCAATCTTTCAAAGGTGTGAAATTGTCACTAAAAACTTGAAACCCTCATCTCTTCACTAATAAGCCTTTTTACTGTCATTTCTGTTTATTCCATCAACAAGCTGATATTATGTCCTTTATATCAAACTGAAATGGAATATTAAGCTCAAAGTTTAAAATGGCTCAAGATACCCATAATGTTCTGTACTTTGGGGAAGTCATTGTTCAGGCCAAGCAGATGCTGTGTCAAAGGTTTGATGAAGAAGCCTCTACACTGAACCGAGGAGATTTCTGTTCAAAGAGATCAGAGGTTAGAACTCATCAAGTCTTCAAAAATTTATTTTAAAAGTTAAGCAAAATTATTGAGGGATGAATTTTTTTATCTCTAGCATCCTAAAGATGCTGAGTGTGCAAAGCATTTTACCACGAAGGTGGTTGCTGCTCACTCTTCTTGATTGGCTGTTGATGAGACAGTTTTCCATCTTTGCATGAAGTTTCCTGAGCAAGGAATATTGAGTATAAATATAGGAGGTCTTTGCAGAGATAGGTCAGAGTTTGAGTACTTCTTGCTCTTTGGCTTGAGTTCAGTTCTCAGCATCAATGCTGGGTGGTTCACAGTCATTTGCAGAATCATGGGATTTAATCTTCTCTTCTGGCTCTGTGAGCATATATTATATGCAGTCACACAAACATACACATAAATCAAAACCAAAAAATAAAATCTTAAATAAGAAGACAAATGTAATATCATTACTAGTTGTATTGATGACCATACCGTCTCTTGCTATTTAGAAATCTGAAGACTGAAAAGCCACTGAACTTAAGTAAATCACACTCAGGTAACAAGGCATGAGAAAAATAAATCAGCATAAGAGCTTTTAAGATTTTGATTTTTTTTTAATTATTGGGGGACTATTCTACATGTACATTTTTTCTTTCTGGAGAATTACTCAACTTTTTGTGTATTCTGCATTATCATAAATCTTTGACCTTTGAGTTTTTCTTTGCTATAAAATTGTATGGAGCATATTTACAGTTTATTAAAACCTCAGAGGTCCTCAGGAAGGGGACATGAGCAGTGATACTGATGAGAACATATTATAAGTCATTTAGGGACACCTCCTCTCTGAAGCATATAAAGATTGTCGTCACCGTTTAGACCAAAATTATGGAACCAAGTAGGAAGTCCTACATATTCTCTCCGAGCCTATTGAAAAACCACACTGATGACCAATGCAGTGGTCTTTCTTCAACAAAGTAAGATGAGTTGAAATTCTAAGTACAGCCCATGTTCGGATTTTGCAGATAAACACTAGATAACAGCCTGTGGGGGAGGCAGAGGGGGTGGTATGTGGATTCAGTCTCTGACACAGTGTGAAGGGCAGAGGGCATCTCAGGTGTGTATAGCTTCCACAGCATGATCTGTGGCTCATGGTTATGTTTATATCATGGCTCTGAAAACTAATTTATGTCCAGGAATCCATAGCAAATACAAAATTGATGTAAGGGGTATTGGTAGTTTAGGTTCAAATATAGAACTCTTTTTTTCAGGAAGCCCCAGGAGTCCACTGTCACACGATTTCAGCATTAACTGTTTGGATAGATGACCACTGTCTATGCAATTTATTTGTTGAAAAGGTGTTTATAGCCATAATTGGACATATCACCTAAACACTGAATGATTAAAAATGTGATAATTAAAAATTTTTGACATTCACATTTAATTCACTTAAAGTTAAGCCAATTGATAGTATACAAAAAGGTATAGTCTTTAAAATAACATTTTTTGCAGAAATTTTAGGCATAAGTAGTACCGACATTATTTATGTCCCAATGTTCACCAGTTGTCTTTTTAGTTATCTGAGTGTTGCTGTCAATAACAAGAACAAGAACAAGAACAAGAACAACAACAACAACAACAACAACAAAAGATCAAGAAACATGCGTATTTTGCCAGGGAACACAGTGTGCTAGCTGTACAAGGCTCCCAGTCACTAGCCCAGATCTGGTTCGTGTACTGGTTGACACCTTTCCTTGTATGTCTCAGAGACACCTCAGAAACAGCCTGGGCAAGAGTGAACTCCTGATCTCCCCTCCAACATGGCCATCCTTCAGCGCTTCCTATCTTAATCTTTGGCACTGGCATCTACCCCTTTTGTGGCTCAGAAACGAAAGAGTCATTCTTCTTACCTCCAACCTCACAGCCCTCCCTTTAATCCATCACAAGACCCTGATCTTTATCCCTGTAAAGATCTCAGATCTCCCCAATACTTTCTATCTCTGTGACCTCCCTCCTTGTCCCAGCCATTGATTTGGTCTACTTCCTGCCTTCTGACCAATGTGTAAGTCACTTCTCTTACCACCAACAGAATTCGAGTGAGAGTGACCTGTTCAAAGCTTGATTCTATTCAAATCACTATATTGTATCAAGCCCTTTTGTTTTTCTTACCTACATGCTGTGGACTCTGGGAGGAGCCTTAATCATAACTGAGCATGGTGTACTCTCATCCTACAGCCTCCCACTTCCCACTGGTATCTCTGTAGTAGTTGGATGGAATAGCTCTTCCTCTAGGCTGTCACATCTATGACACTGGGCCTTAGCCTAGGCTCCTCTGCCTGGAATAATTTGCTCCCAATATTGCTAAGCGACATTTCTTACTTGGAGGTGTGTACTGAGCCCCATGGTACCCTTTTGGATAGTATTTCTGTGTTTTGATGATGTAAATAATTGTAGTAGTAGCAGTAGTCCCTCTCTGCTTCTTCAGTCTCTGTGCTATAAATTTGATAAGACCAGCAGCACTGGTTGTGTCCTCTTCTTTTACCTTTCTGGCACTGAGTACATGGTTGGGGTAGTTATCAATTGATAAATACTTACTGAAAGAACAGCCCTGTACATAACTGAGGTATGACTTTTTATGAGTTTGTTTCACAGTTCCCTGATGAAAGATATGAAGGAACACATACTTTTAATGGTTTTACTTCAGTATTTTGTTTGATTTGTTGTTTCTTTTCTTTTCCTAAGAACATCCAAAGGATGCCTGTTTTGACACTGAGTTTGACTTAGAGAAACATGTTGAGTGGTAACTCGTTACTCTAACCTACCAAAGTAGAATGGGGATGTGGGGTGAGTTTAGGAGAGGAAAGGGAAGGACGGGTGGAGGAGAGAAGTACATGTACCTTGAAGGACATCTAAGGGACAGATCAAAAGTGGATGAGAAGAGGGCTGCTGATTGAGGCACCTGGTGAAGAACATGTGACAGGAAGGTTGAATTTCTACCAGGTGAACTGCTTAACTGCTTACATGTCTCCATTCCAACACACACACACACACACACACACACACACACACACACACACACACACACACACACGTGTGTAAGCGCACTCCCTTGCTCACATCCCCACTCACACCAGTGGATACATACATAAACATGTGAAAAGTTAATGAGTATCTCACTTGACTCCAAACAGGCAAATGAGTGGGAAACTTCTGAGCTGAAAGAAGAAGCCATTATTATTGTCTATTTTTGCTTTGTTGGGAGACAGGGTCTCAGCATCTGGCTGAAGCCCAGGCTGCCCCCCAAATTCTCAGTCTTCCTGCATCAGCGTCCGAGAGCAGGGTTCATAGGTAGAAACCATCACCAATTCATCTGACCTGAACTCATAATTCTTGGCTCCTTATCTGTTGTACAATGCTTTTCTATCAGCTTAAAATATCTCTACATCTTTTGTATGTAAGCTAAACTTACTAATAAATTTTATTTAACTATCATTGAGCTTTGGTTTAAAATATTTCCTTTCATGAGAAAATTAGAGGAGAGGAGAAGAAGAGAAAAGACCGCCTTGCATTTCTTTGGCCTCTAACAGGCTTCACTATAACATGGTCTTTAATAAAAACTGTCTCTGCATTTTATGTTGTCTTTTAATATAATAATTATGTAAACACACACATTAATTTTCTCAAGTCTTTGTCACAGGAGCCTTGGCTTGTTCCCAACCAAACACAAAATCTTGTAAGCTTTTGATATTTCTTTTTTTCTTTCTCCCCCCGCCCCCTAGCACCATAGCAGCTTTTTCAGAGGTAGCTGCCTAAGAAAAGCACTTTCAGTCTCTGCTTACTACTTGAACATTTGCTTGACTTTAATAGGCTGGGATGATTTCAGCTTATAAATCTTCAACTGGAGGATAAAGTTCAAGTAGATAAAATCAAACAGATGTTGGTGGGAGGATTTCTTCGTGACCCATAAAAGTGCTATCATCAAAGCTGAGAATCATTTGTTTTGAATTATTACACAGTTATCAAAAGGATTGTAACCGTCTGTTTGTTGAGGAATTGGATCTGTTTATCTGAAAACAGAACAGAGATGCCAGGCTGAGGCGTTCCTGGGAATGTGTGGTTCAAATGATGGTTGACACTTGGGGGGGTGCAGCTGAGATACTCTGATTGACATTTGTCAGCAGCATTGGCATCTTTGGGGCATGCCATTCCTGAGTCACAGCCAGAATGTGGCTGAAGCCAGGGGTGGGGTCAGGCTGGGGGAAACCCCGGTGGAGAACTAGAACGCTAGCTTCGAAGTGAAGTATTAGCTGTTAGGGAGCTGAAAATAACTCATTTTCTGCACCTCCGATGGCAGGCTAGGAAAGCGTGTGGCTATGCTGCTTTCATGAGGTCTGTTTGAGAGGGGCTACAGCACACAGACCGTCGGCTGCGGCTGCTGTGGTGGGACGGCCTCATTGCTATGTCTACATCTGTCTACAGAGAGGCTTCCCAAGTGCCTTGTTCTTTGCATGAATTTAGTTTATAAGATCAGGAATGTCTCAATATTGGTGAACTTTAAAAGGCAATGCAGAAATGCAGAATATTTAAACATTGCATAAAGAAGTGTCTTAAACCTGCAGATGACTGACCGGTTGAAGTGGCCTTTGTTTAGTTATCAATTTTCCAATAAGCCATTGGCACTAAAATCAAACCTACCAGAAGGTTGCAGCCTGTCTCTAGTGGAGTTTGCATGCACTGAATAATCTGCCTCCCTCTATATAACCAAGGCCATGTTTCTGTGCACTTAGTGCTTGCTTCCTGGTTGTTTTGTTTTCATTGTGTTATTAATGACAAGTGGTTTATTTTGTCACATGGAGCTGTCCACAGTTTGCTTCTGTACAAGATTGTATTGTCATTTTCCTGAAAGTGTGGTGATATTTAAACAGTTATATGTGTTGCACCCCTCACATATATATATATATATATATATATATATATATATATATTACACATTTGGTATTACAAATAAACATTTATCTTTGTCACTTAAATGTAGTTGTCCACAGTTTGCTGCTGTACAAGATTGTATTGTCATTTCCCTGAAAATTATGGTGATATTTAAGCAGTTATATGTGGACACACACACACACACACACACACACACACACACACACACAGGTATATTGCACATTTGATCTCACAATGTACATAATTTGGTTTTCCTTCTTATACCTGCAGATAAGAGCCTAAAATAAATCCTTTATGTACAACAAAAGCTCCATTTATAGCTAAACTAGTCCAGGGTGTATAGCCTGGACTGTTTTAAATGGTAGAGAGGGCTCTGGAATTCAGGAGGCTGTCTTCTAACCTGTTCTCTGTCCACCCTGTAATCTCTAAGACCCAAGCTTCTGGTT
The DNA here is from genome assembly GCF_963924665.1 of Micromys minutus. Lineage (NCBI taxonomy): Eukaryota > Metazoa > Chordata > Mammalia > Rodentia > Muridae > Micromys > Micromys minutus. The sequence goes on along the minus strand of NC_137973.1, from coordinate 61,470,971 downwards.
TTAGTTTTTTTCCACCAAAAGTTAAGTGAATGCTACAATTCTTGCTTTACATTTTTTTTTGTTCTCACTGCACTGTGTAGACCCTTGTTCTGCAAGCTCTTGGTGGGCCAAAGATCTCAGCTCCCATGTGTTTCTGTCCCTGTAGCATATCTAGCTCAACTCTACTTTCCACAAGTCACTTCAGACACCTTTGGTTACATGTGTATTGGAAAATAAAAGAACAGCTATATTGTTTGATTTTTCCCACTCTGTCTTGATGTCAAACAGAAAATTTTAGTTCGAGTAAAGTCAGGTATTATCACCTTTGATGTATTTTCATACACTTCACCTCCTTCTTAAGACGCTCGTCTATGCCCAAGGCCAGGAGCTTTAGTTGGTGAGCGGACCGTGGGCCCACCTGACGCTGCTGCATCGCGGGAAGCGCATGGCGGGCATGGCGCTGGCGCGAGCATGGAAGCAGATGTCCTGGTTCTACTGCCAGTACTTGCTGGTCACTGCTCTCTACAAGCTGGAGCCCTGGGAGCGAACCCTGTTCAGTTCGATGCTGGTCTCTGTTGTGGGGATGGCGCTGTACCGGCTACGTCTGTATGCCCCAGCACATCATGGCAATACTGCATTACTTTGAAATTGTACAGTGACAAAGATGTGACCAGGATCCAGAGGTTCCTGGGGAAGATCCACCTTGTGGGATGAGACCTCACCAGATGTGAGATGCTCTTCGAATGTCAACATAACCAACCTTATAAATACAAAAACTAAATTTCATGAGTAGAACAGAAAAAAAAAATCATCCTGACTCATGTGTGTTTTCTTTTTGATTTCAAAAGAGGCTCTTATACAGTAGCTTTTATCTATTTTAACATTGTAGTCATTTGTACTTTGATATTAGTATTTTCTTAACCTTTGTGAGTGTTTCAATATTATCAAGTGAAAGCTTTTCCTAATGTAACTTTGAGTACATCTTAATTGCCTTCTATTTTTAAAGCCCTAAGTTGGGCTTTACTGTTCTTGCTATCGTATGGCATATACATCTGCCTGGATATATATCTACTCTTGATCAAAATTTTGTAAGAAACAATACAGAATTTGGGGATGGGAGGGTGGATACTTTGAGAACTACTTACTTTAGTAAGTATCTGCAAGCTGGACCTCAGGAGGACAGTTTTAGCTCCCTAGACTCTTAACAGCTTTTGCTCTAAAACTATTAAAGTGTTTCTTAGTAATGAAAAAGTAATGATCTTGCTAACATTAATACAAGGAACATTTCACCTTTTAGGTATTAAATTCATATGTGGACTTATTTCCAGCCCACTGTGAGGATGGGTGATCGGTGGTGGTCTCATGTGATGCTGAGTTATACTGTTCAGAGAAAGTATTTCCATTTCCTCTGAGGCGATATTGACAGTGTAAACGCTTAAGAGTTAATTTGATGATTGTCACAGGTGCTGTGCAAAGCAATTGCACATTGTGATAAGATACAACGAGATGAATTGTTCAGCATAGCCAAAACAAATGTAAACTCGATTAAAAATTCTTACACTCTTTGTATTGTTTTAAAATGGTTTTTATTCCTTAGATGTAAAATGACTACTTAATTTTTTTGATGTAAATTCATTAAATTCAAAGAACAATGTAGCAGTCTCTTTTATGGTTAAATATTGGTCAAGTAGTTATTTTGTGTCTGGTTAATGGGGACTGGGTATGCAGTAATTGTGTTTTAGTGTCTCTGAACATAAAAGTTCTAGTAACTAGAAAAGGCACTATAGATTTTAGGGTGTCTTCTAGCACAAATAGTGCTAATTTTCATTTTTCTGGTTTTTGAGACAGGGGTTCTCTGTGTAACAGCCCTGGCTCTTGGAACTCTCTTTGTAGACCAGGCTGGCCTTGAACTCACAGAGATCCACCTGCCTCTGTCACTCAAGTGCTAAGATTAAAGGTATGTGATACACCATAGTTGGCAAGTTTTGGTAATAAAAAAAGATTTCTTTATTAAGAAAATAAGAAGGTAGTCTACATTATCTTCAGTGGTCAACGGACTATGGATGGACAGAAATGACTATCCTTTTGAGGATAATCCCTAGTTGATGCCTGAGTAGATGCACATTCATACTATGTGAATATCGCCCTGAATTTTTCTCTCCATAATTATTTTCAAATCTTATTTAGTTGAAGACATGTGATGTTTTCCTAAAAATGCCGCCCCCTCCAATTAAGTAAGACAAACATATAACTGGGAAAGCATTGTCTGATGGAAGCACAGTAATGTCTGGATGGAATCATCCATAGGGGATTCCTGGTATAATCCAAACAGAAATAACTGGCTAGGGTGCTGAAGATGTGAAAGTTGACAGTTTGAGTCAGTTGTTCTGCTGACTTGACAGCACATCATGTGATACCCAGACCACTGTTAGGGATCATCCCATGCTCCTTTTTCCCTCTCTTCTCCTTCTTCTCCCAGAGAATCCTGCAATCAAAAGAAGCTCTGATGTGAATCACTCAGGACTCAAAAAGTGACCTTAGGGATAAACTGTATTTTCCTTTTAGAAATAAGGGTTAAAAATTGTTCCTTTATAAAACAGTCCAATGAGCAAGGAAGCATGTGGCAAAGCCCAATGGCTTCAATTGGCAGGATCTATGTGGTGAGAACTGATTCTAGTAAGTCGCCCTCTGATTCATGCCCCATAATAAAGAAATAATTAACTGAATAAATAACTGTAACTTTTTAAAAGTAGCACCACCCAGCTTAGATTTCTCTGATAAAGTATTTAACATCGATTAAATTGCAGCAGAAGTTTCTCATTCTTTCCTCTTTGTGCTCTGTCTCTCCAATGGCTGGTGTCTGAGAGCTCATCTGTCTTCTGCACTAGTGGCACAGCTGTACATGAGTCTCTCCCATTCACTTTCCCATCACCGGTCCCATAACATACACACAGAAGGATGCACATATCTACTCTTTGAGTAGGTGTTTAAATAAAGAAACCACAGCAAAGTGGGACAAGAAAGGGATACAAGGAAGGGAGAGCAAGAGAAGGAAATAATATACATATGTGCCAAGCAAATGCCACAATGAAATTTGTTTAATGTGATTATTGTAAACTAATAAAAATAACTTGAAAAAAATAAAATAAAAGCTACAAAGTAAGAGCACAGTCAGGACCTTCTCTTGGCATTTCAACATTCCTCTTACTTTTGCATGTCTATTTGCTACAGGACTGTAGTGTTTGAATGAGAAATGTCCCCCAAAAGCCCATGCATTTGAATATTTGGTCCCTATAATGTAATGTTGTTAGAGCAGGTTATAGAACCTTGACAAAGAGAGCATTGTGGAAGAAAGTACGCTACTAAGATTGGACTTTGCCCAACCTTTTGTTCTTTTTGTTTCCTGTGTATGACTGTAAAGTGGTAAGCAAGCTTCCTACTCTTGATGGCTTACAGTGCCTTGACCACCATTATGAACATTAACCCTCTAAAACTATAATCCTAAACTCTTCATTCCTTAAGTAGCTTGTGGTCATAGCAACAGAAAAGTAACTAAACCCTGCGCTATATCTGGGTATGGATGCAGGACAGAAGCAAAAAGCCCCATGATGAAATTACACATTTAAAGGATGGATAAAACATTTTTGGACACATTTTGATGAAACCTCCCAGCTTTGAAAGGTGTAGGGAGTTTGAGCAAACCCAAGTATGTCTACAATATAAACAAAAGAAAATTGGAGGAAAGAAAGAGAAGGGAGGGAAGAGAGGCAGGGAGAGAGGTAAGAGAAGAAAGAAGGAAAATCCCAAGGCAAAAAGGCTTAGTCATATCTGGAGTGTTCTTCATACTGGTTCCATGGGAAGTTAGAATGGAATTTGATACCTGGCTGATCAATGGCCATTCTAATCACTTCTTCCAGTTGAACACTATGTAATTCTTCATAGGAAACTGAAGGTACTTTGACCTCACACAGGCCAAAGCTTATGCTGTTTGGATGGATCACCATAGGTTTTTGTTTTAATTCCTTCTCTAGGAGTACTTGTATTTATTAAAATTTGCATTTTCAGATGAAATTTTTGGCAAGGTTGACTGAAAAAAAATCAGAAAAATCTCATAGATAGGATGACAAATTTACATAAGATCCAATTACATGGAGGTTGCTGTCATCTTACCTTGTGGACAGGGAATGATGTGCTCTAATCTGCCATCTCCTTTCCACTTATTCATGCTTAGACTGTAGCACTGCATCTACTTGTCTAACTGGCCCGGGCATATTGATATCTGAATAAGAAAAAAGTGTTTCAATATGTTTCCAGGAAATGTTTGAAAATACTGTTTTTGTGGAATTGAAATGAATTGAATTTCCCACAGCTGTTTCGTCAAGAAACTTACATGATAGAAATCACTATCAACCTTACCACGATAGTACCCTTCATGAAGGTCTCATTTCTCCAAGTAGTCTTTTCTTCTCAAGGCAAAATGATGTTCTCCTTAGCAATTATTTTATGGCATCTTACGATGTCCCTTAAATTATGCTCAAAAACCTGGAAATCAGTCTGGCGGTTCCTCAGAAAATTGGACCCAGTTATTTTATTCTGGGCATATACCCCAGAGATGCTCCAATATACAACAAAGACACATACATCATAGCCAGAAGGTGGAAAGAACTCAGATGTCCTTCAGTAGATGAATGGATACAAAAATTGTGGTATATTTACACAATGGAGTACTACTCAGCTATCAGAAATAATTACTTTATGAAATTCCTAAAAAATGGTTTCATCTAGAGAATATCATCCTGAGTGAGATAACCCAGTCACAAAAGAACAGACATAATATGCAGTCACTGGTAATTGGATACTAACCCCAGAAAGCTTCGAACACCCCAGAAACAACTCACAGACTATTTGAAGCGCAAGAAAAACAAAGGACAAAAAATAAAATAATAATGAAAGCCTCAGTCCTGCTTAGGGCAAAAAAAAAAAAAAAAAAAAGATATAGCACTTTCTCAGAGTGTGGTACACCTAGACCTCAAATCATTAACAATCCAAGAGCTAAGATAATAGCCTTGTGGCAATTTTTGGTATTAACACATCATTATGTTTAATCTATACCCAACAAGAAATCTGTTTCCATGTTACATTTTGTCCTACATGTACTTTATGCTTATGGTAACTAGTGGGATTTCAATACACAGTATCAAACCTCTAAAAGAATTAAGTACTGACAAAATTATTCATATAATGTTATGTCAAAATGCCTTTAAAAACCTGTAAATGTATCTCTCTCTCTCCCTTTTTAATAAAGTGGTAAGGAATAATAATAAATAATAAACCCTGGGTAACAGGTTAGTAAGCAGCACTTCTCCATAACCTCTGTGTAATTCCTGCCTCCGGGTTCCTATCTTTTACTGACTTCTATCAATGATGAACAGTGATATGGAAGTGTAAGTCAAATAAACTCTTTTCTCCCCAATTCATTGTTGGTCATGGTGTTTCATCACAGCAATAGAAAGTTTAAAAGAAGACAACAATGCTCTCCAGTCATGTTCACTTCTTGAAAATGAAATTTTGGTCTTCTTTACAGCTAAATGCTATGCCAATATTTGTGCAATCATGCTTTTTAAGCTGTTCATTTGATAATGAAGACCAAGGCTGAACACACAACTATAGACTTTCTTATTTGTGTTCAGAATATTATAGGAAATGGAGTGTCTCTTAGGGTATCTTCAGGATCCAGGGACTCAAACACTGCTCTGGGCGACTTTAATAAATAACTTATATAAAACATAAAGAAGAAATACGTACATATTAATAGTTTCTTTTGTTTGTCTGAAATTTACAGCTACTTTTAACTCTTGTGGAGTCTCACTGAATAAGAGCCCCATTCATTTGTCCACTTGCTAAGATAGTCACATATGGTTTCAGCTAATGTCATTAATTCTAATAGACTGAGAAGCCAAATCTGTTTTTTTCACTTGTTCATTTAAAGTGTTTTTCTGTAGAGCGTTTATTTTACGTCAGATATGTGCTAAAGGAATAGGAAGGTGTTGGTCTTCTTATTTTAAGTTTTAAGATTCAGTGTCTTATGGAAAAGGACAGGGAAAGCTGTGGCTATGGAATTTATCTCAGGCTGTGTGACTTACAGTGACTAGAACAAAGTCTGTTCTACTTACCCCATACTTGTTTCACCCACTGTGCTCTAGCCTTTCTCTGCATTAGCTAATCACACACAATCAGCCATAGTCAGCTGTAGAAGTAGACTTATGTAATATACATGGAATGTTGTCTTGTCCCTTTTGACTGTCTTGGATACTAGATATAAACCCTAGAAGATTCTTTGATGGCTACTATTTGCTCCCTCTAACTTTTGTGTACATATGTATGTGTATATTCAATATGTGAATGACAGAGAGTAATCTCAGATGTCCTTTTTCAAGGGTTGTCACCAAATAGGCCAGGCTGGCTAGAGAGTGACTCTCAGGGGTCTCCGAATTTCCCGTTCTCCAGTGCTGGGATTACAAGTGTGCAGCACCACTTCTGCTTTTGTTTTCCAAACACAGGTTCTGGGTATCCAACTCAGCTTCTCATAGCACATTACTGATGGAACCAAAGCCTCAGCCCAACTTTTCTGGTTAATATTAAAAAAGCGAAATTTATTGGTCACATTAAGTCACAAGCAAAATCTCAGTTTAGAAATAAGAACCCTACTTTTTTGTGTTACATGAAACTAAATATAAGGTGGAAAGGACTAGGACTAGATAGCTCAATGGTAAAATGTATCGCACTCTCTAGGTCTAGGGTTGGTCTCCCAGCATTGACTTTTGTATATATGGATCTCTGTGGGGGTGTAAGTGTGTCTTTGCTCATATAGATATATCATAGAAGTTCACAAATGCTCTATGAGCAACTAAAACAGGTGAGTAGAAATGTTTTGGTGGAATGGGAAAAATAAACCATCTCAGAGGGCAGTAAAATCATAGAAGGCAAACTAGCTTTTAAAAAGATATACAAGATTGTCAAGTCCAGTGCATGGCTAGCATCTCTTTCCCTCCTTCCTTTCCTTTGTCTTCCTTCCTTCCTCCTCCCTCCTCTGTTCCTCTTGTTGTCTGCCATCCTATCTGTGGCTCCTTTTGTTTGTTCCACTAAATCTTCTCATCTTGATCCCTTGTGCTGCTCTCTAACAATCACGCTGAAGATTCCTTTTCCTCTCCTGGATGTTTCTTGGAAAACCCTTTTATTAGAGCCAAATCATCTGCCAGGAAGTACTTTTGCTGGACTCAAAAAAACTGTGGGCTGGCTTCATTCTTCTCTTCTCATCACCGCATTGCCTAGAAATGTCTTTTCATCTGGTTGTTCTTTTGTCCTTTGTGTTCCCCAGATCAGCATCTCACCCTATGTACCCGTGGAGCATCATCTGATGCTGGAGTGGGGGAAGGAAAGGAAAGGTCACCACGTACAGACATGGAACATGCTTCTCAGTTTTCATTATGAAATCCCTCTCCATGTGCATCCCGACAAGGTCTGTCTCTCTGTCTCTTTGTCTCTCTGTCCCTGTCTCTGTCTCTGTTCCTCCCTTTCCTTCTCCCCCCCCTTTTTCTCTCTCCCTTGTTCTTTACTTGACATGGGCTTAATTGATTGCTGAAAGCTTACATAACTAGTTTGTGGCTCAAAATATTGTATGGATAGTTATAAACTTGCAATTCTAATCCACATCTAACAAATGAAGATCTTTGAGGAATTGCAAGAGACTGGTAAGATAATTTTTAAAAAAAAGGATATTCCTTTTTAGCATTGACATAAAAATCATTCAAAAATTTCAGTGTAATTTATTATAAAATGATTCTCTAAGATATCTATACCTTTCATCATCAGTGTTATACTTCTTTTCATTTTCTTTTTTCTTTTTTGGTTGTTCAGGATATTTGACATCTTTTAATTCTGAAAGTTAACAACTGATTGAATAATAAATTAGGTATAAAATGGTAAGACCACCAAACAGAAAATGTTAGGTTGCTTTTGAGAAATAACATCCAAATTTAATCAAGTATTTCCTGGCTTTGTTGTTCTCTCCCCCTCTCCTTTGTATAGACACTGGGAATGTCTGCTTTTTTGTCTGTATCATTGGAGTCCATCATCCAACGGGCAAGTCACAGAGACTCTCCACAGCACTTTGTTGATAGTGGCTTCAGCAACAGGAAGATCTATTTCCAGAGTTGTGGGGTGAGGCTCACCCCCACCATCTGTGAGGTCTGTATTCACCCAACAAGTTCTCACTTGTCTCTCAGAAGTATGATGTCTATGTCAAAGCACTAATGAAGATGCTGAGGGCAGATTGCAAGGAATGGACTGAATGACGGAGGTCATTAATGCTGGGTGCCCTCACTGGCATGTCTTTTTTTGTTGAATAGTGTTTTGGTTTTTTTTTTCATTTGTCCTGGACCATTAAGTTTAAGGCCTATATATTGTGTTGCAGTTATACAGGGTTCAAGGTCAGGATATGAGCAGGGAGAACATTATAAAACTACTTTATTTAATCAAGCCCAAGATGCTGGTACCTTGGACCACAATTGAGCAGTTAAATTTCTCAGAATAGATCTATTCCTAGAAATATTTGTAAAGACATGACTTTCCTCCCTCTCTCTATTTCTTAATTAAAAGAGAGGAGTTTTTTTGGATATATTTTATTTACATTTCAAATGTTAACCCCTTTCCCTTTCCTGGAGCCATGGGACTGTAAATATGTACATTTTGTATAGTGATTTAGTCCCTGGGAGCTCTGGTTGGTTGGTATTGTTGTTCTTATGGGGTTGCAAACCCCTTCAGCTTCTTCAATCCTTTCTGTAACTCCAAGAGAGGACTTTAAAACTTAAAATAAATTGGATAGAGCAGGTATAGACAAGTTAAGCATAAAGCTGTATCTTCTCCCAATACTTTTCCGCTAAATCATATTAGAATTACATTGTAGGCTTAGATTTTTCAAAACCAGAAATTTCTACTTTAAAAAGCTTAGACGGGGCTCTTTCTGTAGGAGAGTCATTGGTTTTGTGCTTGGTTGTGGTTGGTAATGGTATTTCTTTCTAATGGATGGTAATTTTATAAGAAATATGTAAAGAGACTTACATTTGTATGCAAATGCCTCCAAGCACATGGTGGAGCTCCAATGAGGCAAATGTTATGTGTCCAACTAGCGAAACTATCTTCATCACAAAGTAGACCAAAAGCACATCTTCTTTTAAGAAGAGTTGATTACTGTATGGGAAAGGTACCAAATGGCAGCCATCTTATTATGTATACTCTTGTAATTTTAAACACATGGGCCCATGGGAACACACACACACACACACACACACACACACACCAGAATGGACACCTGTCTTTTTGTTTTGTTTTGTTTTGTTTTTGCAAGTTCTGATCTATTTTCCACCCATTTGGAGCACCCTACAAAGGTGCTCCTCCTCTGGGTGCCTCTCAGGGGATTCTTTTCCTTGGATCTGAATCAGTGACCCTCAAGCAGAGATGGCTGCTGTTGAAAAGACAGAACATTGTTGAAGAGGTAGGGAGGCAAGCAGAACAAAGTAGACACTGAGGGACTGCACCCAAGAACAGTCATAGTAGACTAACATTTTGGCTTGGAGTTGTGGCTGTGGTAATTAACACGCTTCTCCCCTCCACCCCCACCTCACAGTGGCATGCCTGGCCAATGACATCCTTTCTTTCTTTCTTTTTTTTTTTTCTTTTTCTTTTTTTCTTCTTTTTCTAAGACTTGACCTGAGACAAAAGCCAGGGGAAAATGAAGTGAGAATTAGATGAAAGCCGCTGTGCACTGCCGTGTGCTGAGCCTACATGAGCTGTGGGATCAAGGGGTAGCGTTAGAAAAGCTTGCCAGGCTACAGTTGCTGAAAGTAAGCATGGCATCAGAATCTTGTCCTTCTCCGATGCTGTCTGCTTCCAGTGAGGGTTACTGGTGTTGCTGCTAGGCACTTTCTGAAAAATCAAGGATAAAGAATAAATAACTGTAAGCCTTACTGATTCAAACAAATTATTTTCCAGTTGGTCGACAGAGTGCTAAGTGAAAGGCAGTGAGCTGGAACATGAACATATTGATGGGTGATTGGTGTCGGCCACTTTCTCTATCTAGAAATCTCCTAACTAAAGAGACACTGAGTCTGAGTAACTCTCACTGGCTGCATGGAAAGGCACATAGAAAGGATATTTACATCTCCAGAGTGGTCAAGATTTTCCTGGATATCCTTGAAGTGCTATGTAATTAATGAACCTCGGGTGACATTGTACTATATATACAAAAGACATATTTTGTACAACTAGTCATTGAACAGTGGCAATCATTTCACTAAACCACTGCCTGTTCAATTACTGAAATATCCAATAAATATCATCACCAAAGCAACCATTACCCTTAAACACAAGAAATCCAAAGACAGAAAAAGACAGGCTTCCTGCTAAATTTTCATTTGCTGAATGACATCTGAGGTAAACATAGTGTTCAGTTCTTTGGCCATTAGAAGCCATAGTTAACTGGTCACACAAGCACTTGTGGTTATTTCTTCTTTCCTTGTGGAAGTGCTGAAAACTCAGGATCTCTTTGGGAATTTCAGTTTCCTTTATGAAGCTGTCAGGAAAGCCATATGACACACTTTTGATTATAAGCCATTTTGGATGTTGAAAGTTCCTTGCAGGACACACAATCAAAGAGAGTGAAACATCGCTAGTCACTCTAAACAATTTTATTGAAATTTTACTGCTTAAAAAGCATATAAAAACGTGGCTTCTTACAGTGAATCCAAAATGACATCAGTAACCTTGTTAACAGTATGACTCACTCATTGAGCACTTACTGTGCATTGGGCACTGTTGTATGCACTTTATATGATTATGGTATTTTATATATTTTTATTTTATTTTATGTGTATAAGTGTTCTACCTGTATGCATGTATGTGCACCATGTATCTACAGTGCCTGAGGAGGACAGATGAGGAGGTTAGATCCCCTGGAACTGGAGTTATGATGGTTATGAACCATGTGGATGTTAGGAACTGAACCTAGATCCACTGCACGTACAGCGAGTCCTCTTAACTGCTGAGCCATCTCTCCAGCTCTAATTACAGTTTATAAAGATCCTCACTCTAGGGAAAATGCCGTCATTCTCTTCAACTGAAGTGCAAGTTAAGAGGTTGGTCAAAAACTATAGCAAGAGCATGTGACAAGGGAGATGCAGATATTAAATGCCAAGGGCTTTAAGGCCAGACATAGTTATGTCGTCCTTCTGGCTGACTAAGTGCCTTGCAATCTCAGGTTTGAAACCTCTAAAAATTAAAACAGATAGTAAATAGGAGGATGCTTGCAGGTAACCATTGAACTGAACATCGGGACCTCAATGAAGGAGTTAGAGAAAGAACTGAAGGAGCTGAAAGAGTTTGCAACCCCATGAGAAGAACAACATTATCAACTAACCAAATGCTCTATAGCTCCCAGGGACTAAAATAACAACCAGTGAGTTCACATGGAGAGACCCATGGCTCCAGGTACATATGCAGCAGAGGATGGCATTGTCTGATATCAATTAGAGGAGAGGACTTTGATCAGCAAAGGCTAGTTTTTTTTTTTTTTTTTTTTTTTTTTTCAGTGTAGGGGAATGCTGAGGTAGGAGAGGGAGGTTTGGGGAGGGAGCACCTTCATGGAGGCAATTTGAGGGGGAGAGGTGTGGGATTGGTGGAAAAGAAATAACACCTGAATTGTAAATACAGAGAATATCCAACAGCAAAATTATTAAAAACTGAGAAAATAGTAAAGACTCCAGTTTCCATTTCCATGCAACTCTGTGGAGTCTTTTTTTTTTTTTTTTTTTTTTTTTTTTTTTTTTTTTTTTTTGGAGACAGGTTTGGACTTTGAAGCCACATCATCATTAAACTAACAATGAATATTGCCGTTAATCACCTATAGACTGGAGTGTTGAGACGTTTCGTTCGAAGCTGGGAATCTAAGGATGTTGAATCTTCTCCTATGTTTGTGTGCTTGGTTATTATATACATGCATGTGTCCATGTTTATTCAGTATGGAGAAGCACGTGGAATGATAAAAGGATAAAATCCTTTATCTGGGAACAGTGAGAAAATAGTAATACTGTATGTTGTGTCACATTGTATGAGAAAACCTGAAAAGACAGAATTAGAGAAAATTCAAAGGAAGCAAAGACATGAAAGGATACATAATTATTTGTAGATTTATGTTAAGGCATACATGATTAGACAGGGAGAGGAGGGGGGTCAAAGAAGAGGAAACAGAAGAGCAGGAGTCAGAGGAGAAGGAGGAGTGAACAGAACAGGAACAAGAGGACTGATCAAGGCAAGTGTTAGGGATTTCTTAGGAGGGGAAGAGAGAGTGTAGTGGTAAATCTGCCCCAAAGAGACCACAGTTTGTTTTCCTAATTACTGAGTCCCCTTTTCACTGAATGAGTTTATTTGGGTTAAAGAGGAAAATGCAACAAATTGGCGATTGGGCTGAAAAGTATATTGCAACAATTATTATATTATAAATTATGGGATCTCTGGTGTAGGTATTAGAAACATTGGTTTTGGTGTCTGTTTTAACAGTGGCTTACTGTGGTTCTACGGATACTTCTTCCTTTAGCTTCAGTTTTGCCTCTGTGGAATACAAACTGCAGTAGTTTTTTGACTTTGTTGAGGAGTTGCTATGGTGACCAAGTGGAATAAGTCCAGGTGTTTTGAAAACATCTTGGGCTATGTGTGCCTAAGAGTGACTTTGTGTGTTGTATATTCCACTTTCTGTATTGACAACAAAACCCAGAACATACAAAAAATAAAACCTTATATTTAGATATCTGCTACCAATATTTTCTCTGATTTCTTTTGTTGGTTTTAAAATGAGTGTAACTTCTCTTTCTAGATAATTGTCTGGTGCACAGAAGGTGTTTCAACTAAAATTTTTACAAATTTAAAAGTCTTTTAAAGACTTAAACATTTAAATATATTCAGGAAAAATTCATTGTATAGATTATTATTGTATTGAATTATTTTATTAGATTTAAATTTTCAAGCTAGCCATAATAAAATCCTTACACTAAGATTAAGAAAATAAATTTTTATGTAATAAAGAAGTATGGTGTTTGTTCTGGCTCATGAAAACGTTATCATCACTTAGCATGTAGTTAAGAAGTTTACTGATCTAGCAAAGTAGTAGTAGTATATTTTCTTGTAATACATACAGAAAAATAAGGATTTCCTACCATCCAAAGAGTTTCCCTTAAGAAAAAAATGGAGACAATTACAGAAAACCATAAATAGACACAAAGCAGAAATCAATAGATGTTTGGAGTCTAGCCCTAGTGAATATATCTACATCACAGTTCCTGCATCTATGGCTCTAGGAACAGGGTGTAACATGGGGGCTGTGAAATAGTTTCTCTCACAAAGGGCTGCAGAAACAGGACCAGAACAATGACAATATCCATAGGATAATATGGAACAGAAAAAACATCTCATTGGGTCTCATCCTAGCACAAGGAAGTACAGGCAACTGAGGACTTTCAAGGACAGAAGAGTCAGCCTCTCCTAGAGATGAACCATCCAATTGACTACCCAGTACAAATTAGTCAATCCTGAGACCATATACAAAACCATCGAGAATGGATGAAGAATGGATCAAGAAAGGAGAGAACACCATCAATTTGAAAGTAGAGGGAGAAAGAATACAAAAGAGGTGATTCGGGAGGGCAGGAGTTAGAAAAGGAAAGAGAACATGAATGATATAATTATATTTCACTGAAAATATAAAAACATAAAGTAAAAAATTATCAACAGTGGCTATTTACCAAATGAACACCAAATGGTTAATCACTGTTTATGACTGTTTCATGCATAGAAGATAGATATGGCTTCAAGCTATGTGCATCTACATTTCAGGTTGGCTATCTTTTTATTTCTATTGTCTACTCGTACCTAACAAGTGAAATGGGAAAAGGTATCCATCTCAAGGGAGAGGTGGAGGTTCTGTGGGAATATGTGGCTCAGACTTGGGTATGATCCTATACAGACATATACATATACATATATATACACATACACATACACATACAAACTTGATAATTGATATTGCATTTGAATATTAATTGATTTAATCAATTAGGTACACCAAAATAAGCCAATCATCATGCCTTCTTAGGAATCCAGAATATTTTACAGGAAGGTAAAACCGATTATAGTGTACTCTGTGTTTCCTTTGTGAATATGTGGTTTCCCAGCTTCATAGCACCAACTAGTCTGTATATCCACAATTCCAACATGCCAGGAAAAGACTATGGGCATGTTAAGGGAATGTACTGGCTGGTTTTGTGTCAACTTGACACAAGCTGGAGTTATCACAGAGAAAGGAACCTCAGTTGAGGAAATGCCTCCGTGAGATTCAGCTATAAGGCATTTTTCTCAACTAGTGATCAAGGGGGAAGGGCCCAGCACATTTTGGGTGGTGCCATCCCTGGGCTGGTAGACCTGGATTCTGTAAAAAAGCAAGCGGAGCAAGCCAGGGGAAGCAAGTCAGTAAGCAACATCCCTCCATGGCTTCTGATCAGCTCCTGCTTCCTGACCTGCTTGAGTTCCAGTCCTGACTTCCTTGGTGATAAACAGCATGTGGACGTATAAGCTGAATAAACCCTTTCCTCTTCAACTTGCTTTTTGGTCTTGAGGTTTTGTGCAGGAATAGAAACCCTGAATAAGACAGGGAGGAAATAGTTGTAGGCAACAAAGAAAGCTAAAACCAAAGCTTCTAATCGAATGTCAATAGACAGTACTTGCAGCAGGAAACTCAAAGTAAAAGCACTTTATTTAGACATAGGATGGTATTTGTCAACTCACCTACAAAGATTGAAAAGCCCTTCCCCCATCTCAGGCTGTAGGATTTGGAGGTAAAGGGAGCAGGGGTTGCTTGTAACTTGATCAGTAGTTAATACTTTATGTGTTTGTAACAAACTCCACTTTAAACACAGATGAATTAAGTGGAAATTAGATTCTCATAACATAACATTTGCATTTAATTCCCATGCTTCTCTTTGCTTCACTGACATTTAATAACTATGATGTCGGTCTACAGAGATGTTTTCTTCAGAGAGAAAGGAATTTGGAAATGGACTTTTTAATGATATAGATAGATGAGAGTATTCTTTAGTAATCGTTCTGAATTTTGTTGTTATTTTTACTTTAAGAAGCAGATTCTCACAGTTTAGCCTAGGTTGGCCTTGAATTTATCATTTTCCTGCATCAGCTACTAAAATTACAACAATGAGCTAGATTTAAATTCTTGAATGTTTGGGTCAAAGAAACCTTTGAGTATCATCTAACTTCATCCTATTCTGTCTTTCTACAAATAAAGAATGAGAAATCCAGCTTACACACTCTAAGCCAAATACAGTTGAGTCTTTAATTGACTTACTTTGGGTAATAACAAGTATGTTTGTTGATAAATGTTTACCTCATGTAATTGTTATAAAAACAAATCTATATTAAAATATGGATTGAAACCTATGATACCAGAAGCATCAAACATCTTTTCATTAGCTAGTATTTCCTTCTATTGTTCTTAGAGTTTTAGAAATTAAATTGAATTTCAAGATAACCATGCTTAAATATAAAACGGTGAAGTGAGAAAGTGGGTAATGAAAATATTTTTGAGCACCACTCAAAACATATGAAAATAAGGAGTCTAAGTAAAAAAAAAAAAAAAGAAAAGAAAACCAAACCAAACAAACAAACAACCACCCCCCCCCAAACCAAGATCTTAAAAGTCAATCTGGTCTAATAATTTCAGAATTTCCCCTTTCATGCATGCAACAAGAGATATTTTCATCAGATACATTTAGAGTATGGATCTGAGGGAGGTCACTATGATGCAAATTGGGAATATCATCTCTCTCCTTGCTTAATTCATTAGATTAAATTTCAACCTTAGGGTTTCATAAGTTGCTTGTGTTTACTGTCTTGCGTGCATACCCAGTACAATGCAGATGTAATGAGGAAGTACACTGTGAAACTGTACAATGTTCAAAGCCAGCTCAGCATGAGTAATCCATAGGCTGCACGATTGCTTAAGGGCTGTATCCCTTGGTCTCCAGTGGCTGCATATGCACAGCCCCTCGAGATTTTCCAGGGTGAGGGACCAAATGTTTAACGAACTTTTAATTGATTAAGTAAAAAATGGAAACAAATGAGCTGAGCTACCTGTAATGATATGACAACTGCAGCATCATGCCTGCCAACCTCTGGGTTGTTAGGTCACATCTGCTGTAACAGTGGGGTGTGTGTGTGTGTGTGTGTGTGTGTGTGTGTGTGTGTGTGTGTGTGTGTTGGCATGTATGACTTCCAAACAGCTTACTTCATATTGTGTTTCTATCATAAGCATTTTCCAGTCTTAATTATTCTTGCTAACATGGTCTTTCCTATGAATTATTTCAGTGTGTGAATGTATTTCAGTGTCTACTCTTCTTATGAAGAGCACACGAGGAGAAGGAGAAACACATGGCCTAGGCTGGGTCAAAGGGGATTTGGGTAGAAATGTCATGGTGCACCATCTAAGATGCATGGCCTCCAAAGCTAAACCCTCAGTGCTTGCTCTCTCTTCCGCTCTGGTTCTAAGTCCTGGCTTTACTTGATGACTGAATGTCTCTCTCACATGCTTTCTGCAAATAGCTCAAGACCTTATGCGTGGTTCCGATTGCCTTCTTCTTACTGTAGTTTGTCCTCTGTAGAGCTCTGGGCTAAGCTCTGCATTTCTCACTTTATATTTAAGTACTCTGTGTGCATGAATTGATGGATTAACACAGTCTGTAGACTAACTCTGCTAAGAATTTTAAAGCCATTTCTTGGAGGTTGTGAAATCATTGTCATTCAGCTAGAACATGCAAAATATTTTATAACCCCAATAGTTTCAGGGAAGCAATGGCCTAAATATTGTATTTTTTGTAAACTTAATGCCAGTGTCTATAGTGCAATGAAAAAGAACTCTTCAGTCTTCTACATATACATCTATGCATGCATATTTCACTCCCAATTAAATGGGAAATGTTTAAGTGCCAAGTTTGTTTTCATATGTTCACTTCTAGATCCAAGAAAACCAAGTAGATTTGTTTTCTTTCCTAGTCATACAACTCATCCGCTACCTTAAGTGTCATTTCTTCCTTAGCTATACATTTTGCTAACTTGGATAAAGTTAACATAATTAATGCTGAACTGAGTAGCGAACAGTTAAGCTGCTTCCACAGGTATTCCAAACAGCAACATCAATGTGAAAACACATCTGGCAAAGCTCAGCAGACCCATGATGTTGGAGACCATAAAAGCATATGATGTTAGAAAAATCTCTGTGGGGAGGGTGGGAGGAATGACTGAAAGTCCAGGAGAGAAGAGAAGTTTAGAATGAAAACTAAAGCAACAAAGAAGGAGTCATGGTGGAGCAGTGGAGATGAGGTCACAGTGGGAAGACCATGGTGGAGGCAAAGATACAGAGAAACTAGGAAGGACTTTTCATCCTTTGACTTTGTATCACAAGAATTCAAAGTATTTATAAAGGATAAATAAAACTTGAGGCAAAAATATCAAGTTCATAAAAACATTCTTCCTAAGGTTTCTTAATATTGTGATAAAGTAAAAACA
This sequence comes from Micromys minutus, assembly GCF_963924665.1. Taxonomy (NCBI): domain Eukaryota; kingdom Metazoa; phylum Chordata; class Mammalia; order Rodentia; family Muridae; genus Micromys; species Micromys minutus. Next base: position 61,453,313 of record NC_137973.1, on the reverse strand, counting down.
ATAGGAACAATAGTTTAATTATACCACATGAACAAATAAAAAAATGAACATTTTTTTATATCAAATTATTGTGTTCAAATAACACTTAAACAACATTATAGCAGCTATCACTGTCTAATTGAACAAATGCATGCAATTTGAGCTGAATATAATCAGGGAACACGGAAGCTGTGGGTTTGTACAGTACTGAGCTTCTAGGTGTTGTCCATTATAAAGTGGGTTGCCTGACTGATAATCTACAAAATTTCATCTTCAAATATTATGTAATAAAATGTAAAACTTAAATGGAAAATGACAAACTGAAGAAGAATAAATAGAAAGTTTGAGAAGATGTTTCTTCTGCAGAAACATGGCTGTGGAAGGGAAGAGGTGCCATTTGCTATGAGCATGTGAAGCAGAGGCAGGAAGCAGACTGTAGAACAGGTGCTACCATGACAGAAAAATTACGTGCTCAAAATGAAGAACAAAGAAGCCAATGCAGGCCAAAATTTGATGAACCAGAAAGTATAATGTGTATTTTAAGCAAACATAATCTAAAGTTAGGAAAATGAGTTGATCATTAACTTAATGAGTACATTTACTGATGGCGTTGAAAATGTTGTGACCACCCACAAAATAAAACCAACTAACCAATCAACCAAACAACCAACCAGCCAACCAACCAAACCAGTATATTAACCAGCCATGCTTCCTGCCTTTATTGAACATATAAACTAGTGTGAGAAGCCCAGGTTATAAAAATAACAACAAAACAATAAATTGGATTAAGGAAGGTGCTACTAAAAAAGTAGATGGGAGTTAGAAGCATGCTGAGGAAGAAGTTATACAAGTCAGAGAAGAGCATTGGTGCTCTCAGAAGAGCAGAATTGCAAGCAGGAGAGACTGCACATGTTATGGATCTGAAAGCAGGCCACAGTGCTGGGGAGATCATAAAGGAGTAGTACAAAGACACCTGATTAGGTTGCAGTAACCTAACCAAGGGCTCACTCTTTGATAAAACTAATTATTTCTCCTTAGGCAACTATTAATTCACTTAAGCAAGAATATGTGTTGGCATGTAGAATGTGGGTATCATACAGGTTTTGCTCAGTGAACATATTGTTGAGATTTTACAGGTTCAACATCCCTGTCATATATAGAAGATACAATTTGGCAGCAGGTGTTCTGGTGTTCTGGTTTTTACAGTCTCTTTGCCTCTCTTCTAAAATGTTCCTTGACCTTAGATATGTGTTTATATTGTAAATGGACCAATTGGGGGAGGGCACCCCACAACTACTATTTCCCACATGTAGACCAGCTGTAGGTCTTTGTTTTAGCTTCCATCTACTATATAAAAAAAAGCTTGCTTTATTAAAGATAACAGAATTACCTGTAGGTTTAAACATGGATGCATAAATATATAAATGTGCACATATATATGTGTGTATACATTTATATGTATATATGTGTGTATAAAATATATGGTAGATTACAGTAAATGATATTTTTGTTTATACAAGTGGCAGTTATAGTAGTGGTTATGAGGTTCTGTGAACTTACTAGCCACTCGTATTGGCTAGATATATTAATTGCTTTTCTATTGCTATGATAAAACACCAAGAACAAGTTAACTCATGAAAGAATGTGTTTAATTTGGACTCATAGTTTTATAGAGATAGAGTCTATGACAATTGTGTGAAGGTATGATGAAAGGTTCCTGGAGAAGAAGCTGACATGATTCTCAAGCAGGAGAAAGAGAGCATTTTGGGAGTAGTGAAAATCTTTTGAAACCTACAAGGTTGCATGCCGCGATATACCCCCCACCCACATTCTTTAAAGCCACACCTCCTAATCCTTCCCAAACAGTTTCACCAACTTGGTCTAAGTATCTAAGTATTAAAAGCATAAGGTGCATTGCCATCATACTCACACATTAAGTTAACTGCATCGGCCATGAATTTAATGGACTATTGGTCCAGTTAGACAGCTGGCAGCTATCTCTAGGACAACAGGGCTGCTATTGCACCATTGGGATTGTCTTTCAAGCAGGTCATTGTTGTGATTCATAGTTTCTACACTATGTAGGATTATTCATTGCTTTTCTCTCTTTCTGGTTTGCACAACACCTTCAGTTACTACAACAGGGAACCCTTAGAAAGACTTCCTTGTCAGTTCCAGCTCACTTCCCCCTGTACTTTCTGGGGTGCATAGTGCTCTCATAGCAAAGAAGAGGGCTATGCATTGGAGAAGTACTTTATTCTGTCCAAAGAAGGATTAGCAAGAGCCAAGAATATAGAATGGGTTAGCTGTGCATTTGCCATGACAGTCACAGTTACGGCTTTACCTCCTCTTTCTATCCTGTCTTCAAGCAAAGCTTAGAGATCTGAGAGTTCTCTTATTTTAATAGAGACCACTGATAGTGAACTTTTTCTCTTATTTGAGATGAGACTTTGCCCTCATTTTCATTGTTACACATATATTAAAAATTTATCGGAATATAGGAAAGACTCATAAAATCTCCAGCTTGTTTAGATGGTAAATAAGTTTAGCAATCTGTGTGTGGTGATGCCTGTCTGCTTTCCTAGTATTCCAGAGAATGAGTGTGATATGGGTTAGGAGTTCAAAGAAAACCTGAGCTATATAACAGGGTCTCCAAAAATTCAAAACCAACACCAAAAATATAGCTTGCAGATCTTGCAGTCTAGTGAGTTAACTATTCATCTACATGAATGGGGAAAGAAAGCTACCAAAGGAAAACAAAAATACTTTTTATTGTTTCTTACAAAGATTAAATAAGTAGAATATTCTAGAAGAAAGCTTTTGGAATAGAAGTTAGACAATAAAAATTAATAATTACAAAATTATTTTTGAGTTTCATGTTCTAGAAAAAGAATTCTTTTAAAAATTTGGCTCCACTGTTTTAATTAGCTGGGATTGCTTGGACTTCAAAGTGTTGTGTATTTTTAAAATTTTTGTTTTTATTTTGCATACTTTATAATATAGTGTGGTTCACATAAATTTAAATATCATGTGGCTCTCAATATCAGTTGTTAATATCTGTAGGAAACAAATACTGTACCTGATTATTAATAATCCCTAAGAGGGAGTTCTGAAACAACTTGAGAAATATACCTTGTCTTATTTATTTTCCTATTTCTATCCTAAAATACTGAGACAAAACCAACTTAAGAATTAAAGGTTTTATTCTGGTAAACAGCTTAAGGTACAGTCTCTGTCACTGATAGAGATTATGGCAGAATATTCTGAAGCAGCTAGTCACATGGCATCCACAATAACAAAATAGGAATCAGCAAATATATGCTAGTCCTTGGCTTACTTAATCCATCTTCTGCCCAGGAAATGGTTCTAGCATGGATTGAGATCGGTCTTCTCACATCAATCAGTGTAACATCTTTCACAGGCATGCCCAGTTGTCTGTCCCCCAGATTATTCTAGATTCTTTCAAGCTGACCTTTAAGAGTAAACATCACACTGTCTCCTCAGTTTCATGAAGGACTCGAGTTTGTAAGAGAGATGTGACATTAGTCTACAATTTGTGATTATCATTTAATGATAGCTAATTGTAATGAGATAAAAATTAAGTTAATAAGACATTATATCATCAAACTTAAAATTTTATTTTTATAGTTACATGATAAATGGATACCAGCTGTTTCACATGGGATATTTATTATTTGCTTAATTAAATACTCTATATTTGTTTCATAACTATCTGTAAGATAAAGACAAAATACAATACTTAAAATTAAAAGTGTGTAATTGTTTATATTCAAGAAAATTTTGTGTTGAAGAACAAAACTTCTTTAATAATTATATTTTAAGCTTAAAACACTAGTAATTTAACATTTTATAATAATGGGTAATAATTAGGTGGGGTAGGTTGCTCAGGCAATGCTCGTTTTCACTGTTGGTATAAGGACCTGAGTTGAGTTTGACTCCTCAGCATCCTTGTAAAAAGCCAGGCACAGAAGTCCACATCTGTGACTTCAGAACTGGGGAAGGAGAGAAAGGATAATCCTGGAAGTTTACTGGCTGACCATCTTGGCCACCCTGTTGAGGTTCAGGTTCAGTGAGTGCCTGTGTCAAAAAAATATATTCACAGCAACTGAGAACAATTTCTACTCTTGACTACTGGCCTCTATATGCACATGAAAATGTGTATCTGCACAAACATACATTAACTGTAAATGAACAGTTAAACACATATCATTCATATGAAATATTAGTAATTAGGACTAAACATAATAGCGAGATAAAGTATTCGATACAATGTAAAGCAAGAAAATGCTCCATAGAGCAAAAACATGGAGGGTAATTCTTCAGTTGAGTTTTTTTTTTTTTTTTCTGCCCAAGTGACTCAAGTTATATCAAGTTGATACATGAAGCTAACTAAAACATGACTAAGTGGTTTTGGCTACTAATGATGAAGAGGCTTCCATATAGGACACCTCCCACCCTAGCATGTACCTTTCACAATCATGATGACTTCCTTGCTATGCTTGCTTTTTCCTCATGTTCCCACCTTTAACTCTGGGCAGTCATTAATCTGTTTTCAGGTTGCATAATGTTGTCATGTACAGAATGTCATATAAATGAAATCATGTAAATTGTAACTTTTTTTAAATAATTAAGAGTGTAATGATGGGACTTAAATATTAGATGGTATATGTTACTCCTTAAAATAACCTAACCATAGGTTAGTGCTCAAAATAGTCTCTGATTTCCTCTTTTTTGTAAAGTAATTCACTCTTTTCTTTTTATTGAGTATTCTTTGTATTTACATTTCAAGGGTTATCCCCTTTCTCTCCAATCCTGTCCCCCATCCCCTTAATTCCAAAAAGGTTCTCCCTTTCCCAACCATTCTTTCCCACCTCAGCACCTTTGTATTCCACTACACTGGGAAATGAGCCTTCACTGTACCAAAGGCTCTCCTCCCATTGATGCCAGACAATGCTATTCTGCATATGCACCTGGAGCCATGGGTCTCTCCTTGTGTACTCATTGATTGGTGTTTTAGCCCCAGGTTGTTCTTTGGAAGGTTTGGATGGTTGTTAATGTTGTTCTTCCCATGGGGTTCCAAACCCTGTCAGCACCTTCAGTCCATTCTCTAGCTCCTTCATTGGGGTCTCTGTGTTCAGTCTGATGGTTAGCTGGAAGCATCCTCATCTGTATCAGTATGACTCTGGCAGAGCCTCTGAGGAGGCATCCATATCAGGTTTCTGAAAGTAAGTACTTCTTGGCATCAGAAATAGTGTGTGGGTTGGTCGTTGCACATAGAATCCCCAGGTGAAGCAGCCTATGGATGATGTTTTCTTCAATCTCTGCTCGTCTATTTGTCCCTGTATTTCCTCCTGTGAGTGTTTTGTTCTCCCTTTTAAGGACTGACACATCCACTTTCTGGTCTTCCTTCTTTTTCAGTTTCTTAAGATCTGTGAATTGTTTCTTGGATATTCTGAGCTTTTTAGGCTAGTATCCTTTTATCAGTGAATGCACACCATGTATCTTTTGCTCTTTTGTGACTGGGTTACCTCACTCAGGATTATAGGTTCTAGTTTCATTTATTTGCCTAAGAGTATCATGAAGTCATTGTTTTTAAAAGCTGAGTATTCCATTGTGCATATGTGCCACATTTTCTATATCCATTCCTGTTTAAGGACATCTAGGTTCTTTCCAGCTTCTGGCTATTATAAACAAGGCTGCTATGAATGTGATGGAGCAAGTGTTTTGTTATATGTTGGAGCATTTTTTTTTCGGTATATGCTAAGAAGTGGTATAGCTGTGTCCTCATGTAGTACTATATGCAATTTTCTGAGGATCTGCCAGACTAATTTCCAGAGTGTTGGTACCAGCTTGCAATCCCACCAAGAATGGAGAGTGTTCCTCTTTCTCCACATCCTCTCCAGTATCTGCTTGATCAGTTACCTGAGTTTCTGATTTCAGCCATTCTGACTTGAGTGAGGTAGAATCCCCGGGTTGTTTTGATTTGCATTTCCCTGATGACTAGGGATGTTGAACATTTCTTTAGGTGCTTCTAAGCTACTTGGTATTCCTCAGTTGAGAATTCTATGTTTAGCACCCCATTTTAATCGGATTATTTGATTTTCTGGGGTCTAACTTCTTGCATTCTTTGTATATATTGAATATTAGCCCTCTTTCAAATGTAGGACTGATAAATATTTTTTCTCGATCTGCTGGTTGACATTTTATTCTATTAACAATGTCTTTTGCGTTACTGAAGCTTTGCAATTTTGTGTGGTCTTATTTGTCAATTCTTGATCGTAGTGTATAAGCCATTGGTGTTCTGTTCTGGAAAATTTCCATTGTGTCTATGTGTTCGAGGCTCTTTTGCACTTTCTTTACAGTCCCATCACACCTGAAAAACAAAATTAAGATTTAAAATTATATCTCACGATGATGATAGAGGACTTAAGGAAGGATATGAATAATTCCCTTAAAGAAATACAGGAGAACACTACCAAACTGGCGAAGGAATTGAACACAAACCATTTAGGATCTAAAAATGGAATTAGAAACAATGAAGAAATCACAGAGGAGACAGTTCTAGAGATAGAAAACCTAGGAAAGAGATCAGGAATCACAGATGCAAGCATCACCAACAGAATACATGAGACAGAAGAGAGAATTTCAGGGTAGAAGACACCATAGAAATCATTGATACAACAGTCAAAGGAAATACAAAATGCAAAAAGCTCCTAGCCCAAAAAATTCAGGACACAATGAAACAACCAACCCTAAAATAATAGACATAGAAGAGAGAGAAGATCCCCAACTTAAAGGACTAGTAAATATCTTCAATAAAATTATAGATGAAAACTTCTCTAACCTAATGAAAGAGACATATACTCATTCTTTCAAAATCATTAGTTTTAAAAGCAATTTTATATAGCTGGGTAGTGGTAGTAAATGTCTTTAATCCAGATATTCAGGATGCAGAGACAAGCACATCTCTGAGTTTGTGGTCAGCCAGGTCTACTGAGTGAGTTCCAGAACATCCAGAGCTAATATAGAGAAACCCTATTTCAAAACAGTATTTATCATCATCATCATCATCATCATCATCATCATCATCATCATCATCTTCATCTTCATCTTCATCTTCATCATCATCATCATCATCATCATCATCATCATCATCATCATCATCATCACTATCATTATTGTAATACTACAAGTATAATAGGTATGGGCAGAGTTTTTGTAGGATTGTAGAAGTCAGAATACCAGTTTGTGGAGTCTGGATTTTCCTTCCACTTTTATTTCCATTCTGGGTTGAATTTAGGTCATCTGGTTTGTACAGTAAGTACTCCTTACCAACTGAACAATACTGTTTGACCATGAAATTTATAGATATTTGGTTTATTATGTCCATGAGTTGAAACATACCTTTTTTGTGTGTGCTGGAAGGTGAATTCTGGAGCTTGAAGGTGTGATTCAAGCTGTTTACCAGTGAGCCCCACAATCTTCCAGAAAAAGTATTTAATGTCACATCACTGGAAATATATATTCTCTGATATCAATTTTCTGTCATCACAATAATTTCTATGCTTCTAAATAGAAAACATATTTTCAGTTAACCCAAATGTTTTAAAATCTTAAATATTTAGAAAAAATATTGGTAAAAGAATGTTGATTTACAATAAAAACACAAAGAAATTGAGGGTTAGATTTGTGTATATTTATATGATCATTTTTTTATATGACTAACCATAATTTCTCACAGCACATTTTCCCTACAGAGTAATCCAGTGTTTGTCTATTTAACAAAGTAAAGCCTAGAGATTTAGTGTCCCCTAAACTTTTTAGAAGAGTCACTTGGCACAAGAATATGCCTGCTGGCTTTTAGTCCTGATTGCTTTATATTTTATACGTAAGAAAGCCAAAATGTTAAAACATGCTCCCCTACCAATGTACTATTAAAAATGAGAAACTTTTGTTACTACTTGATACAACCATGCCCCTGAAGATAATTCTCAAAGGCACGGTTCATTTAATGTGCATAGTGATGATTTTCAAGGAAAAAATTGACACCATGAAGTGAATTCTTACAAGCCAGCTGATTGACTCTCAGTAATGGTAGAATTTATCCCTTCAAGGACTTTAGCAGGTCTTACAAGTTGACGTAAACAGGGGAAATAAAATTGATACCATAGGTATCAAAGTGTATATCAATGCATCACACATGTGAAAGTTTTCTCTACAAAACAATTAGAGCTGGGCTGTGAAAATAACCAGTTTTGAAATTTGGAAACCATTTGTTGATATTTTATAAATGTTTGCTGTCCTGAGTATCAGTACATTATTATTCTTTTGAGTAGGCAATGGAATAAGGTCCATGTATGAAGATTCCTGTAAGACCTACTTGACAAATGAGGTTCTGTTGGCCAAATACTCATGATAGATGCAGCCTTCCTCTTTACTGAGATTTCAGTGAGGCATCTTGTAAAAATATAGTCTCTGTTCTCTGAGGTTCTGTATTATTCCATGATTAGATATCTCTCTTGGCCCAGTTTTTTCACTTTAATTCATAAACTCTTGGGAGGAAGGCATGATGAAGGATCTGGAGTTTTTATGGTAAGAGAAAAGGGAAGATACTGGAAAGTGCTTTAGGGATGTCTAAATATGTGTTATCTGTCTATCCTTTCTCAACCCACCTTCTATACATCCACCCTCCCATTTATTTACCCATCCCAGTATCAGTCCTTCTGGCTATCAAATTGAGTTATCTAATCCATCTACCTATCTGTTAATCATATTGCAAGTGTTCATATCTTAATTCTGTTTCAGTTGGAATGATGCTTCCTCCTGTTCACAGATAGTGTTACAGGGCTTGTTGTAGTTACGGCTTTCCACATCTTTGTACACAGAAAAGTACAAGACATGATTTACCATCACCACACTTGGTGGCTCTAAATACTGTGGTTTCTCCTATTTGGTCCTGACTTGGCTTGCTCACCAACCATTTCTACAGTTGCTTCACTTTTTGGAATGATTCCTCAGATAAGAGATTGTAAGTATTTACACAGAATGACAGAGAGTTTCACAACACTTAAATGAAACATAACACTCTTTTCCAGCATTCTATTCAGATGTTGAGTCAGTTGGTATTAGTGTGTCCTTAATGTTCGTTAAGGACATTTTCTATGATGCCAAATAATTACTTTAATTGTGTATCTGATATTGCCAAAGCTAGATATTCAAAATATCCACCAAACCGATTTCATTAAGATATTGCATGTATTGGAATAAAGAGAATATTATTAGCAAAATTAAATTATAATATTATATAAATTCCTCTAACACATTTGTAGGTCTGAAAGCATAAGCTTCATCAAGTGGGTTAAAAACTAGTGATTTTAGTCATCAAACCTAATAGCAATTTATTGAAACATTTTTGAATGGTGAAATTTTGTTATCAGATAGAGAATTACAATCCTCCTAATGATATCCTAACAATCAAAAGTGAATGAAATAGCTACCCCGTTCTTTTTCTTAGAGTAACAACATTTATCTGGAGTTCAATACTTTGGTTGAAAGATGTGTTTTCCTTTTGTTTCTTCTGAATAAATGAGTGTTTCAGGACCCAAATATCAGTTAGTATAAGAAAACATGACAGTTGCTGACTGTAGTTGTCATTTAATGTCTTGACTTTAGTTGTTTGTTTTGCTTTGTTTCTGCGTGTGCCCCCAATGCAGGGAAGTACCTGTAATGTGGCAAAACCTAGATTAGAGCTGAATGCAATGGCTGTGAGGTGACTCAACACAGGTCTAGAGCTCCGTCAGGAAGGGCATATTCTCACCTTCTGATGTCAGTCTTCAGCTACTGACCTATAGAAGAAGTCTGGGGAACAAATATTGTTCACCTCGTAGAGTGAAATTTAATGAACAGAGTAATACAGGAGGGATATTCGAAAGAATGCTACTGAAAAATACTGGTTTAAAAAATAAATTTAAGGACTTTAAAATGAATGTGAAAATATTTTATTTTCTAACTTCCTACGAGTATTGTTTAAATACCCATTGCATAATCGAAACATATTTTCAACCATGCATAATTCAACTTCTAAAACTTTGGGGAGTAGTCAACTTTTAAAAATCTATTTTAAATCATCTCTTTAAATGGGATCAGTTGATATTTATCAGTACTATTATTTAATCATGTTATTAATATATGAAGTAAATTAATAATAACTTTAGAGTTGTTCATTTGTGTATTTATTTCCTAGTAATACCAGTGAGTAACAATTTATTTATTTCTTCTAGCTTAGAGCTGACACAGGTTATCCCAGACTAGACAGTCTGGTGGAAGGTCATGTTGACAGGAGCTTTGTAATAGGAGTGTTTCCAGGTACAGACACCAGGTCAGACAATTCAAAACATTTCTAAAGACAAAGCTTTCCATAGATCTAATATTTTGAGTGTTAATCATAGGCATTCTACAATATCATATAGTGAAAAGCAGTCACTGCAAAATTTTAAGGCAGATAATGAAAGAAAATTAAATGAACACATTGTGTCCCTTAATATGCATTATGTTATTTTTATATGAGCCAGTGAACTGCTTGCTATTGTCTCATATGAAATATAATCCATAATATAAACTAGTTACCTGTGTTTCAAATGACTATATGACTGCCAGGGCATACTCAAAACATTAAAAATTATAGTCATTGTCTCAATATAAACATGTCTCAAATACTGAAGACCTGTTAATATCCTACCCATGTGTGCCTAAGCAAGAAGATGAGACACAAACCCAGAGGCTATATACAACTGTATATAATTCACATACCTAAAGTGTAGAATTATTAAAAAGACAAAATAAAATTAAGCTTAAAACTTGAAGATTTTAGTACTGCCTGTGTGTTATAAGTTGTACCTTACTGGCCATTCTGTACAGAGTCTCTATTGTGAAGTTAGTGACACTCACTGTTGTTCAATGGGTAGCCCTGATTGTGATGGGATGTTGAATTGGAATAGCTATCCCAGAAAGACTGAAGAGTTTAGCATGCTGTGCATTGACTTCCATCTTTGAAGCACACCACCTTTACAGCATGTGTTCTTGCATTGCTCTGTATTTTGACTTAGTGGTTACTGCTAAATCCACCCCTTTCCCCTTCTCAAATAGTTTAGCTGTAAAAAGAAGCCTGCTTTTTTTCCCTCCCCTTTATACTTTTCTCTATTCTGAACAATTTTGCTTTATTCTTTAACCTTTCCTTCTGACTTTGGATGAAGTCCCATGGCTTTGGCTTTAAAGCAATGTATAAAAAGTCTTGTTTCTCACTTGAAAGAAAGGGCAGCTCTCTTCTCCATTGTGTGATTTCCCTTTTAAACAATACCATAGCAATGTAAACTCCTGTCTAAAATGTTGATGGAAAATTGATTTAAGTACTTTAAAATTAATGGTTCATTAACACTTCTCTCTATTCTGGTTGACCCATATTGGTTTTAGAGCCCTGTATAATGTGTAGGGTACTAAGATCAAAGTTTGTTGTAAATATAGAACACTAAAAGTTTTGGAAACCGTTTTAGACAGTTAACAACATTTCTAAGCTTGTTAGTCGGATACCATTTAAAGCATGAATATTTATCACATAGGTGAAAATATAAGATGGGTTTTTTTTTGGCTCAATGTCCTCTCCCAGTACTGGGCAGGCTGAGAAGTGTAGCATTATGAACAGATGAGTTGAGCCGCACAAATGGATCTGCAACCACTATTGGACTTTAAGAATTACCTTCTTATATTGAAGACCAAGAGAACCTAAACTTTGAAATTCAGCTGTCATTGGTGATTATTATAGGAAGGGTTCTCACTTGTTTTGAGCAAATGGGTATTTAAGGTGAACTGTGGGCAGTGGATAGGGCTTAGTTCGTAGAGTGTTTGCTGGGCACAGCTCACTGTGTTCAGTCTCTAGCAATGCATTCAATTAGATACAGTGGCTTGTGCCTATAGTGGCAGCACTTGGAAGGTGGAGACAGGAGATCAGAAGCTCAAGGTTATTCTTTATTACATAATGAGTTCCAGGAAAAGCCTAGAACATCTGAGATACCGTCTCAAAATAACCTGTATTTATGTTTTTAAAGATGCTTTTACCTTTATGCTATGCCCATTTTATTTTCTTCCAAAGTTCTGAAGTGAGAGAAAGAATATTAACTTCCTTCAAAGTTAGTGAATGTGTGGAATCTGTATCTACAGAGCCTTATATATTACATTTATAGCCTTAACATTGAGGCTCAGGTCTGTTATATTATGTTGTCTTGCAAGGCACAGATGTTATTTTGGAAATTGTCCATTGTATATTAGCATTTTATGAAAGAAAATCTCTAAACATAGGATAAAAGAAAACATGCCAGTGTATATTTTATCTTATAATGACAAATTAAAAACATTTATTAAAAACCAACAAAAATTACACACTTGCAAATGCCTTATACACAGTAGATATGTGACAATTTTTCTGTGTTGAGAATACACTTAATTTGTGTACACACATTAGGTTTAGGGCAACAGCTTACTGTACTATGCAACTTTAAAAGAGATCTTATACATGTGGATATACATACATTTTATACATAGATGTTTTTTAAAACAGCACACACATTTAAATAAATGTGTGAATCCTATAAAATCTGTAAAATAAATTTATTAATCTAGCTAGCTTGTTGAATATTTTGCTATATGTTAAAGTTGTTTCTTGAGAGAGAGAGAGAGAGAGAGAGAGAGAGAGAGAGAGAGAGAGAGAGAGAGAGAGAGAGAATTTGATATATATACTGGGCTGTGACTCCCTCTTTGTCTGTCTAGAAGTTACAAGCTAACTCTGTGCTTGCTTTGTTTCCTTCAGCTTTGATTGGTCTCCAGTTGGCTATGTCTTTCATCTCTTAAGCTCTATGTTCCTCTGTTCCTACAGCTTCTTTGTCTAGCATCTAGGGACCTATAAGCAAACACTGAACCAGAGTGCTTCTTATTTATGTGACACCATCTGAGAATTATTTTGTGACATGAATAATCACTTCCCAGTGTATCTACTTTTCATGCGTCTCTCAGGCTGGGCAGTGCTGTGATTTGGCATAAGAAACCAGAAATTCCACCTCTAGGCCACCCTTGGTATTTGAAAATCCTGAAGAAAAGTCTAAAGATTATTTTAAAAACCACGTTTATAAAAGCAAAGAAGAGAATACTTAATGGTGAAGTTAGAAGGAACTATGACCACAGATATCAAGTTCAATGAGAGGCAAGCAAGGTAAAACAACAAAGATCAACCCTAGTTCCTGACTGATATGTACAATTCACAGCAGTTCCTTCACTCATAATAATTTGTCGTAGAGCCTCTGGCAAATGGGTCAGGATCCTTACCTCTGAGTGGGGGGGAAATATTATTTGAGGAATTATTTCTCTCCATCATATTTATACAACTGTGCTTATTTACAAGAATATCATATAGAAGCAGTGTAGAAGCTTGGATTTAGTGTAATTTATTCCACCATCAGTTTAGAAGAGAAAAACATCACCAGTCAGGTTATAGCTTGAATAGAGACCAAAGGGAAGTAAAATTACCAAGCAGTGAGATAATTTTAGATATTTATTATTTTATCTTCCTCCCTGATATTTAAACTAGCAACCTAAATTTTTATGTAATTATAATATTTTTATCAAATTGTGCCTTTGTAAATATTTTGAGGTATGTATATAAAACATATAAAAGATCAAAATTAACACATAAAATATTTATAAAACGTGTTCATACACAAATTATCTTATCTAAGCACTGTGTGAAATTGAACCACAAATTTACCTGTGAAACACTGGAAGGGAAAAGCTTGCAGGTAAAGGGTAGGATTTAGTTAAAATATTAAGTTATACATGTCAGAAAAGTAGCATATTGATTGTATATTGGTTCCAATTAAAGCTAACTTTCTTTACTGTATTTCAACAGTATTTTAGGGTGGGGAAATTGGGGAACATTGCTTGTAGATACAAGTTCTTGCTTTATGAGAACGAAGTTTGTTTAATTCGCTGAAACATAACTCAGCATCTCACTTGATTTGACAAAACTAGGTTTGTTTGTTTGAGAACAGTAACTGTTGTGTAGAGATGTCTTCCAATACAGCACCATGGTTACTCTTGTGTTTCCTTCACTAGAACTTCCATAAAAACATTGAACATGCATTTTTGTTTTTCCATTTACTATTTTTTTAAATTTAGTTTTATTTTTTATTATTTACTGTAGATCTCGGTTACTCACCCTCTCGTCCAACCCCTCCCACAATCCTTTCCTCTCACCCCTCCCCTTCTCCTCTGAGCAGATGGAGCCCCCTGCATATCCCCCCCATCCTGGCACTTCAAGTCTCTTTGAGCCTAAGTGCTTCTTCTCCCATAGAGGCCAGACAAGGCAGCCCAGCTATATGCATTTTTAAAGGTGAAGATTTCTTCCATTGAAACGGACATTGTAGAGCTTATTGTGATCACCCTTGGGCAACCGGCAAGGACAGAATATTTTAGTTCAGGTTGTTTAGAGCAATTGGAATGTGGTGTTTTTTCATCTCTACGCTGCTGGGATGTAATTCCCAGTTAATTTATTGAGTCTTATAGCAGTTTAAATGGCAAGATTCCTTGAGTTCTGTTTACGTCAGCATCTTGGACTTGATTGATATTTTGAAAACTCATACTCTGATTACAAATCTGATGACCAGTCTTGAATGACATGAAGATTCCCAAAGGTAAAAAAGATTAAGGCATTCTTAATGCTGATACAGTCTTTTTGTGATGGATTCTTCCCATTTTTGGTACATTTATAAGTCATATTAATAAGTGCTTGTACTTTCCATGGTTTCAGAAATTCATTTTGTTTGTATAACTTACTCAGTGTGTCTAAAAAATCCCGATAACATTTGATTGGTGATAATCTACTAAAGTCCCAATGCAGAGATCAGGAGTGCAAAGTCTGTAAATGGCTTTTTCATTCATTCTACTAATTTTCCTCAATCCTCTACTAAGGTCATTGATTTCTCTATACTATTAAGAGGTGTCCTTTAACTATACATGCAGGAGACCTAAGTAAACTAGTTAGGGAGCACTCCTGAATTGCCACTAGAATTGCAAAGTCATTGGAAAGATTGTTATCAGTAAGACTGTAAAATGTAGCTTGAAGCAACACCTGCCAAATCCTCCTGAAAGGAGCAAAGGACCTGACAGGAGGGCTCCATACCTCAAGCTCTCAGCAGCACTTACCCATCCATACCTCAAGCTCTCCACAGTGATGATCCGTCCATACCTCAAGCTCTCAACAGCGATGACCTGTTCATACTCCACTGTCTTCATTTCAATTCATGCTAAATTTTATAGTCCCCAAAGTGAATACTTACATATGACAAAACAAAGACCTGGCATTTAACTCTGCGTGCCCCTCTGACTCCAGGTATAGTGCAAGCTAGTGTGAATCCTAAAAGTCTGTCAAAGTCTTTTAATAGGTGTTAGCATGTTTCACCTGGTGAATGTCGCAGGCAGAAGAGCATTGCTTTCAGAGATGACAAGAAGGCCGGCGCTGCTAGCCAACCAGTGCCCGACCTGAGCACAGTTTACTGGTCATAATGATATCCACAGATTAAAACTCAGCCCCTTGTTTGAATTTACACACTGGAAGTTATGAAGTTTTCCTATTTTTCCATCTGGTCCATGTTAAACTGGTACATTAGTTTGTTTCTGGTCTCCTGGTCATATCTCACATCTGTTTTCTGTAATGATAGACACTTTGGGGTTCGGGCTTACGCCTTTGTATATCACAATGCCCAGTGTTATAGAGTCTCAAGAACTGCTGTACAGGGGTGCTCTATTTGGTGTGGTTCACTTTATACAGACTCTTCAGAAGTTCTAAAGTTCATAGGTTCAATCAAATTTTATTTCATACACATACCAACCCTTGTCCTTAATTTATTTGGGAAAATAAAAGTTCTCAATTTCCCATGTTTTCTCAAGTTCAAGGAAACCCTCTCAGAAGCCAAATTTCAATTTCTTGAAAAAAAAAAAAAAAAAACTATTATCTGTTTCTTCATTGAGAGTCCATACATCACAGAGACTTTAGCATGTAGCAGCTGAGCCTTGGCTTGTTTTAAAACTGTTCTTTAACGATATGAATTTTCAGTGCTAATAATGAAATTGACTATGGCAATGTGATAATATTTGTTTTTGATCCAATATACAAAATGAAAGCTTAGCTTATTTATTTGATTAAAATGCAGGAGTGCAAGTGCCTCCCGGTTTGTGTTGTGTGGAGCCGAACTTACTTTAGTACCCACTTCCCTAACCTTTAAAGAGCCTTAAATAGTACATATGAAAAACACATTCAGAGCAGCTTCCCCTTGAGGATTTTTTCTTTGGTTTAAGAAAATTTTATTAAAAATTGGCATTGCAAATAACATTTTTCATAACTATATGTAGACCTGTTAAAATTTTTATTAAAACTGGAGTTCGGCCTGTTCTTCTTCATCATTCCGGCAGATATTAAAGCGCCGTGGCAGCTGTAGAAAATAGGGAAAGGGATTTTCACAGGGATTTGAGTCTTCCTGTCTCCATGCCTTCTGTGATCATATTATCATAACGATCACACATAACAAAGCTCTAAATCTAATTCAGATAAAGTAGTCAGGACTGAAATACAAAGATCCAAACATACGCCGTAACATTTCTTTCTTTTTTTTCCCCCGTGCTGGCTCCTTTAACATGGATTTTGTAAACTTGGAGAGGCATTCAAGAGATTTTGTATATGAACACAAACTAAACAACATCGTTAGCCATGCGTTTGACAGAGATTTAATTAGAGGCATTTTCATCCGTCCCAGCAGCTCCATTAAAAAGACCATCCTGCATGTGCTAGCAAATTATGATCAAACCTCGAAAGGTTAATAAGAATGAAACTAGATGCTTGTTTTGAAGCAGCCTGTGCGAATCACTAACTCCCCAACGGCCTGAGTCATTTCTCAAGAGAGCAACGTCCTTTAAATGCAGTAGTGAAAATGGTAAGTGTGACCACATGATTCTTTCTGTGAACTAAGGAAGTTAAAAATGAGGGAAATAAAATTGCAAATGGGCTGAGCCCCAAATAAAAATGACACAAAAGGACTTATAATGAGCTTTTCTTCACATTTATGGGACAAATTTGTACTTTGATGTCTCTGCAGGGCGTCCTTGTGCTGTGGACAGTTTGTAAAATTCTTATCAGAATTTCCACCCACTTGGCAGATGAACTGCTGTGTGTATATATTTATTGTAAGAGTGCCTTCTACTGGTCACACCTCATTTATGATGTGAACCTATTGTATAGCAATGAAAATGTATTTATCCTGAACTGTTGTTGGGTGTGTCTGTTGACTGGGCAAAAAGATTTTGGCGAATCAAAACTTCAAGGCATAAAAACACTGGGGATCAACACATTTTATTTCTGTTTTATTTTTGTCAAAACCAAATCTTTTGAAAAGTTTCTTCTATATATTTTCTATATAATGCAACTTAAAATATAGGCTAATCCCACCTGTTTATTTTTACTGTTATTTTTAATTTTGAAATTGATCTTGTTCTGGCTTTCAGTGTTTTAGTAATACTGTGTGTAATTAAGATATGCAGAATGCTTACATTTTATTAATCTCTATAAAAATTTGGGACTCATGAAATTTACTTGTAAACTGAGAAATACACAGACATTTACGATATAACAAAACCAACTTAAAATATTTAATAATGTTTCATGTAGTTGTATAAACCTTTTTTAATATGGAGATACAAAATGATAGCTTTTTAAAATTTTTCTGCAAAAAAAATAAAAAAAAAAAGAATCATAAAGCCATGAGAAAAAGGTGTGATTTTTTCAGCAAAGTATTGTATAGTTTGTAACATGAAGTGTGTAACTCATCTTCAGAATGTGCCTCCAACAAAATATCTTTATGAATGCCACATTGTTTCAGTTTAAATTTTAAGTATTATTTAACAGAGAATAGGTAATTATACTGTACTAAGTTTTCTGTTAAATGCTCCAATTAGTTTTAGGTAGATCTTCCTTACATTGGATATGTTATCTTGTAGTATTAACTTTTAAAGGAAATTCTAAAAATGAAAATTTGGTAATCTGCAATCAAATGAGAATCTATGCTATAAAAGTATTTTGTATGTCATTAAATCCCATTTTTATTGCCTGAAGTGACATCTTTAAGGATCTTTATTACAAACAAATTAAAACCAGAATGTCTGATAAAATTCATTATATACAATTAGAAAGAATGATTTTCATGGGTCCAATTTTGTTTATCGTACAAATGATGTTAATAAGAAGGAAGCCCAATGGTTTGCTACATTACAAATTCTTGCTCATGACTAACTCAGTGGTATTATCTGGCCTAAAACTGGAAGACCTTCTCAAGAAATATTTTCCACCAGCACTAGACTGTCAGACTCCAGGGGAAAAATCTCCCGAGTGCAGCAGTTAATGAAGAAAATATCAAAGTTTTGTTTCTTCCACACCTGTTCTCAGTCAAAAGCAAAGAAGTGATCATTTATCCTAAAGATTGTCTTCGAACAGTCCCCTCTTCCAGGAGTGAATTATCGTCACGTCTTAACATACATGGAGAAAAGGAACAATTAGAAACACATGTGCAGCATTTAAAACATGGTCTTTTTTGGTAAGATTTTTAATGAATATGAACAAGGAATCTTTTTAATTGTTAAAAGGAAAAAAACTAAAAACTCTCAAAGAGGAAGGGCACAACTTCTGGGTTGTCAAGTTTCAGGTGAAGAAATCCCTCTATTGCTTGAATCTGTTATGTCTGCAGTTTTACCACTTGTTACTCATAAAAAGCAATAGAGCCATCCTCTAACAGATTTGCTTACTTTGCATATGTGTGTGTTTGTATGTGTGTGTGTGTGTGTGTTATTGCTAATTGTGATGCACACGTGACTATTTCCACATCATATGTGTGCCTTTGCACTTGCATAGTTGCGTCTGTGAATAATGAACTGTGGAAATGTGTGCCCAAGGACACAGAGAGAGACAATGCATGTCAGTGGGCAGTCCATGCTCCTTCATTTCCATGAGTTAGGTATGACTGCATAATTCATGAATGGCAGAGAAAAGTCACAAGTGTGAATTGCATATGGACAACTTAATATACCTTCAATGGTGTCAAAATCACGCCGGTTAAAGAATATGTTTAAACATCATGCATAATTTGTAGTCAATTCATTGAGCATTGCCTATTAAAGAAATTAAAATATACGGTAAAACGTAGGTCATCCCTTAGAACAGAGAAGATTTATCATCAGTATATTCTGTTTTCTTTCTAATTTGCCAGCAAACTGTGTTTTTTTATCTTTGAGTTGATATTTTTATGAACAGAATTACTGTGAACAAAACTGCATAATTTCTGATGCTATTCTGTGGCATTAATTTAGGCTGTTACATTAGTTGCAGACAGATCATAGGGTTCCTGGTTAGCACCTACATCTTAGCAGTGGTCTTTACCGAATATAGAACGGCGGTCTTTGGCTGGAACACCAGCATTCTTGGTGCTTTCTACAAAAATGTAACAGCCTTAATTGTCAATGCATTTATTTTTCTTGGTTCGCAGATTTAACCCATGGAACCAGGCAATGAAATATTCATGGAGAAATGCTTTCTAGCATTATTTAAAAGATGTAGGTAGATGGTGTAGCTAATCTGATCCAGTAGCAGGGCACTGGATTCACAAATATAAAAGATTTTGAATACAAAGCTGTCCTGTCCATCTTTTTTAATACAATATCTTCACAGGACATGGTGCTTGCAAGACGCTCACACATCCACACATGGCATCTAATGACCAAGCCCATGCAATCATGACTAGGCATAATGTCCTTGACAGTTAACAGTTTTCATCATGACTGAGTTGATTTTAACCCCATGGTTAGTAATAATTAAGCTTTGGTGTGCAGGGAGATTCCAGTGCCCTGCTCCATTAGCTTCTTGGCAGAGCAGCTCATGAACACAGACACGCTTAGCTGTTCCTCTCAGCGTCTCTGCTCCTCCTGCCTTCAGTGTGTTGCGTGGAGCTGGTAAGCAGCAGTGAACACATGCATCCAGCTACCTAACTGAAATTGCCATTTCAAACACGAAAACCACTGTGTTTAGATGGGGGGGAAAAGTGAGCATAGGTTTTCTGAGAAATGTAGTACTTAATGAAAGAATTATTTCCTCATGTAGGAAAAATGTACTTGAGATGCAAATCTGTATTAGCATGCAGTATATAATTGTGAAATGCATTCATTTAAAGTATTACAAGAAGAGCACTGTTTAAAGGCAATGAACACAGTTCGGTTTGGTAACTAATATGGAGCACAGATCTCTGCCTGTCATTAAAATGCCTACAATTTGTGAACATAGCGAAGCATCCTTTCCTCCTTCTATTAACTGGAACAGACTAATTGCACATTTTTGGACAGTTGTTGGAGATTCCATAGTCAATATTATTGTAATCATTCTTGGGCACCAGGCAGGTATTTAACAGCCTGGTTCAGGTTGTCTAGGACAAGAATGTTGTCATGTCACATCTCCAAGTTGCTGGGATGAAATCAGTTGTGACAAAGCAGAGAAGATTAAATTTGTAACAGATACAATACCTTTGAAGTGCGAGCTTCTGATTTCACAGTGGTATTACAAGTCTTACTGCACTGTTTAAGCAGTTAGAAAGAATGTTGGCTATTAACAGTTGAAATTTGTAAAATAGGATTTTATTGTTTTCAAACAACCATGGCATCTTCTTGTGTTATCTTAATACAGCATTTCTATTGTCACGCATTAGGGTTTATTTTACACATTTTTTAAAAAGGTAAACTACATTAGTCCCCATGTTATAAAAAAGAATAAAAAATGTTTGGAAGGGTGAATTTAATATACATTTAAAACTTTGCTAACTTCTAGAAAACCAAATGAAGAAATTCATTTTTTTTTTCTAAAATAACAACTTGAATTATCTATAACAAAATACTTCATACTTTATAATAAAATAGGTATCAGGTCACATACGGTGTTTAATACCATAAAGCTTAAAAGTGCTTCTCACAGCTTTGAAAGCAAAGAATTGTCAATTTATGAAACAATTATGCTTTGTTGCTAAACCTGGTCACATCGAAATTTTCTGTCTTAGCATATGTCAGAAAGAGTCTGGTTCCTAACAATAATGTCTAGAGGTCTTGAGGTATGCAATAAACTTCTCTATGATGGAGACTGTGATCCTCACAGTGTTTTATTAGGCAAGAATCTAAGGTCTGAACATACAAATTTGAATACCAAAATTTTATGTACTATTAAAGTTGTGTAATACTACTTTGTTTAATGACTACATAGACTTCAAGGGTTAACTTTGTGTAAGGGTCAGATTTTATATGTTTATATTTTCTTAGCCTTGGTCAGGAGAAGTGGCTTTGCTCGCCCTTCTGCGGTATGGGGGTGGTAGGGTTTCACTTCGTTTGAAAACCTAGCACATCCCAAGAGGTTACCTTGGTGTAGATTTCTTTCTCTCCGTATTAAATCGCTCATTGTCGCAAAGTGCCTGGTGCTGCTGAGCTTTGAAAAGAACTTCTAAGCGGCTGAAAAGCTTCTGTATGAAAGGATTTTTCCCTTCTGTGGACAGAATACAGTTTGCAGCTGTTTGACTCTGGACCCTGAGACGGATCTGGTTGTGTACAGTAGAGTGGGAGTGGTAGATGCAGCTGGAAGGGACGTTATAAATTTTAAAAGTGATGCAGATTTTTTGCCATTAATTGGCTGCTAATAAAAGCAAACTCAATGACTTCTGACTGTGGGAGCCTGTGGCTCTGTATCTGATATCAGGAATTCATACACATTACACAGTTTTAAGTATTCAGACCACGACTAATTGAAATATGAGGCATACTGATCAAATTTAGCATTACCAGCATGCACTATGGTTTGGGACTGTGTGGCGACAAGGTAGCATTTCCTACTTGTTCTCCATAGCACTGCTTGATTGAAATATCTAGCTATGTTGTCAGCAGAGGCCCAGCTGGGCTTTAGTACAGCTAATTAAGTCATTAAAACAGAGGTCAGGCAGTCTAATTCTTGCATATTAAAGTACAAAAAGTCTTTTATTATATTTTTTAATAAGTTAAGATTTGAATTTTTAAAGAAATTTCTTTTTAATAATAAATGCATTTACTGGTTTATTTATCGAAGTCTTAATTTAAATATATAGAGGTAAGAAGTGATGAGCTTGTCAATACACAATTTCCAAAGCAGTTTATGTGCCTCTGTACTTCAGGAAGAATGTGGTCTGTGTGACTTTTGGAAGTTATTCAATAAAATAAATGTGAATGCATGGTTTGGATATACTCTGCTGGTTATTTCTGTACGGCTGTCTGTCTTAGGAGAAAAAAATTCTCAAAGATGCTTTCTGATGGGGCACATGATGGTTCTTGCTAGTCAAAGGAAATACCAGACTATGGCGTATCTTCATTGTGGAATTTGGGGGTAAAGACATGAGCTCATAATTGTTTATTTCTTTGTAACTCATCTAACAAAGTCTTCAAGAACTCTTTTATGTCTTCATTTTGAGAAAACACATGAACTAGTTTTTGCCAAGTGTGTCAGCAGATAAGGCAATATTCATGTATTTGGGCAGGCACGGGCTAACATCAGGATTGTCTGTTTTTAAAAATGAGAGCATTCCTGGTTCCTGACGAGCATGGCTTATTTCCTATGGTAAGAACACTGTCATATTTTCTTTACTTTTTTAAATCTTAATATGCACAAACACTTCAGTTATATTTGTTCAAGAAAAACTTGTGAGGTAAATACTGAATATTCCAGCAATGGTTACTTAACCTATAAATATCCTAGATCTATAACCACAGGCTTTTTTCATAACTTAGAGAACAATTTATAGCTTTTCTCTCTCTGTTTGCTTTTTACTTCTTAACATTATTTCTTAGACACAGTCTTCAAAGCTAAGTTAGGAGGAACAACAAGCTCCCATTTGTCCTTTTTCTAGCTACATCTGAACAGAGCTGGAAATTGTGGGGATAAAAGTGTGAATGTGTTAAATATAAAGTGAATTTCTGAGTGTTACTCATTTGCCTCTTTTTGCTCATATTAACCAAATGAATGCAATTAGTAGATACTACAGATACTGCCTTCATTTTATAATGTTTATTGTATTATTTAAAGAGGTTGAAATCAAGTTAAGAACAAGGAGAACAATTGGAGAAGGTTTAAAAAAAAACGTGGGCAAAATGATACAAAATAGTTCAAGTTACAAACGCTGTCTTGGTTAGAAGGGGTTGAAATATCAAATGAGGTCTGCTTTAGAAAACTCTTAAGACAGAACTGTGGGGAGACAGTCTTATTGCAGATTTCATATCTGCCAGGGATCTGCTTTCAGCAAGCGATTGACATAGAACAACTGTTCCTAATTTTTCCATTTTTATTAGAGTAGAGCGCAAAGATCTAAGTGAGCTACTGCTATTTTGGAAAGAATGATACGTTTTCAAGTATGATGTACAGTGGCATAAGGCATTATGACAACAGCCTTTCAGAGCTGGAGAAACTTCGGACTGTTACTAAGCTCGCTGTTCTCTAGCACTTAGTGATGAAAACTTTGCGATGGAACATTGAATGATAATAAACAGGGAGATTATGTCCAGTTGTAGCTGACTTAATTCTGATGGAGTTGTTATTGTTATCTATAGAGAAACAAACCCAGTACCTTGAGAGGTTGTTTACTGGGTTGCCTGTGGTGTGATATTGACATTGAACTCTATATACTTTTAAGTAAATTCATGCAATCATGACCTTTTCATGTTGTGTTCAAAGAAAGGACTGTGATATATTTCATTAAATCTTCCTCAGCTCATATTTCATTCCTTTCTTTTTTCTAGGAAAGAGTGAAACCAGACCTTACTAACAATCACACTAACAAACACTGGAGTGGTTTATTTAGGTGTGAGGAACTAGCAGCAGAAGTTGTCTTTTTTGCTTTCAAAATTATTGTTTCATTCTCTTATATAAGTATGCTTTTATCATAGTAGTCCTTGTTGCTTATAACACATCTTTCAAAGATATTTGAGAGGCATTCTATTAGATATATGATTAGGACCAAAGAATGTTCATAGAATTGGAATGGTTGACTCTATTCGTTTTGACATCTATGGATTCAGAGTGACAGGCACATCTCCTGTCACTGTTTTAAATGGGCTTTCTCACGGCTATATGAGTCTGTATAAAATAGTCACTTTGAGCACCTCTCTCTTAGGCTCCCACTTCCTGGACACCAGTGGTTAAGGCTTCACATGAGCTGAGGACTTGATATCACCAATCCTCATGAGGGAGTTGAATAGAATAAAGATTTTACCTGTCTCTAAAACCTTCTCAAAGCTTTATTGCAAAATCATATAAAACTGGACTCAAATATCAGATAAACATCTCTCTCAGAAAATGAAAAAAAATCATTTATTGTTTTACTTTTAAAAGCATACATTTTTCTTTTACAGTATCTACTTAAAATAAGGGCTTCATTTTTACAGAGATCAGAAAGTTTAGAATTTCTTAGCCTACACTTATTCGAATGAGCATCAGTATGGAATATGACTGAAGACCTCAAGTCTGGTCTCAAAAGAATTCCAGCTCAATTTTAAAATCAGAAGTTATGGAAGGTTTTTTGGGTAAGCCAGAGAATCCCTGGGCACCTGTCCAAAATGAACCTCTAAGTCTTTTGAAGTCTACCCATCACTAATATACACAGTGCAGTCTAATCCAGCTGTCTGCCTGCTTTCCTGTCTCCCTTTCTTTTTCTTCACTGAGGTACCAGTAACTATGGACTACGGGAAATGTTTAGGAGAATGAAGTTTTTGGGTTGTCTCTTGGAAATGTTCCCACTTACAGAGCCTAAGGTTCTGTTTGGTGATGGAAGTGGGCAGACAGGGGACGCCTGAGTCCTCTGTTCTTCCTACTGACACACTTTCACACAGTATAATGTCTACCTAACTTTCAAATGACAAAGGATTTTCTTTATCAGGATAATCATGAATTTGCAGGATTTGTTTTCTATTTCGAGAAACAATCATATTATTTAAATGGCAGCAAAAATTCAATGTTAGAAAATTCAAATTAATTAAAATACCTTTTGATGTCATGAGGCATTACATTATATAGCATTAATTTACAAAACTTTTTTTGTAAAGTCAATGGGATTTTAATTTCTTCTACAGCTATGCTTCATGGTTTGGTTAGTAACTTTACTATCAGACTTCATATTTATTAATAGACACTTTGTTTAAATTAAAATAATGTTTGTCAAGGGAGTATATTTTACTAAAAAAGGAAATATTAAGTTTAAAAAAAGGCAGAATTTGAACACAGCCTTTAAGCAATCTTTATGAAATACAATTCAAATTGTGACCAGAAGATATTTCAGTTAAGTAAAATACTTAAACTAGCACGCTGTTTTTGTTTCTCATTTCTTGGTCAACCTCTGCTGAGAAATGAATATTCATTTTTCTTTATCTGTTTTATGAAACTGCTTCTGTAGCGGAAATTCTTCAAATATTTCTAAGCCTATTTTCCACGAACAGTAGCAGAGTCAACGTGAAGAATTGTGTGCTGTTATCACAAAGCCCCACACAAGTTAAACACACAGCAAGGGCAGAGAAGCCAGCCCCACCATTTCTCGAACCTTTTTCTTTAAAATCCCACTTTGTGTAAATAAAAGACTGTCAAGTTAAAGGAACCAGAGGCAAGAACTAGCAAAACCAACCAACCAACCAAATGAACAGCTATGTGAGTTCAGGTAAAGAAAATACTAGTGTCTTTTCTTTTTCTTTCAATCACCGTGCACTTTTTTTTTCTCTTCTCTGTGATAAAAATTACCTAAGGACTAAGTGTGTGCATGTGTGTGTGTGTGTGTGTGTGTGTGTGTGTGTGTGTGTGCATGTGTGCCTGTTCCACCAACCATGGACTGGGTAGTTCAGTTGATGGGAGAGGGGGAAAAAGATGGAGACTGTAAACACAAAGATCACTACCATTTTGTAGTCTGAGTTTCTATTTTGGCCCTTCCTAATGGTTTGGTGCAATTTCCTACCCAGTTCTTAGATTTCTATCTCTAAGCTGGAATAGTAACTCAATTGTCTTATGGGAAAGTTGGGAGAAGGAGATGAGAGAATATCAGTTCAGGAACTCTACAGATACAATTTGATTTAAAATTCCAGTAAAGGATTGTGGAGGATTATAAACTGCTCCTGAAATTTCTCTGGGAGAGAAAAGGACAGAGAATAACCTGAACTCTTTCTAGAGATGATAAGGAACATGGGTACCCATTAATACGTAATCAAAATGAAATGCCACTGAAATAGGGTAGACACGCAGCCCACCCCAGACACTCGGGACAGAGAACTCCTCAATAAACAGACCCAACCCAGGATCTGTGAGGAAATAATCAAGTGCTCCCAAACCACAGCTGCATGGAGAAAACACTTAGAGAATTTTAGAAAAACTAATTATCTTAATGTAAAATTAAGATTAATTCTTCAAGTGAAAACATGGAGGAAAATGGAATGTCTGGGAATAAGTATATTTCTTATGATTAAAAAACAAGTATCATGCTGGAAAATGTTAATGCATTTTATTATATTTAGATGTAAAAGTTTGGTATCTCAAGAAATAGAAAAAAGTAAATTAAAATACTATGAGATGTTGAGATGTATGAGTGCTAATGATTGATTGTTAGCATATAAAGAATTTCTAAATATTGAAATGGAAAACATTCATAACTGAATATAAACATAGGCCAAGAAGAGGTTAGCAATAT
The DNA here is from genome assembly GCF_963924665.1 of Micromys minutus. NCBI lineage: Eukaryota > Metazoa > Chordata > Mammalia > Rodentia > Muridae > Micromys > Micromys minutus. Next base: position 61,426,458 of record NC_137973.1, on the reverse strand, counting down.
GACCCACAAGTTAAGGGTACATACTGCTCTCATAGAGAACTTGAGTTCAATTCCCCACACCCACTTAAGGTCTCTCCCAACACCTATCATGTTAGTTCCAGGGCATCTGATGCTTGCTTCTAGCTTTTGTCAGTCTCCTGCACACAAATAGGACACATGAACTCATGCAAAATGCACATAAGTAACTTTTAAAAATAATCAAAGGACACAAAAACCACCCAGAGGGCAGGTTAAACCCAGACTGAATATGCCCAGCTATGAAATGCAGAATATGAAACAATAAAATATGATTTCACACATGCTGGGTTAGCACGAATTAGTTCCAAGTATGGATATGGACACAGTGCTAGATGCTCCTGTGCGCTCTTTGTGTGTGTGTAATTTGGTGCAAGCTCTTTAGAGTGTATTTGACATTCTAGTAAATGAAACAGTCTCAGACACATTTCACAAAATATCAGAGATCAGACATGTGATTAGAAGATAAAGGAAACACTTAGATACTTATTGTAGCACCTGCTACAATAGGAAAACAGGACATGTCTTTAGGATTTGTCAGTGATCATGCATCATGAAGCAGAATCTTCAAAAAACTTAACATGAATAAACTGGGGTGCTCTCAGCAACAGGGAAAACTCTTAGACAACTAGATGTAGGTGAAAGTGTGTTTTATGTAAGGAAAAAGAGCATGATACTTCATAAAGTTAAAAGGTCTAAGACATTGCCTATTGTTAGGTAAAGGACACATAGAAGATAATGTGATGTAAATAGCCTAGTTGCTGTCTTGGAATTAGACAACAGTAGGGAGGGAGGATGATGGGGAACATGGCCCAAGGCAGGTTCACAGAGACCTCTGTCCTCTCTCAAACGTTTCTAGTTAAAATGTAGCAACATGCTCAGAATTCTTTTAAAACTTTTTAATGTTGAAAAATTGATACAATGTTTATATAGATTAAAGGGTATAATAATATGATACTTAGACAAAACAGCAATATACTGACCAAACATAACAATTAACATTTCTACATCCTCAAGTATTTACCATGAGTATAAATGGGAGCCTTGAGATGTTTCTAGATGCCTTGAAGCATTAAGTTGTTATAGCCCGATAGTAGAATTAATAGAATTAGTTCCTTCAGTCTATGTACATCTTGGTGACTTTTTATCTCCCCTCCTCTTTTTCAATTTCTAGTGGTCACTATGGAAACAGGCTAGTGACTTGTCCTTTCTCTGCACCTCATCTCCTATTGTTATATTGGAGGACATCTTCTATTGTCATCTTGGGGGACAAAGTTCATCTCTTTGCTTGAGTTCCTTCAACTTGACTTCACCAAAGCAACCCCCAGTCCCAAGATTCACCTTGGATTTGAGAGTCCCCAGTACTCTTCTAGTGTGAAATTTTCTCCAGCTCTCCCCTTCCTTTCTTTCCATTAATAATCGTTCAGCTATCTTTCTTTCCCTTTGTTTTGCTTCTTTGCCTTGTTTCCTAGTTTGTGAAATAGCTACTTTCTTCAACTCACCGCACCTCTCATGTGTATTGGTGCTTGTTGTCTCAGGCCCATAAACAATCTTTTAATATTATGTGTAAAAATAATATATATTTATTATGTATAATATCTGCAATTATAATATATTGTTTATATCACAGTATATATAAATATATTTGTGTAGATACATATATACATGTTTAATACAAATGTTTTAATACATACATTTATATTTATATAAATTTAACTTTTACTCATATACCTACTAGCCTTGATTCATTGTCATAGCATCTTGATTGGTGAACACCTATGGACATAGATTCTACCTCAGGAATACCAAGAAGGCACGGTGGCTACTTTTGTAGTCAAGATTCCAGAGATTTGGTTCTGCCTTTGCTCTCTATGAGTCTTCATCTCAGCCATACAAGCTTCGTTTTTTAAACTCTCACCCCATTAAATATCAATGATAAATAATCCCACTGAAACTTGATTGGGTAAAAACAATTTCATTCCCTGATGCTATGTATGTCATACTGCTGGGTCTTAGAAAAGTCTGATGACAGTATAACCTCACAAAGCCATCAGGTAGGAAGATATATAAGAAAATGAAACAAAGCACCATGCCCAATGCTGAGTCTATGCTAGATATGAAGCAGTAGTGAAATCTTTGTAGCAGTGAATATTCATGACAGAGCAGTAATAAAGCAATGGCTCTCATGTAGAATTAAAACTCCCTCTGCTCTCTGTGACTGTACACAATCTTTCCAGCCATTTCACTTGGTATGTTCCAGCCTGCAAACTCCTTCAACACAGTGGTAAACAAAGCGCCATCACAGAGAATGTTGAATAGTTTACAAAATATTTATATAACAATTAAATGATATGTATAGGTGTTAATTTATAAGGAAAGAAAAATAACACTAGTTAATGAATGGGGCATAATACATAATCCCAAATAGTTCCTCTGCTAAGAAAGTGATTTGATTTTGAGCTTTTTTGTGGCCATGACAAAGAGGGAAGTAAAATGTATAACACATAGTGTTTAAAACGACCCATTTCCTGGGGTTAAGAGTAAGGTCTCCTGCAACTGAGACTTTCAAAAGACTTCTTTGGGGCATTCATCCCGAAGGGATACTAGAGTGTAATCATATTGTGGCTTTGTTTTAGTTTTTTCTTCATTTTAATAATATCACGTGTAAATTTGTTAGGCACATAGAATCCCAGGCCTCACTCAAAGCAATTAGAGTGCAATCCACACTTCACTGATTCCAGGTGATTTATAATCTGTGGACGCTTGTGAAGTACCACTGTGGACAATTTGCTCAAAATATATGATTTTTGTGTGATGGGTTCTTTACATGTTCAACTACTGGACTCTAAATTCCAAAACATCAAAACAATGCGATAAATAAAGACATTTCTAGCATACTTTAGCACATACCCAGTGTGTTTTAACTTCCTTTATAGTGAATGCAATTGTTTTCTACCCAATCAAGTTTCAGTGGGATTATTTATCACTGATATTTTATGAGACAGGATCCCCTATGGCCCAGGTTGACATTCTTTTTTTTTTTTTTTTTTTTTTTTTTTTTTTTTTTTTTTTTTTGCTCTGCATTGTCTCTGCCTCCCTCTGACATAATCCTTAATGTTAGGTGGAGAACACAAAACTGGTTTCTTTGTAGGCTTTCCTACTTTTGCTATAGATGAGGACCGAGCACACTGTCTTAGAAAATATTTTCTGTCTGGACTTACATATTCGCAGAGCATCTTATCTTAGTGTTTCTGGTTGTGCATGCCCACCAGAGCACCGTGGCTGTTTGCAGAAACTCCAGGTTTCTGAAAAGTGACTCCACTGAGCGTGCTCCGCATTTCATTAGGGACACATGTCAGGGTAGAAAAGAACACAGCTCCGCACAGGTTCTAGCACTAAGAGAAGATCCTGAGGAATAGCAAGGCTTGGATTTCACATGCTCTGGCTTTTTAGGCATCAGCACTGTAAGCATGATTAGGTAAAGGTCGGGACTGGGGAGCAGAAACTTAACTCTGGTGATCACCAGGATGAGAAATAGGCACATGAGAGTTCATTTCAGTTTTCTAGTTGACAGCGGCAGTCCTAGTGTTGTTGACATTAAGTTTTTAAGCTGTTTTTTCCTCCTTTCCTGATGCAAGGAAGAGATGCTTGCTATCTGGGACTATACATGGTTTTGGAAGCTCACTCATCCAGAAGGGAGCCGGGTGTCAGCCTGGGCAGCCACGGAGTTGAAAGGTTCTAGTTGAAAGGTTTTGTACTTTGCACGAAAATCTCAGTGGAACCCACGTCTTATCCAATGCTACTGTTGATCCACCCTACACCACAAATAACCTCAAAGCTATGTTTATTGTATCGTCATTTACAACAGTCAAGATATCCAAGCAGCCTGGGTGTTTTTTAGGAGAATGGTTGAAGAAAATGTGCCATATTGTGTAATGAAGTATCGTTTAACCATAAAAATATGAAACTATGCTATTATTCTGGAAACTGGGTGTAATTAGAGATTTTCATACCAAGCAAAATAAACTGGACTCTGAAAGATAAATATGTGCTTTCTGTCGTACGTTAATCCTAGATCCTATAAACTGTCTGGGGAAAACAAGAGACTACAGGGAAGTTGTGACAAGAGGATTAAAATGTCTTTATGGAACCCATAACTATTCAATGAGTAAGCACCAAGAGAGGCACTTTTCCTAGGGGACTATTCAGTGTCTATGAGAGTGGAGATGAAAAAAGAGGAAGGATGGGGCAGGGACCTGACATCAGTACCCATCCCCTAACCCCAGTCATCCTCTGAGTTCTTTGCGCTGCCCTGCCAATCTCTTTTAGACCCTCTTTCATGTCTTCTCTTCTAATCTCTGACTATTTCAGAAACTTTTGTGAGTTCTTAGAAAGTTCTAAGGAAAAGGTGAGGGTCCTATAAAGAGAATACATGGACAAATTAGATTCTAAGTTAAGAAATGATGGGTAAAATGACAAGACAGAAGCTTGAAGGCAGTAGTTTAAAGCAACCAAAAAGTACACATGGAGGGACCCATGGCTCCAGCTGCATATGTAGCAGAGGATGGCCTTATCTGGCATCAATGGAAGGAGAGGCCCTTGGTCCTGTGGAGGTTTGATGCCCCAGCATAGGCAGGAGTGGGTGAGTGGGTGGAGGAGCACCTTCACAGAGGCAGAGGGAGAGGGAGGATGGAATAGGGGGTTTGCACAGGGAAAACTGGGAAAGGGGATAACATTTGAAATATACATAAATAAAATAACCAATTAGAAAAGCTTTAGAATAATGAGGTACTACGTAACAGTAGGAGTTTTTATCCTTTATGTCTCTGTTAATCACACACACACAAAAATTGAGTTCCATAGTATCAGCCTTGATCCTCCCCCTCCCCTCATGCTTCCCAGGACACTGGTGTTTACGAGCAGAAGTCAGGGTTCTGAAAGTGAAGAGGAGAAATCTTGTGTTCTCTAGAATAAGGTGACTCCACTGAGCATGCTCAGCCTGTCACATGTATGCAAACGAACACTGACCTTTAACCTATGCAGGATAATGAAAGTTTAACTATAAACCTTGTTTGCTGGGATGGCGTCATCTTTTCTTGCTGTCTTTTGCTTTCTCCATTGTCAGACATCTGGTGATAAGGAGAAATCTAACAATTTGGAATTGGTGGGTGATAAAAACAGGCACCAGAAAATACCCCAGATGCAAAAAGGTTTGGTTTTGCAACATAAAGCTAGTTGTTCAGTAAAAATTGAACATTCCGCAGTTATTTGGTAGGTTCACTCTTCCATGCATTGTCACTTATTTATGGAGGGGACAGTCTTGTCAAGGTCAGAGATGAGGCACATTGACTTGTGACATCTCGTTTAAAAGCTATTGCTTGTTTTGCAGTTTCTTAATTTTTGTCAAACTTTCATAACTGTGGTTAGTAATTTTTTAATGTTTTTATTTTGTATGTGTGTATGTGTGTATACCTCTGTATGTGTATGTGTGTGTGTGTGTGTGTGTGTGTGTGTGTGTGTGTGTGCATATGTGGGGAATCAAAACCGGTGTCTTACACATACTAGCTAAGTGCTCTACTACTGAGTTGTATCGCAGCTCTAGTTTGTTAACTGAAAATGTTTTATTTTTATGTGTATAAATGTGTACCATTTGCACATAGGAACCCTTTGGAGGTAAAAAGAAGATTTTATATTCCCTGGGACTAGAGCTACAGGTGGTAGTGAGCTGAAATGAGCCCCAACAACTGAACTGGAATCTACCTGAAGATCAGTCAGTTCTTATAACCACCAGCCATCACTCTAGGCCACCAACTTGTTGATTTGTATTCAGGATCAAAGGCTGTCTTCGCACTGTTTTAAGCTATTATTCCACAGAATTTATCAGTAACATAAAATTGTATATGATAAAGAGAACTTAACATAGAATTTTTGTTCTTTTGCTGGAAGAAATGTCAGCTTTTTTTTTTTTAACTTAGAGAGCAATTCTGAAAAAGTATTTTTGCAATGCATGCCAATGAGGATGTCTAAGAATTTGGAGTTGGTGGGTGAGAGGAACAGCCATTTTTGATGGAATTCCTGTGTGCTGCAGAAGTCACAACTTGTCCTGAGCTGCATGTAGGCTCTAAATCTCTTACTTAAAGCACTGCTTATTTTCATTAAGCCTCGTCTTTCTTAACTCAGATGAGGAATTTGTGTTTTGAAGTGTGTAACTCTGGCTCACTGTTCTTCTCCCTCATACAGATTCCATGCTGGCCAATGGGCACTAAAGGGCATTTGTATAATTGCATGTTTAATCTGGATGCTTGGAGCACTTTGTATACCACACAAGCTCAGGTATTAATAATGGTTTTTGATGAGATGATGAACTGGTTATTGATAATAATGGGAAAAATATGGGAATAAAATTAAGTGTGAGATTTGGGAACAGAAAGATGTTCCCTCTTGGCAGGGCAAAACATGCTTCCACAGAGGCAGTGGTGGTCTATGCTTTCTTGGCTAAGAACACACTCCTATTCCTTGCTTGTTGACTTAAAGAAGGTTCTGACTTGACTCTAAGTTTAATTTTCTAGCTACTTGTTCTTATAAGACAGGAGAGGAAAAGAATTTCTGTATTCTTTGGCAATTTAATGATTTCTTATAATTGCTGTCTTACAAGGAGCTCTTTGAGATCGCCTGGCTTTGTTTGTAAATGGGCCAGACCCACATATAGCAAACAGGAGTGATATACTTTCACAACAATCTAGAATGTACGTCACCATTCAGCCATCCCAGTATATAAAAAATATTCTAAGAAGATTCTTGGTTTTGTTCTATTGGTATCACCAAAGGATTTTTCACAAATATTTGAGTCTTTATCTCAATACATTTTTAATGTATAAGAATATTATTCTGGCTATGTATCATGGTGTGCACCTTTAATGCCAGCACTAGGCAGAGGCAGAGGCAGAGGCAGAGGCAGAGGCAGAGGCAGAGGCAGAGGCAGAGGCAGAGGCAGAGGCAGAGGCAGAGGCAGAGGCAGAGGCAGAGGCAGAGGCAGAGGCAGAGGCAGAGGCAGAGGCAGAGGCAGAGGCAGAGGCAGAGGCAGAGGCAGAGGCAGACAGATTTTTATGAGTTCCAGTCAAGCCAATGGTACACAGGGAAACCAGGTCTTTCTCCAAAAGTATATAGTTGATGACTTTGTGTATATGCTTAAATTCTTGCAAGGGACAGTAATATAAATATTTTATAGTTCTTTTTATAGATGAAGTATAGTGAATTTAACTTTCTTCAGACCAGTGTTTTTAAATACAGAGAAAGAAGGAAAAAAATACAAATATTCTCAGTTTAGATTCTACCTGGACAGAATGTTGGTACTGTTTCCTAGACAAGAGTCATTCACTTGAATAAGTGTTTGCAAGGGGAAAAAAAGAGCCTATTTTCTTTTGATAAGGGAATTTTTCACAAAGCTCTGGCTGTCCAAGATTCACCATCCCATCTAGCCTAATCTGGCCTTGAACTCATGGAGATACACTTGCCTCTGTGTCCTTAGTGCTGGGGTTAAATGTGTCATCTAATATGTTCAGCCTTTGAGAACAGCCTGTTGATAGCATATTGCTAATCATTCAGGAAGTGAGATGTTCCAGTTCAAGACTGAATCTTATTTAAATGAAGCATCTGAATGTTATATAAGTTTGGAGTGAGTGAATAAATGGCTGTCAGAGAACTCTTTACTACCATGGGTCCTAAGTTACTATTTGAAAGAAATGGGTTAGAATCAATTATTGGTTGAAGTCTTGTTTGTGTGTGTGAGTGTGTGTGTGTGTGTGAATTTAGACTTGTATGTTTGTTGAGGCACAGTCTAACGTGATAGTCAAGGTTGGCATGGAACTCACTGTATAGCAGCCAAAGCTGTTTTCTAATGAATAAAAACTTTCTTCGACTTCTGAGTAAATGCTAGAATTATATGTACAAAGCATAAGATTGGGCTCTAAATGGCATTAGAAGGAATGGCTACGGTCCTTGGATAATTATAGGAGGAACTATGCATTCCATTCTGGGTTTCACAAAGGCAAAAGGCAGTCAATATTCTGCCTTGAAATTGTGGGAGTGTAAGCTACAGCACTTACTACAGGCCAGGCCACAAGGGTACTTCTCTTCTACCATGGTAGTTTGGTCTGTATAGAATGTGCCAAGCAGATAAGAAACTCTGAAGGACTGTGAGCCATAGATTTGAACATTAATATTTTGACCAAAATGATTTCCAGAGTCAGACATATTCAATGTAGTAAGGTTGCAAATCCCAAGAATCAAGATTTCTTAGAAATTACTCGATCTTTAAGAGATAATGAGCCTGCAGGCATTTAGAGCAAGTTTATGTACAGCAAGGAGACATGAAACATTCCTTCATGGGTCAATAAAGCACAGAACTACTTCCTAAGGCCACAGGGAGACACTGACTCATTGCTACCATGGTAACTTTGGTTTCCAAAGAATATTAGAGTAGTCAAAAGTTTCATGAACAAATAGGATATTAGAATTACAGGGTCAGAACAATAGAGTTGCTGGAGATAGGAATTTTAAAGACATCACCCAGGAGAGATACCTAAAAAGGGAAGTTAAGAAGAAAGACAAATGTTTAAAGAGAAAGAAAATAAACTTAGAAACAAACATATTTTGGAAACCAAAAATTAGAAGTTTGTTTGGTCAAATTAGGTATGTGAGGCAGGTAAGTGACTTGGTTGACTAAAGGTCATCCATGAGCCCAAGAGAGGAATTTCTTTACCATCTTAGACTATCAAACATCATGTCAGCTATTCTTAAATTTAGCTTCCAAGTGAGCTGAAAAGCTTGCCAAACTTCTGATTTGGCAGGTCTGGTATGAGGAATAGACACACCATGTATAATAAGCAGGAGGCAAACCGCATCTCAGAAATACTACATCATAAGAAAAATGAGAAGTCACAAAGGTGGTTAACTCATGGCATGATGTTAACTAGCTTCTCTACAAAATCCAGGCCTTTGAAAGACCAGTTAAGAAAGAGGTGTTTCAGGGTGAGCATATTTGTACACAAAGGGGACTTAGATGTGGAAAACTTAGAAGTGTGGAGATTGATGGTGAGCTCAAGTGCAGAGTTTGAGAGCATCCATCAGCCGCTGCTCACCCCACACCCCCTCCACTCCTGTCTTCTGCACACTTCATCATTCTCATCACTGCAGCCCATGAGGAAGCATTTTGATGGGTTAAAATGGGCTCCTTTCTCATGAACAGATATGAAACCAGTTCCATGAGTGTGGCTGACAGTATCTATGAGGGGAACAAAGAAGTAGACATACAAAAGAAAATCTTCTTGCAGGTGAGTTTTTATTCTCCATTGTCTGTGAGTATATGCATGGTATATACGTCTAAGTGGGTTTATTCACTCCCAAGTGCACCTGCAGGGGCCAGACATTGGTGACCAGGTTTCTTTCCCGATTGTTCAACACTTTCTATCTTAAGACAGTATCTCTTATTCAATCTGGCGCTCACCAATTGGCGTGACTAGCTGACCAGTGAGCTTTTTGACTCTAGCTCCATACGCCTGTGTGTATAACCATTTCCAGCATTTTATATGAGTGCTAAGGATCTGCGCTCATGGCCTCAGACCTGCACAACGAGGACTTCTTCACTCATCTCCCTAGAGTAGCTTGTCCTTCTTTCTCTTTCTTCTTTGCTCTGCCTTGCCAGCTCCTCTTTACAACAGAACTGAAGCTACCCTAAGAAAAAGGGGCTCAGCAGTGAGGGGAATTAGCCTGGCCTCTTCCCTTCTTTCCTGTTCTTTGATATCAGATTGTTCAAGAGCAAGAGCTATCTGCACCAAAATTACTTGAGATGGAGGAGACCCGTGAAAATTGTTGGTATCTTTCACAGAACTGCTTCAGTTGGGAAGCCTGGGAGTCGGGTTCAGAATTCCTTGTGTTAACAAGTTCTCTATTTGCCTCATGTGTTTTAAGGACTAAGAAATGGGGCTGAACCCAGCCAAACAGCCCTGTGCTGCTTTTATAACTTTCTATGCGTCTGCTGAAGCAAAGGGCCTGTTTAACACAGACTCTTTGATGCTTGTGAATTCCTGTCTAGGAAAATTTGAATAGCAAGGTCTTCCTAGCTCTCACTTGAACATACTACAGTTTTTTGTTAATGATATTTGAGGCCTCTATAGGTGATGGTGATGATTTTTTTTGTTTTGTTTTGTTTTTGTTTTTTGTTTTTTGTTTTTTTTTTTTGTTTTTGTTTTTTTTTTTTTTTACTTTGCTTGGACCCCTGCTAGAGCCATGGTCCCTGCTGCTTCTTATAATTTAAGTAGAGGATGCATAGAGAATGATGTAGCTCTATCCAGTGTCAGCTTTAGAAAAGAATACAGTCTCTTTTCCAGAGAGTGAGAGTGAAGGGATTAAAGTAGTGATTATATAGTAAATATGTTTTTAAACTTACTACTATCCTCACACTTATGTGTGCCCATCCTCTCTCCCCCCAATCTCTCTCCTTAATCTGGAGGATGCATGTTAAACCCTTCCTTTGCCCTACCAGTGTTCAAATTCTCTTGTTCACATCCCCTAAATGTCTTTGACTTGGTGATCATCACCATATTCTGGAATATAAATCTTTTATCAGCTCCTTCCCCTCAGATTGCTGCCACACCCAAGCTTCATGTCAATTTTTAGAATTCAGTTCATCAGCCTCCTCTTCTCTTTAATACAACAGCAGCAGCAACATCAACAACACTGACGACAAGCACACCACCACTATCTACATTACTGTTTCACCTCTCCATTCTTACCCGGTTTGCACAGCCCACCCTAACTTGATTTCAAGACTAACCCATCAGAACTGTTTATCCAGCTATCAACCATCATTTTGAGCTAAATCCAGTGTGGATCGTTGTCTGCCTTACTACCACCCTTTCTCTGTTGGGATATTTCCTATGTTTTGAAATACTTCTTTCTTACTAAAGTGGCAGACGTTTCCTTTCCCATCTGTGACTTTGACCTGTTACTGCATTCCTTTCAGTTCTTTGTGTGACCCTAACTTCCTCTCTCACCTAGGCCTTTCTGGAATGCACTGTCTTACCCCTAGAATCCCATTCTCTTTTCACTTTGGTGGCTGCAGCCTATCCACTCACCCTGCAATCCACCTCCATTTCTGTTCTCTTACATTGGTCCCTCTCACTTGTTCCTGGCAGCTACTTACTTTTGACCTTTTCACCACATCGAATTAGCTCTTTGTTTAAATCACTCACTGGAGTATAAACCCTGCAGAGCTAAATCTAAAGAAATAGAGTCAGTTGTTTCTGATGATTGCTTCCCAGAGCTTTGTGGCCTACTATAATAGTAACTATCCTATGAATCAGGAAGAAACTTAATCTGTGTTTGTTGTCTAGATGAACACACACACACACACACACACACACACACACACACACACACATACACACACACACATACATACATACACACACACACACACACATACACACACACCTCTGCATGCATTTGCATGCATAAAAGATATCTATGGTCCTAAAGATGCTGTAAGAAATTGAACTGAGTAGAGGTCTTTTATCTCTGACATATACTTTTTAATTAGAAAAGAAGCTTCACAAAAGAGTGCAATATAGGCCAGTGAATGTCCATAAAGACAAGTTATACAAGTAACAGGCACTTTTTTTTAAAGGCAAGTACATATTTATCTGGCCTGAACTATTCACAGGGGAGAATAATGTTTATAAACTAAATCTGACTGGAAGTGACCCAAGGTAGAACACGCAGATACTATTAAAAACCCAAATTTGATTGCCCTTCACAATTTGCTGTGTTCCATGGTGGTGTATCTATCTATCTATCTATCTATCTATCTATCTATCTATCTATCTATCTATCTATCGTCTATCTATCTATCTGTCTATTTACCTACTCATCTATTTTACCCTAGTTGATGGTCTGTCTCCAAAAATAACATGAGTAAGCCATCACCTTGGACTGTAGGCTTTTAATATCACAATTGCTTCTCTGAACTACCGAACTAGGAAAACTCAATGCAAATATCCTTGAAAAGAAAGTCTGAAAATTTTTCTCCCAAGAAACGGGCAGAAGGGACTTCTTGGAACTGGCAGCATTGCACGGCAGTGCCGGACAGAATAGGCAGAGGAAAGCCTATTAACACGAAAATGAGTTTTCTCCCTTGCCCAGCTCTTGAGAACTCAGAAATGAAAAAGAGAGAAAGCAAGGACACAAGAAATCACAGCTACGGTCTTTTTTATTAGAGCCTCTGCTAAGGCTTGCTGTGTGCATACCTGTGTGTGTGTGTGTGTGTGTGTGTGTGTGTGTGTGTGTGTGTGTATGTGTGTGTGTGTGTATGCATGTGTTTTTTTTTTTTTTTTTTGAGGAAACTGGATCTGATAATGCTATATTAAGTCTAATTAAATATTAAAGGTGTGGACAAAACTACTGACACATAATGAAAATATATTCCTGGAAAGGTGGTAGGGGCATCAAAAATACTGAAGAAGAATGGGAAAAATAGCTATTCTAATCTTATTCAAGCCATCTAATTTATAGGCAATGATGTGTATACTTTCCATCTTAGAATTACATGTAGAAGTATATAGATGAGAGGAAAAACATCTTCCACATCAATTAAATTTCTTTCTTATTTTATTTCCCCCTTCCTTTTTTCTTCCTTCCCTCCGTTCTTCCTTCCTGTTCCTTTCTCTTTCTCCTTTCCCCTTTTTCTTCCCTTCCTCCTTCCCTCCCTCCTTCCTTCTTTTCTTCCTTTCTTTCAGAGACCTCATTCTGTTGGATACTCTGTTCACTGACAGGAACATACTCTTGTAAAAGGCAGAGAACATCTTACCCTCATGGGATTTTTATTCTTGTCTCATAAAATAATTAGTTGATGACTTATGGGGCAAGTTAGTGTGGCTAGAGAGAGCATACACAAAGAATATCTGTAGTGTTCTGTACAGAAGCAAGAATGATGTGCAAACTGATTTAAGAGTGAGATTAGCAAGGTTGAAGTGAGCACAGGAAAGAGGATAGATGAAGGGGATATATAATAATCTGAGGAGAGTGATGGAGTGGGACAGATGACAAAGGATTTTGGGTTTTCAAGGTTTATTTTGAACTTCACTGGCAAACTATCAGTTCTATAAGAGAGATGGAATAGTTTTATTTGAGTCCTAAATATGACTCAGACCATAGGGAAACAAGACCAGAGTCTAGAGGTTAGATTGGAGAGCTGTGGATCTGGCAAGAGCCAGTGAGCATGTTGAGTGGTAGCTGTTAGGAGACATGACTGAATTCTGGTTACAATGTGAAGACAAAGCTTGGACTTATCTCCTGGCTTAGGTACAAGCTAGGCAGGAAGTAAGGGAGTCAAACATCTTTCCTGGGTTGGGTGTCTGCTTTAGTTCTGATAATTATTTTCTAGGATAATTATCAGAACCTAGGTGTCCTGCACTGGGATGCAAAAGAAATCAAGGCTGGTAGAATCAGTTTAACTTCTGTGGCTTTAAGCTTGAGATGCCTATCAGACATTCAGCCTGAGACTTGTGGTTCTCATGTTCAGGGAAATATGGGATCAGATAGGTAAATAAGGAAAGCTAAGAGTTGCAACAGACCATCAGGCGATAGAGATGAGAGAAGTCAAAGAACTGAGCCCAGTCCCAGCAGTTAGAGAATAAAAAGATTGTGGTAGCATTGCTTTCTTGGTCTTGGGAGCTGAGAAAGTATTCCTTGTGGTACCCAGACAGCTTAGCCCTTTCTTATTCCTTCCCTCTCTCCTTACAGATTTTAACTCTTTCCTTTCTAGAGAGACAATATCTCACTGTGTGGCATAGGTTGTTCTTGAATTTTTTATGTAGCTCAGACTGGCCTTCTCCTGTGATTCTTTGATGTTTCCTCCCAAGTGCTAGGATTACAGTTGTGTATCCCTAGTCCGAACTGAGAAAATGACTATAAAAGGTTGAACGTGATTAGTGGTTAAATGCTGCTAAGGCAAAAGTTAGATTAAGACCAAAATGTGGATGCTGTTAGATTTAGTAATGGTGAGCATTATTGCAGAACTCCATGAGCAAGTTTCTGTGGGATGGTGAGTCTGAAAGCTCAGATAAAGTAGGTTTAAATAACATGAGAAACAGTGCATACACAGAAGATCTTGGAGAGTTGCAATAGAGAAATGCAGTTGCTGTGACTCCATGAAGAATCAAGAGAGTCTTCGTATTTAATTAAGCAATATTCCAAAAGGTTCAAATGCTGGTAGGAATGATCCAATAAAATGGGGAAGGAATCATGATGTGACAGAAGAAGGGATAGTTGCCGAAAAAATGGGGCAAACCAGATGAAAAGGGCCTGAGAGACAATGGATCACTTGGTCTTTGATGTGATTAGTAATATCATTTTTGTCTTACATATACAGAGAAGATGATGGCCTTCTATACCTGGCAATGATAAAATGTCAGGAAGCCAATGCAAAGGCTCTTTGTCAATGGAAAGTTCTTATGTGCGTGGAAGCTTTGGTTGAGTCATTTGCATTGAATGAAATGGTCAGGTCACCCATGTGGGACAGATACATTGCACATGAAGCTCAGATAATTCTGAGGGAAGGCAGCAGATTCTTCATTTTCATGTATTTATTTAAATATGCATTTTTTCTGGTGTGTATGTATAGAGGCCACAAGTAGATATTGGGCAATTTTCTAAGTCCGTTGTATGCCTGTATTTATTATGAGACAGAGTCTCTTAATAAACCCTAAAGATTTTGCTGGACTGGCTGTCCAATGTATGCCAGGCATCATCTAGTATCCATCTCAGAAACACTACAATCCCAGATGAGCTCCACCACTCTTGATTTCCTTACCCATGTGCTGAGGCTCTAAGGTCTATCCCTCAGACCTGGACAACAATCATTTCATTAAGCATCTTCCCAAGCCCCACAAGGCATAGCTTTATGTGTGTAATTAAACCAGCAGCAAATACTGAAGCAAATTTTATGTTAGGTTTGTGTAAGTAGAGATGAAAAGTTACCATCTTTAATGCTCTTACATTCTAGTTAAAGGAAGACAGTGGATAGAAAGATTAATAAATATTAAGACATTTTTCTGATGCCACATCATGCAATGAAAACAAAGGAAGCACGGAGATCTGGCAAGGATCTCGAGCCCATTCTTTTCAGATAAGAAAATGTTAGGTATGGGGGCCAGTTCCCCAGAAACACGGAACATGAAACAGCTTCGTCACCCTCACGGTTGTGTGAGGCAGGGTAAGCAAGGCCGAGGAGGGTCCTATTTCACAGCTGGAGAAATGCGGATCAGAGATTGGGCACACCACATTGTAAAAGAAAGATTCAGATACAGATTTGCTCACATGGTTTGCCTGTTGCTTTCTTTATCCCAGTAAAATGGGCAGGGGATCAATCAACCATACTTAGTCTTCCTTTCAAAAAAATTGTCCCACTCAAAGCAAAGCACTGGTGATAAATGCACAGAGATGAATGTCTCAGATTGCAATAGGATCCAGAAAGATTAGATTTGTACTTTTAAACATATAAATATAGGTGCCATTAGCTCATGACTCTATAAACTATTGGAGAGGAATGTGAAATTGTAATTGATCATCTTTGGCTAATACCACATAGCCACTTGAAAAACGGCTTTTTAATGTTAAGTTTCAAAGGAATTCACTACCACCACATTGTTTTTGCATCTTAAATGTTAGTATTTGATGAAGGAAATCAATTTTTTAAATGATTTTAAAAAATGACACAAGGAGATTTTACTAAATAGAAAAAAATATTTTAAACTAATGCTCTGTAAAAAAAAATTCTCTTTGGAAACATGAGACCATTTGGGGACTATAAATGTGCTGTCTGGGGTTGCTGGCTAAGCAACCTTAAAGCCATTTATTCCTTGTTAACTAAATGCTAAAGCATTGGATAAAAAAATATATGATTTTTTAACACCCTCTTTTCCCTTGTACTTAAACTAGACAACTCTGAATCTCAAAAGCCATTTTATCTTTTAAGCTTCTAAAAAACAAAATGAGTCACTGCTCTTTTGTGCACTAATTAGATTCGATAGATTTTGAAGTTTATTCTCCAAACTTTCTCACAGTGGCCAACTGAAAAACAAAGTTAACAGTTAACGTGAAAAAAATATAATGTTTCTAAAAAGAATATTACACAGTAGCCTGGGCTGCTCTGTTTATTACAGTTTTGTAGATATAAGCTCCAGATTTCTAAATGCTTGGACAGATGTGAAAATGTAGTGTTTATGATGACAATGGAGAAAAATGAACCAATCACAGGAACACAAGGCAAGCACCAAATGGTTTAATATGCTGAGTTTTATTCTGAGGTCTTTCACTTTGGGTAATATTTTGCATAAACTTTGGGCAAGTCGGATATCACAAGGAGTGTCTAAAAATCTCTGTCTGAAAGTCTTTGTTCTTGACTGTCAGACAATATAAAAAATCAGCTGTGGTCTTTTCAGCACTATCCGATTTCAAATGGCCTTTTATTCGCTTCTTTTATGGCCAGTTGCTTGCCAGAGATAGATACAGTTACTCAGAGAGACTGTTCCTGTGTCGTTGCTGTCTGTGGAGTTCTGTGGAATGTGCTGTTATCTTCCGGTTTCAGATTTGCAGTGACTTTATTTAGAGTTTATTTTATTTCTTACAACTGAAACATCTTTCCCCCAAACTCGGCTTTGAAGTAAATTTTGTAACCAGGATTAGACATAACTAGATGTGTAATGTGTGTTTGGATTTTTTGTTTTGTTGTTTGTTTTTGTTTGTTTTAATAAAGATTTGGCATTTGTTAGATATCAGACCTGTCACATACAAACCTAAAGATCTGATTTTTATGTCACGTTGAGCATCTGAGAGTGAATTGATGTTGTTATAAATAACCTTAATGTTTCAAATACAGTCATTCTGAACTAGATTATTTAATGCAAAACATATACTTTCTAAGGACACGTTCATTTTGTCAGAGGCCACAGCATTTAATGATTTTGTTGGTTCACACATCAGTTTGGTTAAGCAGTGGCGGAGACACACAGACAGAAATACATTTCAGTTATTCATTTACATTTACACATTTATATTTGATGCTTCCTATGTGTATAGGTAAAAACATAGCTTTATAGGATGGTGACATTCTATACGGAATGTTTGGTGTATACTGGGTTAGGATGTCCAGGAGACAGTTTCATGGTATTTGGCTTATTACATAGTATCAATTATTGTAAGAGAGAGATTAGTGATAGGGTTGGTTAGGAATCGGAGAAAAGTGTAGGTTTAAACACAAACCAAAATTTATGTAAGTCATCAAATTTAGAAAAAGCAAACACATTAAAGGCAAATATCTAGACTATTAACTAGGTCGAAAGTGACACTGAAGAAGGTTCCAGATAAACACAGTTGTATGTTTGAAATAAAAACGGTGGGCGTGCCACGCAATTGTAAGGGATTTTTTTTTCCTTGTAAGAAAAACAGCACCCCGTGTCCAGATTTGTACAAAGAAAAACCAGTTCACAGGGCTCAGACCTAGAGCTGATACATTTCAAGAAGGAGCTGCCGACTGCACTTGTGAGCAGTGACAGATCTCGGTGAAATATAATCCTGATTAAAAATGCATGTGTGAAACCTCTTCGAAGAAAGGCCTGTGTCCACCAGCGTTTCTCAAGCTCCTGCATGTGAGCAGGAGAACTGATGTGGCCAGTCTGGTACTGTTCACCCATCATTGGCTTCCTGGCTGACTTGTCTGAAATGATTTCTTTCTGTTGCTATGCGTTCAAGCCGCACAGTTTTGTTTATGTCATAGATACAAATGAATTTTTAAAATTCAGATCCTTGATGTTCCCCCTGTCTGAGCATATGTCTTTGCATGTCAGCGCGAGTGCACACACACACACACACACACACACACACACACACACACACGTACACAAAATCTTCTATAAATATGTCTAGACCACTCTTAAGCACTAAATGACAGAAATTTGTGATTTAGAGAGACATCAATGCAGATAATATTTAGGGTTTTCTACTGCTAAACCATGTTAGATTGAAAAGGAAAGAGAGAGAGAGAGGCATGCGCATGGCCACTCTGTGAAGAGTAACAACTCTGTTGTTGAAATTCTACCATTTCAGCGTCAAAGCAATAATCAGTTATTGAAAAAGAATAGAAGAGTGTTTCTAAGCCAGTCCCATTCACTTGTGTGCACGTTTGAGAGCACTCAGGTCTGAGGCTTCTATAAAGAAGGGAAAGAAAAACTGGCCTGTAAAACAAAACAAAACAATGAATTGCATCACGATTGCATATGTTCAAATGACTGTCACCGGGAGCTCCAGCCACTGATCAAGACGCCTAATCATGATCGTACTCTGTGTTAGGATCTAAAACATGGTTGCTTTAGCATTCACTATGCCTCTTTACAATGTAAGGAAGTTCAGACTTGAGAAAGAAATCACAACAGTAATCCAGTGGGATTACAGTGTTATTATTTGTCTGTAATTACACACATCTCCTTAGATGGTTGTATAGTTTCCACACACACAAATGCACATACATTTAAGTTACAAAACATGTAGGGCACACTTAACTGAGCTCCTTCTAACCGTTCTGGGATTTATAATCATTTTTACTTACTAGATGCTTTTAAATATTTGTTTTCAATGACTATATTTTTACAAAAATATTACACTTCTGTTACTAGAACCCCCCTCTTTTTCTCTCTCTCCCTCTGTCTCCCCATTTCTCCCTCTCTTTGCCTTTCTAGCCACCACCATTATTGCTAGCATAATAGTGTGTTTTACTTTGTACCAGTTAGGCAAATATGACAACCTTTAGTTTTTCCGAAGAATTCCTTACTAAGAACATCTTAATATTATTTTCTCTAAGCAAGCCTGCGACTTTCTGGATGGGCTCATGGTGAATGTGTGTAGTCCTGCTGGCCTCTGCTAGCTCTTCTGTTTCTCCTTCTCTTCTTTATGCCTCCTTAGAGCAACACACTGCTCATATCTGTGTACCTGCAGCTCTGCCCAGGAAGGAAGGACAACTGAGTTAAAGCATAGTTCATGTGAGAACACAAGGCTGTCTTTCCCTCATTATGACAGTATTCAAGATTTTAATAACTGGGATTTTAAGAGGCAAAGAAAGGGGAACGGATTTTAAAGGGTCTGCAACTATTATAACTATATAAAAACATACTGCTCATTTTACGTTGGTTCTTCTCGTTTGCTTTTTCCGTGGAAACGCGGTGAACACAGTGCAATCCTGTTCTGAAGTGAGATTTGAAGAAGGGTGGGGGGTGAGCCACATCACTTGCTCGAATCTAAATTTGAGATTTTAAATGTATTTTGCCTTCCGTTCTATGACTTTCCTTACCTAATATTTGCCTCTGTTTACAAAAAAGAAAAATACCTATTCTTGCTTGTAGAATTAGTCCTATACAATGATTTCTTTAAAATTCATGCCTAAAGTGAAATATTTATTATTTATTATGTTTTTCTTAACAGCATGATTGTTTCTGAGGACGATAGTATGTGTGGTCTAATCACAATCCATCGAACATGAAAGGGTAGATGTGATTCTACAATAAAGTACTCCGCAGGTACAAGCCACTGCATAACAATTATCATAGCTGAGATCAACACCAGCAACAGAAGGATTTCTAAAACCTTTAAGACCCTGAATATTTCCCCTAATCTCCTGGTGTCTTTCTTTTAACAAGGGAAATTATTTTATTATATTATTATAAAACTGTCAATAGCCTTTCTTTGGATTTCTTAGGATTCCTAGTTAATGAGACTATCTGCCTTTTGTGTTCTAACAATACACAGAGCTTTCTCAATCTTTTTCCTGGAATGGGCACACATATAAACACACCCATAGCCACATTGGCCAATGGAAAGCTGATGGTTGATTTCTTGTAAAAATAAATAACTATATAAATAAATAAATACATGTCAAAAGGAGACAAAAACCTCTGATCCTCCATGCTGAAGGCTGGCTCCAAACAAGGAAAGCATGTGGCACCTTCACTGTTGATATCGTCTTGTTAATGGATGCACGGTTATGAGCATACGGAAGTCTAATACAGGCCCATCCTTCTGTATATTTTTACTTTGTTTGCAATTAATTCTCTTGCTATATTACATCTACGTTAATATATGTTTTCATACAAATTCTAGGGAGAGTACTGCTTCTAATTTATCTCCCCTCTTGGAGTTAATTTAAGTGGGGGTTTAATTCCAGTGATCTCCTTCCTTAGTAACAAATACACACTGTGAGTGTTCTGAGATTTATTCATGAACCAGAATTCAGAAAGAGTCTGATTTTCTCCCTTTCATTTAAAATTAATTACTAATTCTTAACTTAAAAATTCCCAGTGAGCGTAATGGTTTCAGATTGCTATTTGGTTCTTTCTTGTTATTTAAAACTTTAAGTTGCTGATATTAATATGAATATTTTAGACAATCTTTCTAGCATAAAATGGTTCTCTAATATTTATAGTCTAAAATCACTCTATGTGTCTAAATGTGAAAATTCAAATTTCTTGTTGAAGTAGGAAAATTAAATTTATATACTATATTTTGATAAAATACTTCATGACATTAATTATGACCATTATAAAATTTATGTACATGACCATATAGTAGCTCTTAGTTACAATTTCAAAATAAAAGCATACATAAAAATCATTGAACCGATTCACTGACAAAAATTGTTATAGAACTTATTGAATGTCAGATATTTGAAATCACAAATTTCTTCCCCTTGGAAAAAGATCATCTGCAGGGTTATGAGAGAGGGAAATGAGAGTCTGTTAAAAAAATAATGAAACGACTATCAAAAAAATTTTTTAAAATCAAGCAAAATGCATTTAGGAAACCAGAAGTCAGAGGTTTAAGTCAAGTCTAGATCAACAGTAACACCAAACTTCCCAATCATAAAGCAGAAAGTAATAGAGAGATTAGAAGAGGCAAGGAAACAGAAAAGCCCCCAGGAGCTGGAAAGGTTTTGTGATAGTGCTTATACCTCGCAAGTGCTTCATTTTAAAGTGTAGTAAAGCCCGTTAATAACAATATAGGGATAATTTCTATTGGAGGCTCCCTTGGTATCGGTATCTGGGCAGAGAAGGCACAGTTCTTCCCAGCGATGGCTTTAGAGTATCTGTGACACTGTCTCTGAGAGTTTGTTATCCTTTGCTCACCATTTCCTACAGGATGTGTGTGCCTTCAGAAAGCAGCAAAGTCATTCATAGAGGAATGCAAATTCCTAGCCTCAGCCCTGAACAGCCTCGCTGCTGTACCTCACACACAAAGAAGCTGTGGGCCTTGAAAGGTGTCTAGTGGCAGTTGTGAGACCAGCGATGGAGAGTCCCCAGAAACATGTTTCTGAGCACTAGCACACCGGTATAGAGGTGGTAACACCGTCCCTGACCTGGAGTTCTCAGTTAAACCATCAGTTTGTTAACTGCTGTTTGCAAGGTAAACCCTCCCCCTGGAATGAACTTCTTTAAAGCAAAATGAAATAAAATAAAGGTAAGTAAAAGTAAATAGATTTTCCTATTGAAAGTTATTACTTCAGGAATGAAGAAGATGGATATTGATCGGCACCTTGCCTGGCCATTACTGGAAGGCCCACGTAGGTGGCTAAGACACTTTATTCTAAGCAAACAGACATTTTCTCTTCTGACATGGGATTCCAGTGAGAATTGAAAAGAGTAAAAGGTTTGTAAAAACATTTTTCTGTCCCTCTTACAGGGACAATTTATGTTGAAGTAATATTTTCTGAGATACTCACACCTGTTATTGATTTATTTCTTCTTTCTCGTGAACAATCTTTGGTTTTATAATGCCGACACCCATGTATATGGCTCCTAGGCAGTCATTTAGAAATAATTCTCATTTGCAACAGTGTCTCAAGGGGAGTCCAAATATTGAAAGCATATGAACAAAATAGTAAGCAGTGTCTATCTCTACAAGCTTTCCTTGGGACATAGCGACAGTTACAATGTTTGTTTTTAGCACTAATAAAGGCACCTCATGACGAGCTATTGTCATAACAGGAAGAATGGAATTCTAAACATAGGAAGCCCCCAGAGTTCATGGTCAAATCACCCTCTGAAATGACCTTGTAAAACCACAGACTAGAAATGGGAAGAGTATACATGATGCAAATCTCGCTAACACGGCTTTATTATCATCAAAGGAAGATTATCAGTTCTCATAAGAAAGGGGCTCTTTCTTAGATCAGTCGGCACCTTTGAGATGCACACTGTGCATTGCTTACCAGTGCATATAAGAACATCCACTTTCTTGTGGGTCCACCTATGCAGCACACAGTTATTTCCTCCTTAAGAGAAATCAATTCAGTTCTGATTTTTCTCCAGTTCATTCATGGTTTATGGGTAAGGACTAATGTTTGACCTTCCCTCGCCTTGTTGACTTCAACCAATTACTTTCGAATAATTTTTCTGGTTTACTTTTTATCACATCCCTTGACATTTTAGAGAATAATACTTGACAGCTATGAACATTTGCAAAAGTTATTGTTATCATAACTTGAGCTCCATGGAACTGGAAACCATATTGCACCCAGGAGAAGGAGTACACTAAAGAAAAAAATATTTGCTTGTATTTTAGTAGGAAATAATTGCTTAATTTGCTTTTATCACAGGCACATTTGTTTATAAAAAACCAGGAAGAAAGACTGTCAAGGAGGAGAACATATTTACAGTTCACACAAGGGCTAACCTCAAACTAGTCATTTCCTTTTCAGTTTTAGAATTTTGTGTATTATTGTCTATTATTGCTAGTTTTCTTTTTCCTCATATGTATATATTTTTCTTAAATGCTTAAACAAAAATTCTTTGGACACATTCTTACAAACCAGCTCCATGTATCCTAGGCTTGTAAGGAATTTCTGATGAAGGTATCTCATTTTAGTATCCTGATTTCTTATTCAGCAGTGCACACCCAGGGAAAGTAGCGTATCTCACTCTCCTTGAGAAAAGCAATAAAGAGAGAAAATGCAGTTAGTCATTTATGTGCACATAACAATAGAAATCGCAAAGATTAAGGGGAATCATTTTGGGGAGCCCCACAATTTTGCAACCAAAAGCACTTAAATAATTACCTTTTTAAACAACGTTTGTTGACTATGCAGAAGGATAAAAGGTAATCTTACTTGTTTTAAATGGCATAAAGCAACCAAATGCCATTAACAGAGTGTTACATTTCTTATTTCACTAAGATTGTTGAAGCTTACCAGGAAGAAATAAAAAATGTATAAATTCAGGAACACTGGCTAGTAATATCCCAAACCATTGTCAGTGGGCTCCTACTTTTTCCTGCCAAAATATGTGGAAGCATGCATGGATTGTACTAGATTAGCGAGAGGGGCTTGTTTCCGTGGCATTAGCCAGGTATCTTAGCAACAAGAGCATACCACATTCTAGCAGTGCTCTGTGGTGGTGCATGTAATATCCTGGACATAATCTGTCTTTTAATTTTCTTTGGATTGTAGTGATATTACAGATACATGTGTTCAGTTATAGATCTTTATTTAATAAGAAGAATGCCTTAACTGAAGATTTGTACTATGGCAGGAGTGGGCAACTCACAATAATGTTGCTGGCGTTTTAGCCCAGGTACTGCCTTGTCTCACATTGCAGATTGACAGGAAAACTTACTCCCTTCATTAAGATGTGCCTCATAGTTCATATCTTTATGCTGTGGAGATGGGGATGCTGCTGGAATTCATAATACCAAGAACGTTATTTAATGTCAGATAGAATGCAAATTGCTCGTACAATTGAAATGTCATCTAAAACATGCCACCGTATGCAACACCACTTTATTATAAGTCACTGAGAGCAATATCTTAAATTTGGAATTGCACTAATCCTTCATCTGCTTTGTTTACCTTTCATCTATAATAGAGATGTCGAATTTCCTCCAAACTGGATTTGCATGTTTTAACTGTTTGCTCACACAGCTGAGGATGTGTGGGAGGACCATATAGGGGTACTGCCTTTGATTTTCTTGTCTTTTTGTTGTTTGCTTAATGCAAATTAACAGCAAAAAATAGCTTCCAAATATGAGACAAAATGCCATGTCAACGTTTTTGGGGAAATAAGCTAAAGCTTGTGGAAGAACATTTGATTATTTAAAGGGCAAACTATAATGCAAATAGGACGATGGTTTATTGGTAATTGATTTTCTTGGTAATTTAGTTTCATGAGATATTTTTCTCAAATTTAATTGGAACAATGAGGATTTCATAAGATTCATTTTGATCACAGTGAAACTAGATATAAGCTTTTAACACTTTCCCTGCTTGCTTGGAGAAAATGTCTAGAACACAACAAAGCTATCCTGACGACGTTACAAGTATCTGCCTTATACACAGGATTCTGAAACTTGGTTTCTATATTTTCATCTGCGATGATGGCTTGTCCCTTAGATCAACTTTCAGTACCGAAGCAGACCCAGGATGTCTCCCTAATCTCTGTTCTACAGGGATTTCCATAAAGCATTCATTACAGAGGGGGGAGTTGTACAAAGGCAACATTAGAAGAAAGAAGAGACCTTAAACCTTTACCTCCTTCTGTTACTTCACTCAGTGTCCCATCCCTACAGATCAGCCTCTGAAACTCATCTCAAGGAACACCAAGTAGTTTGGATGGGCTTCATGGAGATGGCATTTTGCTTTGTTTGAGTTTACAAAGTATATCTACTAGAAATAGAGCATTCTCAA
This sequence comes from Micromys minutus, assembly GCF_963924665.1. Lineage (NCBI taxonomy): Eukaryota > Metazoa > Chordata > Mammalia > Rodentia > Muridae > Micromys > Micromys minutus. The sequence continues at coordinate 61,401,665 of NC_137973.1, read as the reverse complement.
CCTCAATATCAAGTAACAAAATTAAAAACTCCATGTCAGGAGATTAGAATGTAATGAAGCATCTTTTTTTTTTTTTTTTTTTTTTTTTTTGAGATGGAGTTTTGCTATGTAGCTCTGACTGTACTGAATCTCTCTCTGCAGACCAGGCTAGTCTCAAACTCATGGGTCTCCCTTCCTCCGTCTCCTGAGTTTTAGGATTAAAGGGTACACCTTTATGCCCAGATGAAGCAAATATTTTATCATTACACAAGGATCCACAAAGTTCAGTTCTTTGAGGGGGGTTATATATTTCAATTTCTATAATGTTTAAAAATTTGTTTTTGTGAAGATATGCCTGAATCGTTTAAAGAATAACCCAACGTAGTGACTTTAAAATAACAATTATCTTCATTCTTGAACATTCGTTATGGTTTTTAAAACCTTACAAAACTCTCTAGGATAGTTCCTTAAAGGGACATTTGAAAAATTTATGTCTTAGAATCACTTAGTGTATTTATGAAGATTTGGAATTCTTGCTTTTTAATCTAGATTCACTGGAGAAAATTTACTACAGATCTTGAGGAAAGTCTTTTTCTTCTGGTGCAGAAGAGTTTAGAAACTACAAACTTGAAGTAGTAATAGCAGCTAATACATAGCTTAATTTTCATAATAAGGGTTAGTTTTAGTAATGTTACACATTATAGCATATATAAACACAATGTATTATAGTCACAAAGTAACATTTTTGTTGTCATATTTTATTTAGGTATGCATATATATATATATATATATATATATATCCATAATTTTTATGAAAATAACTTTTGAGACATTGAACTTAGGGACATCTATTAAATAAGTCAAAATAATATAGTTTGTCACAAGGCAGCATTTTACCTAGGCCTTTTTGGTAAGAATCTTAAATGGAAGTTTTACAATATCTTTTAAAATATGTACTTAAACTTTTTATTTATGTACATGTACATCAGATATATGCAGTTGCCCAGATAGGTTCTTCTGAAACTGGAATAACACATGCATGCGTAATCCCTGCTGGGAACCGAACATAGGTCTTCTGGGGGAAGCAGGTAGTCTGTGCCCTTAACCTTCGCTCTATCTCTTCAGCCCTCACATTCTGTTCTAAGCACCCACATCAGGCAGCTCATCACTGTGTGTAAGACTCGTACCAGGGGAATCAACACCCTCTTCACGTATCTGAAACACCAGGCTTGCATGTTATTTGTATGTGAAAGTTTGGTGGCTTTTACTGGGTACAGGGCATATGCTCTGACTTCTAGTCAGTTTTTGTATGTGTTACTGGAAAGTAGCCCCTCTTTTTAAAATAGGCCATAGATGAGTTGTAAAAGTACAATTTACTTAAGACAACAAGCCAGATTAGTTAACACCCAATAAAATTTTACACCCTTCTTGCCTAATAAGATGAGAAGATATGAAAGTAAAGGTGTTTGTTTTTATTAATAAAACTAGCAGAAAGAAAGAGAGAAAATAGAATTTTTATGTGAGAGAAAACAAGGCCCCATGTCTCCCTTGAGGAAGGATTTGACTTATGCAATACAGAATATGGATCTTTATGCTTTTGTATGTCATAGTGAGTTGAGCTTTGATCTTAAAAATGAGGCAGACGATTCCTTTTATTGTTTTTTTTTCTAACTGATTCCTCTCCTAGACAGAGCTTATCTCAGAGATGGAGTACCATGAGCCTCTATTCACAATGAACCATAAAATAGACATTTTTTACCTCCTGGGGTTGATCCCACAGAGAATGTCAACAGTTTAATTTGAAATATATTTTATTTCTGAGATTATAATTGTACAATTAATTTCTTTCCTTTCCACCCTCCAAAGCTGATCATATATTCCTTTTTGCTCTCTCTCAAATTCATAGTCTTTTTTCTTTGATCAACAGTTTGTGTGTGTGTTCTGTCCCTAAATACAATTTGATAAGTTTGTATAACATTACTGGTATGTACATTTTTTCAGGGCTGATCATTTGATATTTCATAATCAACTTTTTCCAACTTGCAATATTCCACAGTTGCCTGTGCTCCATCCTCCACGGGTGTAACCTCCTGAGCTACTCCTGCCCATTTCATGTAAGTATGCCTACTGTTGCTGCCCTTGTTCAGTTCCTGTTTAGGAAGTCTTATTGGTGAGACATCATTGGTGTCACTTCTAAGATTCCTAGAACACACAAACTCAGAGCAAACTTCCAGCTTTGGCTCTTAGATTCTGCTCTATTACTTGTCTTATAGATAGATATATCAATTGGATCTAAGCTTAACAATTTTTTTGTAATGATGTCTGTTGCAAAGAGGGCATTTCCAAGGAATCACAAGGAAAAACAAAGGGTGACAACTACACTTATCTGTGGTATAATAAAAAATACTTAGAATGCAGTTAGGGATGATGCTGGTTTGGTAAAGTAGTGATTGTGGGTTCTTCTTTAAGGTTCATGACTTCACTAGCCTGACTTTAAGGTCAGATGAGCCAAAGACAAGAGATTGGGGAATATGAAGAGTGAAAATCACATCCAAACAGCATCTTTATTCTTCATCCAATCATGGGTGAAATCAGAACTAAAAGTAAAGAAGTATCTCATATTTTCCCCTCATGTATGGAATCTAGATTCTAAAACAGAGAAAAACAAAACAAAACATGGAAGTAAAAAGAATACTGGGTGGGAGGGAAGAGAACAGTTACAAGGGAAAAGAGACCATAAAGGGTGGCAGGAAATATATAGGATCCAAGTATGTTGTTCACACATATTAAAATACTATGGAGGCTCCATTCCTCAGTGTAGATGTGAAAGTGGGAGGAGGAGCACTTGTATTAAAGCAGGGGAAGAGGAGATGGGATAAAAGGTTCCAGAGGGGAAACTTGGAAAGGGGATAACATTGGAAATGTAAATTCATAAAATATCCAATAAAAAAGGTTAAAAAAAGTAAAAGGAAAAAAAAACTACAAGAAATCAGATTTTTGTACAATTACCATATGCTACTAAACTTGGACAATTAAACCTATATGTATGCATCTGGACCCATGCTGCTATGGTTCTATCTTTTAAAATGGACTATACCATTCTATGGTTTTACAGAAATTGGTTTTTCTTGGGTACTGTTGCTACAGATAGCACCAGGCTGTTTCCCATTGTCAGTGTTGTTTTTTTTTCCTTACTCTCCGATAAGGATAGGACAAACTGATGTAATAGAGGGAGTCATAAGCAAGCACCACCTGATGGGGAGTGCTCATATGAGTCTGGATAATGTCACTTTGATTTTTCCTACCTATTTCCAACACTGTTTTCACAAGGTAGCAGACTGGAGCATGGGGGTCTAAGACACAGTGTGACAAAAGACAGACATATGATTTAGAGGCAGCTGATGCTGGAGAGAGCTTCTTTCATGTGTATTTAGTATTCTGCACACTAGTATGGTCCTTACTAGTTTATAATTCTTTTCATGTGTAATAGGAGAAGGGAATAATTGTAAAATTCACAACAATAAGTACCTGGAGAATTTGATATAGCTCTTTTACAGGACAACTGAGAAGATAATATTCACTACTGAAAATTGCTGGAGGGTGTTGAATGCTTTCTATGATCCATGGACTTTGTCATCATTTGACTTGACTTATACCTTCCAATTCTTGCCACAACTCATAGAGGAAGAAATTTATTTCATCTTAAAGATGAGAAAGCATGGATAAACAGCTTTAAACATATAAACCCATACCAATAATAATTGAGTCATTTTTCCCAAATAAGGATTAAAGATAAATTCCTTATGTACAAAAATAAGACATATGTCAGTAACTACTAGTTTAAGTTAGTGAAGACTTAAATGTTTTTGTATCTATTATGTTTTTAGAAGTATAAGACTCCCTGGTACTCAAACCAAAGAAGACTCAAATTTCTTCTATAAAATGGCATGGTATTTGCATGTAACCTATTCAAAGGAATCTCCCAAAACAATATAATATCTAAAAGCATGTAATCATTATCCAAAGGATTGCCACAGTATATGCATATATGTGTATACATAATAATATATTAATTTATATATGAGAATAAATCAGAAGGATAGTTCATACTTGGTAAATACAGATGTAATCAATGTAGAACTAATTACCTAGTAAGGAAAGTGAGTGGGGAGAAATATGCATAAGACCAGAGCTATAAAAACCTGAAATGCTGAGAGGCAGGTGCTTACATACATATATGCAAATGGATTATTGTTTGGCATGTGGCAAATTCAATAATTAGTTTTTGAAATATTATGGAATTTTCTTTTGATATACTTTCAGTCTGTGATTTTTTTTTTTTGCATACTAAGATGTGGGTACATCAAATAGGAAGAGCCAACAATTAAGAAAACCCATGCATATACTAACTATGAACCTTCTATTGATAAAAACATGATATTCACTAAAAAATTTATGCCTATGGCAACCAAAGCAGGTAGATACTGGCATTGCTCTCATTTTCATAGGGAACTAAAAAGAGGCCTTGAACAATCAAGTTTCTTCTTTAAGTCACAAATCTACTATGGGTAGAACCAAGCATCAAAATTACACAGCCATTTCAGAATATGTGATCTTTAGCCATCACTGAACCAGGATAAAATGCAAGTCAAGTCTTTACTCTTTGTCTTCTACATCCAAACTACCACGACCATTGTGCCCACAGGACATTCCTTCTAACAGCAAGAAACTGTAATTAAACCACATGAAATAAGAGCAGAAATATTGATACAAACAAGTGCTTTGAGATGTTTATCCTTTTATTATTTTAACCTTTTTATGAACTGTACTTGAATATTGGTGTAGATTAGTAAACTAAGTATAGTACAGAAAATTACACTACGGACATTTTGTTTTGTGGTTCTACTGCTTAACCAGAAAGTGATCACGAAGAAAGCAGTTGTCTGTCCAAACATACAGAATTGAGTACATAGTGTGCCTCTACTAGGAGTGGGCAGTAATGAATATTTGGTCAGCTTGAAAATTATTTCAATCTGTGCAGAACCACAGAGTTCCTACATGATGATCTTTATTTTAATCCTAAATTGCCTTTTCATTTATAAATACTGGTCTATTCTGTGGTTTTTGAACATTTACTAATGATGTAAAACAATAGCCCAAGACTGGAAGGTTTCTTTTAATCTTACTATATTTATTATTATTATATGGTAAAAGCATGCCATCACTCTTATGATGTCATCTTTAAGTTGAATAAACTTAGACACTTATTAAAAAACCTGGGTAATTAAAAATAAAAAGAAGGTTGACATTAAAAGAGGCCTGTAATGACAGTTCTTTTGTGGGTTTTTATTTTTTTGGTGGCAGTCTGAAGTGAATCGAGTAATAATTAAGGTCACATCCTAATCACTTGCCTTTTCCTGTTTATTAGTCTTGGGAAGAAACATATTGTTAGCATCATCTTTAATTCATAAGAACAATTATTCCTTTTCCATTCCATCTGAGGCCTTATACTATGAACAGAGAAGGCAAGTTTAGATCACGGATTGTGTTCTGAAGGCATTTCTACATGAGACATTGAACAATCATACTAAAGTCCAGTGTACAGGGCCATTTTGAAATATTCTTCCATAGAAACTTGTATCCCTAGACAGCTGATCTCAGGAACTGCTATTACCAGCCAGTGTTAAAGCTATCTAGACCCATTTGAAAAGAAAATAACAGAAAATAAAATACCCACCAGCTACCCTGAAATGCTCATTCCTGGAGGGTATTCTATGGGAAGTTGGAAAAGAGTATGTAAAATAGCTCTCATATATTAGGTAGGAGCAAATATTTACTGTCTTTGAACAGAAAGGTATAAATAAGAAATAGTTTTGTAAAAATAAAAATAAAAACTCAAATAATCAAAACAACAAACAATAGAAAACCTAAAATTCAAAAATATCAGTGGCTTAAGATCAGCTTCCCAAACTTTACTTAGCCAGAGTTAGACCCTCAAACACAGCTTTCGTAATTACTCTAACGTCTAGGTACAGCCAATTGTATCTGGGAGCCAAGGAAGAAATTTGAGAAACCTCTCTCTCTTATTCTTGAGACTCCCTCTGAGTCACAAAGCACCCAGACCATCCAAAGCCTAATGCCATGGACTCTTATCCCAACCCTACAATGTGCAGAGGTCATTGTTCACCATTGTGATTAGCAAAGGGTCAGTAATAGCAGAACGAACACAAGAAAAGTGCCCAAATCAGTATTGGTTCAGTTTCCACTTTTTATGAAGATCAAGCATTGCTTCCATAAGATCAATGTGTATAATTCTTACCTGATGGGATGCTTAAATTTGTCAGTAGACTGGGGATGAGACTCAGGCCAGTGTTAATTTTAATTTTAACTGTGGCAAGTTAAGTTTGTGTATGTTTAGTTTGTGTGTGTGTCTGTAGATCTGTGTCTATGGATGGTCATACTTCCTTACTTTCCCCCAACCTTATTTTTTGAGTCATGGTCATGTGCTAGCCTTGAACACATCAGTTCAGGTAGGCTGGTATACTAACAAGTGATATGTTAAATAGACATCTGCTTATCTATGGACCACAGCTTCTTTGTGAGTCAGGAAATGTAAACCCAGGTCCTGGTGCTTCTGTGGTAGGCATGTAATGACTGAACCATCTCTTCAGCTCCATAAATGTTTTCTTAATTACTAGTATTTTGTAGCACATCTGGATAACTAGAGTTTATTTTCTTTTATATTAAAGAAGTAGAAGATAGGAGCTCAAATTTCTGTACACACATGCACACGAATGATAAGTGCCGAGGAAGGAGGAGGAGGGGAGGAGGTGGAGCAATCCTGATTGTATTGACTTTATCATTATAATCATTCCACTGTATGTTATAATTGTGTAAAGTTAAAATATTAGGATAGTAATAAAATAAAATTTAAAGTATATGTGGCTTTATGTGTCGATTATATATACAATTATGCACACACATACACACATATATATTAAAAGTGGTTGATAATAATTCTATTGAACTTTACTAAGCCCAAATTCTACCACAACTGTGTACCTTTTACTGAGCTCTGTTCTTTGTGATTAACTTGAAGAATTTTCATTTCTGATCTCATTACAACGAAGAAAATTCATCTCTATCCTTCTAAACCACACATTTGCAACTTCTAGTTACCAAAAACTCATTGGCCATTTTTCTTTCTATTTTGTGAAGACTTCTACACAACAGTAGTGACTTGGATCTACCAACCATGTGAATTAGTGATTGCATGCAACTAGAGAGAGAGAGAGATGAAGACTCGATGTTTGGGTCCAAAAATGAGTGTGTAAGTTGTAAGCAGGAGGTCTTAAACCATAGAGTCTGCTATAAGCCAGAAGAGGGTTGGAGGCTGGGCAACCCAGTGACAACAAAGGATGATTGCAAAACAAAGGCACAGTTCAAGAAGCCAATAGAGAAACCTCAAATGCACACTGCATTTTCATGTAACCCAAGAATAAGTCCACTTATCAGGAGAGCCCCTGACCTCACTGGGAGTTTTGTTCATTATGATCTTTAAGGAAACCTATGTAACTTCTGAAATATTTCAGCCATCTCTTTGATCCCTGGTAAGTAAACATGAACCTTTTGAAAAGTATTTAACGTATTAAGCAATTCTTAAATAATCAGCATTGGAGCCTGATTTTCCCGGTTAAAGGACAAAATGAAAGGAAATGGTGTTGATGTTTCTGAACAGGGGTTTAAAGAGTTCTTGTGTGTCTCCCCACTGCCTATGCTTCCATTTGTGGTGATTTCTATAACACTGTAGCTTAGAAATAAAACCTCTAGAACACACACTAGGCTAAACTTGAACAGACTTGTAATGTGAGTGAAAAACCAATTTCTAGTCACTGAGCTTCTATAGTCTGTTGGTACTATACAAATGTTCAGTCTAAGTTGACACACACTATTAGTGACATGACAATCTATACAAAGGTTCTCAACCAGTAGTTCACAACCCATTGGGGAATCAAATAATTTTTGTTGGGGGGGGTCACATATCACATATCTTACATAATAGATATTTACATTACAATTCAAAGCAGTAGCAAATTCCAGTTATGAAACAGCAACAACAAACTGTATTAAAGGGTCTCAGCATTAGGAAGGTTGGGAGTTACAGATCTATACTGTAGTGCAAAACTATTTGTATGCTTTTTGATAGTTCTTATATTACTGACTTTAAATTTTGTTTATTTCACTTATCTATCTTTTTAAAAAGATTTATTTGCTTTATTTTATGTGTATGAGTATTTTTGCTTGCACCTATGTATGTATAAGCTGGTAGTGTATGTTTCACAGAGTAACCAGAAGAGTGTATGGCATAAGATCTCCTGAAGCTAGTCACAGAGGATGGGTTGCTATGTGTGTTCTGGAAACTGACCCTGAATCCTCTGCAAGAGTGGGCAGTCATTTTAACCAATGAGATATCACCCAGGCCCCATATGTTCATATGTACTTTAAAATAATATAACTGCATTATTTTTACTGTTTGACCCATCATAAAAATTGCCAACTTAAAGTGTTTAAAAACATATCATGATGAATTAATGGATGGGTAATTGACTTATACCCCTCTGAAGTGATGTTTCCAGAATCTTTATGTTGCCCTCACTGGTCTAGAACCATTTTTCTCTAAAGTCTTTCATATCATTCTTCCCAAAGGAAAGGAGGGGGCTTTCCTGGTTTTACTGATTTCTCTAGACATTCATAACATACTCTCTGCTTCAAACATTCTTGTACAGAAACAACCCAGTCCATACCGAACTGAGTCACTTTCTATTCTTTCCGGCTATGAACCTCACCTGGTCCCCAAGACACTATTTTCACATGTGATCACTCCAGAATAACAGGGAGAACACATGAACTCACTCTATCTATAACAGAAGTCTGTCTATTGATCTTGATGATTTTAATATTTATGCTCTGTGGAGAGCTGTATGGATCTAATAACAGCGTGGATTGGGACCTTGACTTTCTTATGTCTCATGAAACATCACTTGCCTCCCACCCACTTTGTCCAGTCCAGCCATCTCCATTTCTACTCTTCACACCCGCCATTCTCAGGGCACTGTTTCCTTGCCTCCTCTTCTTATACTTGTTTATACTTCTTTTGCTCTTTTCATTTTTTATATATTTTCTTTTTTCTTCCCTTCCTTTTCATCTTTCTTTCCCCTTTCTCTTCTTTTCCCTCCTTCCTCTTTCTTTGTTTCTTTTCCCTCTTCAGCTTCCTTCTCCTCTCATTTTCTACTTTTCCAATACTTTCCCCTTCCTTCCTTCATTCCTTCCTTTCTAATTTTCTTCCTTCCTTCTTTCCCTTCTTCCTTCTTTCCTTCCTTCCTCCCTCTCTCCCCTTGTTCCCAACTTTAGTCTCCTTCCTCTTTTCTTATCTCACTGGAAAAATTCAAAACACTCAAAAGGCAGCTCCTCTGTCCTGCTGTAGCAGATCTACCAGTCTGACGGCAGCCCATGAGGTTGAGGTTTCTGCCTTCTCTTCACATACAAAGCATGGCTTCTCTTTGGCCCACCTGAGACAATCATTGTACACCATTTTCAACTTCAACCTGGAGGGTCTTGTTTCTTTGGTTGTTTTTTCCTTTCCTATAATAAATTATCCCTATCTACAGGACAGCACATGCTATAATGTCATATATTTTTAAAGGAACTCTTTGTTTCTCTTAACTAAAATTTATTTTGGCTGCAGCCCTTCCATTGTACAGTGGTGACTTCACCAATATGACCAAAGCTCTGTGCTGTAAGCATCACCAGCCATTGCTAAGTTCTTACCTCACTTACAGTCAGGCAGCTTTTGACATACATGATGACTAGCATATCTGAAATTCACTCAGTCTCCAGGATACTGTTCCCCATTCACTCCAATACACCTTTCTTCTCAGCTTGTTTCCCTCTCCCTCTGTAGCACCACACAGATAGGCTCTGGAACCAAGTGTGTTCCCTGAACACACTCAATATTGGCAAATTTACTGCAGCCTTAGCTGTGACTGTCATTTATACATTATTGCAATAATCATTGCCATCAAATTCCCACTGCCCACTCAACATTTAAGCTGGATGTCTGATACAAACCAGAAATTGGACACACCCAAATCCACATTGAGAAAGAGTTTATAAACTGGTGTGCTAAATTAAACTCCAGTGATCAGAAAGCACTCCCATGTCTTAGGTTCCCAAAAGAGACAATTTGTTATTACATTTACAGTAGAAACCTTGATAATACAAAACTGAGGTGAGCCCTTTAGAGATGCTGTAGGGAATTTTTTAAAGGAGCTATATATTGAATGTCCAGTGTCTGCCATGCGGGACTGTCACCTGGTAAGCTGTAGCAGGGGCAGACTTTATGTTAACATCTCTGTTTCCATCCTCCTCTCTGTTCTTGACATAACTTAATTACCATCCCTAACAGTGTAGCCTGTGCTCAAACTTTCTAGTGGGTTTACTGTCCTCTATCTGTGTTCAGAATGTCCCCAGTAGTCTTTTGTCTGTTCAGGACCCTCTTTCCTTTTGTCTTCTGGGGTCTAACTAGGATATTTGTATTTGTGTTCTTTTCTGGTTCAACAACATAGAATGTATAGCTACATTGCACATTTGATAAAAGAACTCTACATGCTAGTCTATTGTGGTGTTGGTGCTAGGGCAAATAAAACTGTATCTTTCTTTGTGAGTTTTCTATTTGGGAGAGCATAGTATGGTTTTCCTTGGATTGCCCTCTACCTAGAGACTACTTATTTCACCTATCTACAAGGGCAATGTTGCTTGTTATCTACTTAAACTTCAGTTTCATTTGCCATGTTCAGTAATGAAACTTGTAGGAAGGTAATTTGGGTGGACAGGAACAACTCACATTCTCCTGTCCTAAGCCTTGCATCTGTATCTGCCGGTGCCCCGCCCACTCTCGCTCTCTACTTCCTGTTTTTCTCTGCTCTGGAGATCCAGTGCCTTCAGTTCCAACTTCTTGATATTCTCTACAGAGTTTGTACTCTCCCCATCCTTCAAAGCTTGCCTGTTCACCTGTTCAGCAGTTTGAGCTCTCCATGTTTTTTTTTTTTTTTCTTTTTTTACGAAAGTTGTCAATAAAAAGTTTTGGCAGTTCAACCTTAAATATTATTTTTGTGTATTTATAGTTATCACAGTTTTCATTCTGTATTAGTATGTTTATTATAAATCACTACTTAAATAACAAAGGAAGATGTTGTTTTAGTCTCATGTACATTAAACTGTATGGTCATGTGCAAGTATATATGAAGCAGTCATAGTTTTATTTAGAAGAAAAAGCCTGAAGCACAGCCAATGATCTCAATAGGGGATGAAATGCCAATCACAAGAGTGAAATAACACACTGCATGTCACTAAAATGGAAATACAAAATATTCTGTTGGGGTAAAAAAGAAAATTAAGCGTTATCCAAAGAAATCCTGAAAATAAAATATTTTACAAATGCAATCAATCACATTAAGTATAATTTAGAAATAAAATCTCAGACTCTATACAATATATATATTGGGCAATGCAAAGTTACTTTCAAGTAGTACTTTACATATGCTTAATTCTCAATCATCTTAACATTTATTGATTATAATGATTTAACTGCATGAGGTTAAACAAGTTTCTTATGTAGTGTCTCATAAATAATTTCCAAATACAAAACAGTCACACCAGCAAGGAAATTATAAAAACATATAGGAATTACTGAAGGACTGAGTTTGCAGGCTGTATACAGATGGATCTTTTTCTCCTTAGAAAGTTCCCACAGAGTGGAAACTTTAACAAAGAGATGCCATTCACTTTCACCCTCTGTCACAGAGCCACCTGTAGGTCCCTAGGTGTCACTCTACTATACATCAACTGAAATTTATATATTATATGTTATATGTTATATTTTATAGGTTATATGTTACACATTACATGTTACATTTATATATTATATAATTAATCCAGTTAATCTACTATATATATATATATATATATATATATATATATATATATATATATATATATATATTTAAGTATGTAATAGAGTTTATTTAGGGCATGGGGAGGGGAGTTGGAGGAGTAGAGGCAGAGAAAGGTAGAAGGGGAGAGAGAGGGAGAGAGAGAGAGAGAGAGAGAGAGAGAGAGAGGCTAACCAGGAACATGTGGAGAGAGACGGAGGGGAATGGGGAGAGAAGGGAAAGCGTGGACAAGAGAGTTAGAGGGTAAAAAACTCATATATATATATATATGTGTGTGTGTGTGTGTGTGTGTGTGTGTGTGTGTGTGTGTGTGTGTTCAAAAATGTCTTTTAAAAGAAAATTTGAATCTGCCCTTTGCAAGCAGAGTTTCACAAGAGCTCTTACTGAAGATGGCTCCCAGAGACCAGTGAGCACTTCCTACTCTCAGAAGGGCAAGATGGTCGTTTATGATTTCCACTGAGTCCTAAGTCCTCATCCTCCCTAATCACAAGAGGAGTTGCAAATCTCACGATATCATCATGAGTTGGCTTGACTAGATGCATATTATCTGGAAGTCATGCACATGCACCTTCTAAGAATCACAATCTTTGGTTTCTCCAATGATGATGGCATTTAGCAACTGTTTCTGTCTAGACAGCAGTCACTACACCAGAGTCCTGAGCTCCTTTCTCAAGATAGCACCCATCTTGTCTGCATTCTTAGCAAGATTCTCCTCTTCTAGAGCCTCAAGAGATGAAATGCCAGCTTGGCAGCCTAGTTGATTGCCATACGTGGAGCCATGCTCACCTGGTCAGCACTATCTCATTTTCATACAGCACTGCAGAGCCTGGAGAAGACACCAGAAAGAGCCTTTCCAAGAAAAATGATGTCAGGTCTGACATTCTCATCATCCACAGCCAGCCATCTCCCAGTTCTGGCCAATCCTGTCTGCATTTCACCAGCAATAAACAGGACCTGATACAGAGTTCTTGAACTCCTGTTAGGTGTCTTGGATCCAGAAGGGTAAGACCTGCTTTACCCTGGATGGGTGCCACCTTGAATGCATTAACATCTGGGTCTTGAAGAGCATGCTTCAATGCAGGTAGATCATTGTATGGGATGGTTTCAAATCCTGGAATGAAGGGAGCAAAGCCATCATAACTGGATATGTGAAACTGGAGATTGCAGACAGTGTTTGGCTCCACAAATGTCCAAGAACAGAAACATTTTTTGCTTTGTGTTCCTGGAAGCCTTTCATGGTGTAGCCCCAATGACAGATAAGATTATAGGCATTCTTTCAAGCCTCCACTCCTATATTCAGAGGAAGAACTCTGTTGTAGTTGAAAAGCTTGGTAATATACTCCTCATATTCACCAAGGACATTGTTATAGAAATTTGACGTGAATGTCAGTGTGTGCTTCTGACTCTTCATGGCACTTATGATCTTGGGGTTACAAGTGTCTTTGGCGGATACAACATAAGTGGGCAGGAAATCCAAGTATTGCTTGTCTTCCAGATTACACACAGAAATGGCACCCCAAGGCAGGCAAAGGGTGGTAACTGTGTGCACCACACCTAGATTTCTGTCCAAGGATTTACTCAGAGGATGGCGGGCCTTGCACTGTCTTCTTAGTTGCAACAGATGCAGCAGAGGTGGACTCCTTGTTGCAGAGCAGCAATTGTCTGCAAACTTGCTAGTTTGGAAAACATTATCTGTGTCTTTCAAGAGTGGGAGCACAGAGGGACATGACAGAGTCTGCTAAGTGCCACTGACCATATGTTAGCCACAAATCCCGATATGCAAGTATAATTTCATGGTTGCTCTGAGAATACACATAGATATAAGTTATGGTGGAAGATGCCATGAGTTTGAAACTTAAATATTTCTGGGAGAATATTGAAAATCAATGAATTAGTGGTCTTCTCTTTTAATATATGGTCACATGTCAACTAATTTATTTTTCTTGAAGAGTTGATGAATCACACTAGTACAACCTATGTGGCAATTCTAAAGATGGTGTTGTTTAACTTTTAAAATTGAAACAAAAATTGCACACCTTTGGTTCAGTGTGGTACTTTAACACATCCACAATGACAGTGTTTAAGTATTTGGAACTTCCATCTCCTCTGAACTTCTGTTTCCTTTGGGAAGGTTGGTATTTTTTTTAAATGTTATCAATTTTTGTGAACTCTAATCAGCCTACTGTGTTACAAAACACTAGACTTTCCTTTTATTCTCACCTTTATTTTGATGCCATTGGAGAAGATGAAAGTTTTGGGAGGAATCTGTAGTCTGATGGTCCCTTTGCAAAGAATAGAAATTGCCAGTGAGACAAACATTTTTATTTAAAAAAAATAAAGTTTGAGAAAGAAGATGCTATGGGCATTGATTAAAAAACCTACCCATTGACAGTGCATCTCTTTGACAGTGTGCTTGAGATGGACTGGCAGAATTGTACAGGAACTTACAAGGAGGATCATTTAAGGGATGTACTTTCACAATAGAACATGTTGTTACCACTTAAGGAAATACTCAGAGAATACCAGTCTTCCTCAGACTGCACAGACCTTTGAAATCCTGTCACACAGATCACTTTTGAGAAGTTGAGAACCAGAGGTTAACATGACTCCTGTCAATTTTTCCCCTGTGGCCAATAGGCCTTCTGTTCTTGATCATCAGTGAAATGAAGGGATCTTGCTTGAGCAAACTCTGGAAACTACGTGTGCTTGTGACTGAATAGGACTAGTCAGGGGGAAAGCCCACTGCAGATCCTATACTTCAAAGTCCATGTGAGACAGAGTTATCACGACTTAGATTTATAACCAACAGAGGAAAATTTTTTAATCAGCTAGGAGAACATAGCTCAAAAAGGAGAGAAAAATGAAAGGACACTTAGCTATACCAGAATCCAAGCACAAAGGCATTTGGAGGAATTCAAGCTGTCTATAAAAAATAGTATTCTTGATTTTTAAATCTTTCTTGTAAAGAGAGATTTTAGAATACTTATAGTCTTAAAAGGACCTAAACCAAGATGGATTCTGGATAAGAGAGAGTGAAGTCATTCTGGCCAAACCATGAACACCAAGCCTATGAATCAACTGAATTACAAGGGGAAAAGATTGTAAATCATGGATGAAGGGAAGACATGCTATTAGATGCTGTCTTCTGCATATGACATGGCAGGTGTAACCATGAGCACACAGTTTCTGTGCTACCTCAATAAGACATCACACAGAAAGAAAAAGAGTAGGAAGTGGATTCATTTGGAAGAGCATCCAAGGGCATGGGAAGAAATGAGAAGGGAAATGGGCACAAAATTGCCATCAGTACATTGCATATAAGTAGTAATATGTCAGATGTTACACTTAAAATGATAAAGCAGTGTGTTTATTTAAGAAGGGGCGGGAATGTCCACGACAGCAACTCACTTGTGTTTTTCCCTATTCCATCCCCGAGCCTATTGAATGGCATGCTTTGCATTTAGGATAAGTCCTATTGCTTAGTTTGCTGACTGACATGATTGTTTTCTCTGCAAATAACCTTGCAGACACAATAAGAATTGTGTTCCACCAATCTGCTAGGCGTCTCTCAATCCAATCAGGTTGTCAGCCAAAATCAACTCTCCGTTCTAATAGAGACCAGCTGGCAAGAGGGACTGCAGCTTTAGGGTCAACATCAGGAAGGCAAGGATGAGATGGAAACCAAGAGACAATGACTAGACTGGGGGAAAACTGGGGTGCCATGTGTGGCTTCAGAGAAGGTGGAGCTTCTCTTTGGCCCTTCCACTGAATGCTAAATCAAAGGGCTCAGAGCTGTCACACACTGGCGCTTATACTTAGACATTTTCTCAGGGTCTCCTGAAGTGCTCCTTGCTTTGGTCAGTTCCCTGATGATCTTAGGAAGATTATCACTGAATCTACCATGTGTTTACCTACTTGGTCTGTTTTCTACCTCACCATGCTGGAGGTGCCAAATATTCACATGAGGCTTGACAGTCTAATTTCTGGAGCATTACAAATGATATAATAAATTTATGTCTTCTCTGTTTCCATCTCTCTGTCCCTGTCTCTGCCTCTGTCTGTCTGTCTGTCTGTCTGTTTGTATATGCCTCCCTTTTCATCCTTCCACCTTTCTTCATAGTTTATCAGGTACATGTGCAGTATTTGTGCTAGTGTGTGTGTGTGTGTGTGTGTGTGTGTTTGTGTGTAACACACTTGCGCCCATGCAGTGGAGTCCAGATGCATTATCCATTGTCTTACTCAGTCATTCTCTATCACAATTTAGAGATGGGTTTTTCCCACTGATCATAAATTCCCTGATTGGGTAGACTGGATGTCCATCAAGCTCGGGAGACCCGCCTTTTTCAATCACACTCTAGAACTGACTCTAGACCACTGACTCTAACAATCATGCCTTGCTTTTCCCTGGGTGCTGGAGATATGAACTCTTCCCATGCTTGAGCTGTAGGCAGAGTCATCTCTACGTCCATCATTTGTGTTTTTAATCACATAATTTTGAGCAAGTATATTTCTGATATTGATAGAAACTGAAATTTTGAGTTTATATTTCTTCAGAGCAAATGTATATGACATGATAAACTTGAAATAAAAATATTTATATTATTGTATTCCAATACATACTAGATAAAATTATGATATATATTTTTATAGTACCATATTTCTGCCATCATACTTTGTATGGAAGGAAATGAGTCTTCTCAGCTTTGAAAGGATGGAATTTTGTTGTCATATTCTTAACTTTGATAACTAAACTGTCAACGGCTCTCTTGTTTATGAAAGGCTGGTGAGGGCAAAGAGTAGCTTTTATTTTTGTTTATTATGTTTTGATCATATGATAATATTAAGCAGTATTATATCAGTGACTTAATTATTTTCCTCATCCATTTGCATATGGGGTGGAGTGTGGATAGTTTGGTTAAAAATTCAGACAAGATCAGCACATTCTGGGTGATAGCTGAATTCAAAGGGACTCGTCCAGTCTTCTGAGTCACTTTTTCTCATTTTCTTTCATTAGTCAAAGGTCAGACATAAAGCATCCTCTTATACTATTTTTTGGAGGGAGGGCTTAGAGTTTGCAGTCCATATCTGGTGGTATGTCATCATTCTAGCCTCTGATGCTTGGAGGACTCAGACAGGAACTGTGCTGATGACATCATTTTCATAACGCTCCCTTGCTTTCTTTCCCTATCAGTCTGTCCTAGCTGAATTGTCAAGGTGGCTGAAACCAGAAACACAGGAAGCAAAATAAGTCTGTCACCCTGGAAATTGTTTAAAGGCCCCATGACAGAAAAAAGTCCAGAATTCAAACACAATTAGCAACATTTGCTTCAGGATATACTCCTTTATTAAGTATAAATAGGAAGTTTCCCAAAGATTTCACCAGAAAGTAGCCCTTCCTTTTTATTTCCCAATTAAAAAGACATGCCATTTGTGAAACCCTAATGGTTCCTGGTTTCACTTTACCAGATTGTAACTCTATCCAAGGCACCCCAGAAAAATTCTACTTATCAGAGAGAGGGGGGCAGAGAGAAGGGGCATAGAGAGGGGGCAGAGAGAGGGGGTAGAGGGAGTGAGAGAGGGAGAGAGAGAGAGAGAGAGAGAGAGAGAGAGAGAGAGAGAGAGAGAGAAGAAAATGAGTTTTTTTCTTGCTAAAGTATTTATTAAACAAATATTAAATCTCTTATCAATTTATTTTTCATTATGTTTTTTGCCCAAAATTATTGAATGTTCTGCATCATAACAATTTGTTTCTGGCTATATTTTTATTGGTTATCTTATTTTACATTTCAAATGTTATTCCTCTTCCCCCTCTTCAATCCTCCTTTCCCTCCCCCTGCTTCTATGAGGGTGCTTCCCCACCTACCCACTCCTGCATCATTGCCCTAGCATTTCCCTATGCTGTGGCATTGAGCCTCCACAGGACCAAGGGTCTCCCCTTCCACTGATTCCAGATATCAACCAACCAAACCTTCCAGAGCTTCTAGGGGCTAAACTACCAATCAAAGAGTACATATGGAGGGACCCATAGCTCCAGGTACACAGATAGCAGAGAGAATGAGTTTTTAAAGCACCCCTTTGAGCTATAAATTGAGAACTGTCCCAAATGGTATAGATGGCTAAGACACTTCTCTGGGACTTCCCATTGAAAATCTCATATCCTTGTTCCACAAATCTCATTCACTGGGACTCTCCCCGAAGAATCCTACACGCACACTCTCCATGTCTCTATTCTTTCTCTAGCATTTCTCTTTCTCTTAACCTCTGAAGTTCAAGTCTATTTAATTAGTGACTCTTATTGAACATGCTTATCCTTTACTTGAGTGCCTTAATTTTTAATAACATTCCAGGCCCACCTCATCCTGGCTAGTGCTGAAATTGTGTTTTGTGTTGAAGTCATGAATCTGTCACTAACCTGACTCAAGGTCCCATAATGGTTAAGGAAACTCCTTAGTCTGCTGAGTATGGCCATGTCCTGGTTGCCGCCTACAGGATCTTACCCTGGGCTTCTGGGGAAATCAAAGTTTATTACCGCAAATAGGAATTACAACTGAAAAGTTTAATTTAGTTTTGAATCATTCTATTACTATAAAATATGTAGACTCAAATTTAGTGTTTCAATTTCAATGTCAAAATATGAAAATTCAGAAAAACATATTCAGTGTGATATTTCCTAACCATGTATTTCTCTCATTGTCTAGAGCTTTGATCTGTAATTCAAAATTGGTCTCATATAGAATTTCATGTACCACTAGTTACACTCTGAAGTCCTTTGCACATAACACTCCAGGCTTGGGTTTTGTTGTCTACTCTCTACTCCATCCCTAAGTAAGGCTGAGTACTGTAGAAAAAGAGACACAGCCAGTATATGATTGTGAGAACAGTAGGAAGAAATGCTGTGACTGTAGCCATTAACACACTTGAATAGCCAACGGTGTCTACTGATTAAGTGCAAAGTGAATCAGTAAACCTCAGACACAAAGCGCAAAGTGACTTTTTCAGTGAGTGTACTTATACTCTTAGATCCTACTTGTCTGCCCAGTAGTTTTGTAGCCATTAACCCTTGAAGTAGAGAAAGACTTGCATTAAATATAATGAGCTGATTTGCTGACAAATAACCACAAAAACTGTTATCAATCTGCATCTACTCTTAATCTATTTGGTGCTACTCTTTGCCCTCACCAGCCTTTCATAAACAAGAGAGCCGGTTGTGTTCCACTAGAGAACTCTGCCTACTACAATAGGTTACATATATCATGTGAAATGGGAACCCAACTTGTGCAGGTGTTAGACTGTGTATTTCTGTAGCATTTCTCCATTTTAAGTAGTTGCTGCAAACGGGCTCATTTTTATATTTCTAAGCCTTCAGAGCTGCTCAGAGCTTACTCTCATGAGGTATGTATTAATGGGAAGGCTAGCACCTCACTCATGAGAGCTATTTCTGACCTCCAAGTGAGAGCCATCATCAAATACACAGATGGGATTTGAGCCACTGGGAAACTAAGTGCTTCATGTTCTCAGAGATTTATAGTATGAGACCTGTTTGTACTAGATGTGTTTACTTAAAAAAATAACTTGTTTAAAAAATGATCTCTCTCTTCTGAGGCCTGAACATAAGGTGCTTATGTGGAATTATTAATAAACCTTTCTATGTATTTCTGACATGAAATGATCTTGTCTGAACCATGTCTATTTTTACAAGAATGGGATTCTCCCCAAGAGTTCAAAATAGATTTTTATAAAGGAAACTTCTGCTGAACAAAATTTACATTGTGGAGGAGGGGGTAAGTTTTCCAGAAAGATACTTTTCCTGACAGTAATGTCAGGCCCCTATTCTCCTCATTCACAGCTTATTAGGAAGTGCATCTGACTGTCCTTTCTTTGTATGTGGTGCCAGGGTTGGCGGGGCCTTATTGTTCAGGGATAACACTTCTAACCTCACCGCCGGACTTTGGAAATCGATGTTCATTTCACACTGTACTCCTCCCCCACACCCACTTGTGCTGCTCAACAAATACCAGTTCTACGAGAGGTGACCCCTTTTTAATTCCCTAATATAGGCCACAGCTCTCTTTGATTTATAGAAGACTGGTAGCCTATTCATAAAATATGTATCTGCAAGATGCAGTTTATGAGAAACTTGGCTTTGGGGACACATTAATTCTAACTGCAGATGCAACTTTCATGTTTTATAATATAACCCTGACAGCTGTAATTTCAGATTAAAGATTTTTCATTCCCATCCCCATCTTGATTGCTCTGCATGGTCCTTATATTACCTTATTGTCAATAGCAAGTGTTCACTCTATTGGGAGTCATTTAATAACCAGCTGCCATTTAACGTGTAGACAGAACATTTGTCTCAGCATAGTCCTCTCTGGTAGTGCTCCTGAGCACACTGAGCTGGGACCTCCTCAAGAAAAACAACAGCTGGCCGGCACCACTGTCCTCACTGCCCCCATTTTGTGGTGGCTAGTTAAAATAAACATGGACACTCTCGGTGAATTTTCTGGATGCATTTGTGAGTTTGTTATTTTAGTAACAAAACCGTTCCTTCTGTCAGTCCATCATCCCCAATCGTGTATCCTACCCTGACCCTCATCCACTTTATGGATCAACTTTTATTCTTTTTTGAGTTCTACAAATATATAACTCTCTTAAAGTCATATCCTGATTACTTAAAATGGAGCAAAATAAAAATTATAGGTTTAGGGTCTATCTTAAAACATCTGTTTGGAGGGAAGTTAATAATATATCAATTTGTGCAGGTTACATTTGCAAATGATCAGATTGTAATGAACGTTAATTATAACAGCAAGAGGATCTTCCACAATCGAATTACAGGTCTCAGTTTGTCTATAAAATCTGTGATATATCCAGTTGATATATGAAAACGCATTCATGATTGGTAATGTTTTTATTTACAGTCCCTCTAAATTTTCTTAACTTGACAGCTGAGGATTAGCGTCTATAGCAGGCAGTGGTGAAAGAAATAAAAATGAAAAGTAAAAGAAGGCTTAAGAAAATGGACTCTTTCATGGCTAATTAAACCAGAATACAAATCAATCACTGCACATGAGTGATGAATTTATTATGCTTGTGAGCATACTGTACCCTCTAGTGTCTGCTATACGCTGAAATTATAATTTCCATCAGCTTAGAGAGTAATCGTTTACCCTAAGCTTTATCTTTATCTACCGTATTGATCTGAGACTCTTCTGCAAGGAATGGAAGGTTGGTGGGCCAGGTAAATATGGGAAGTTAAAAACACATCAATGAAGAAAGTTAGGAACTCCTGACCATGTGACCAAGACCTTCTTTTCCCCCTTAATTTATTTCAACTGCTACAAAGAGTTCCAGTCTTAAATCTACAGCAAATCTAGTTCCAATGAATGGTAGGGAGGTGTGGCAAATGACCCCAGCAAGAATCTACTCTATGATGGCCCTGGGGTGTATCACATTGCTGATTTCCTTTCTGGATGTGGAGTAATAAGTTGGAACTGTCTCATCAGTAGTAATTGGGAAAACTGTAATGACAGGTTTAGGCAGGTTTGGGCCTTCACACTCAGACATTAGACGACAATTGAAATTTTCTGAATTTTTTTTTTATATTTGATGTCACAGTCACTTGTACATGTAACTTACTCTCCCTGTAGAGTACAATAATAAACTTTGTCCTTGAGTGAGAAGCTCATAATTTTCTACTCCAAAAGTGACATTGAGCACACATTTCCACAATAAAAATACATTTAGATCACAAACATTTCTACAGATGTATGAAAATGTCTATTTTTTAAAAAAATGAATATTATGTAACTTTTGGTAGATATGCAGTGAAATGCAAAGGGACAATTAATTTAAGACTCATCAATGGCAACAATCTCCAGAATTTTATTACCTTCACTTTGAGAAACAAAAACGGACTTTTTTAGTTGCCCTTTCAAAGATAGGCTCTTGCAAGCAAATATGACTTCTCTGGGGATGACATCATAACCAAGCAGCTGAACTCTCAACTCTACAAGGTCTTCAGCCGGTTCCAATCCAGCTTGGTGACCTTGCCCAAGGGGCCACCAGTGCTCCTCTTGGCTGTCATAACACACCTCATATATTAGCCATTCTCAGTGCAAAACAGCAGCATAGAGAACTTGGCCCCGCTCTCCTATGTGTCATTGTCTGAGGGCAGCAATAAAGAATTAGGCCAGCTGCATCCTTGAGAAGAGCCCATGGCCTGAAACATCTGCATTTCAAGGACAGCCCTTGATGGATAATAAATCGAGATGTTTCTGCCTTGGATTGGAAAAGAAGTCCCATGACTAATCTTTCCTCTAAGAGAGTTAGCATTAGAGTTTAGGAGGGGGAGGGAAGGCATCTTCATTTTCTGCCTTTGCACTTTAGCCTTACCTGCAGATGTGCAATAGTTGGGAAAGAACACATGAAGGAAGACCATGGATATTTATCTTCAATTTCCCTCGTTTTAGCAAAAAAAAAAAAAAAAAAAAAAAAAAGTTAATATTCAAGTGTGTATAGCAGAAAGAACACTGTCCGGAAAGAAAAAATGCTGCACAGTGGTAGACCTATGCCTTCTAAATAACATTTTAAAAAAGTCAGAAGACTCTGGCTTTCCAGGTACTAGCTGTATCTCTGTTTGCTATAAACAAAGCCCCCAGTCCTCTGGAGGCTAATGGGGCAGTTGATTGGTGTTTACTCATCCCAGTAGGATCTGGTTTCTGATAATCTAGGACCCCTGTGTACATGGAAGTTCAGGCTGGTGGTGAAGTGGCAGAGCCCACTTAAGAACACAGGGGAGGGCTTTGTAAACTCTTTGTGGTCAGGTTGAGCTGGAAGACTTTGTTTATTTAGAATTCCTTCCAGGTCCCCTAAGATCCTAGTGAGAGCTGCAGAAGTCAAATTCCCTAATGCCCTGTGTATCTTCTTTGCAGTATCTGGTTAGCAAAACCCTAAAAAAAAAATTGACAACATTGTTTTGAGGAGCTTAGGCTGTTTTGTCTGATATTTGTCATTTCCTCTTTCATGGCTATGTCTTTCTAGAATGTTCTTAGAATTGTACATATGCTACCAAAATCTGAACACCAGACAAGAAAACTCCTAGCATTTGCTCTTACAGACAGTAATTAAATTTGGGGGTGGGGAGCCCAAAGACAATTCTTGTTTTCATGACAATTTATTTACTTATTTATTTCTGCTTTCACAGCTTCTCAAGTTTTAGTAAGAGTAGATCCAAAGAAGAAAAATTGTCAAGTACCACTGCCACTGAGCTGTGTTACACCATGGTGGAGCCCTTGACAGAGTTCAACCTCTGGATGCTTAATGTCATCATGATTCTGACCCTCTATGGTCTTGCAACCATTGATAATATGATCTCTGTCCTTGAAACGTAGAGATAATGTTTGCAACAATAGCTTTGTGTAGACTCAGTAGCTTTATACATATACATCACAGTAACTGTTGGTACACAGTGGCTGCTTCATCTTGTCACAATGGTTTCTTATCTCCATCCAGCTGGATTACCACATTTCTATTTGCCCACCGAACCTCCCACAAAGAAAGATTGAGATTATTTTCTATTTTTTTTATCTTCAGTTTTTCTGCGGATTGTATTTCATTTGAAATGCCAAATTGGAAAACATGCTGATAAAATTTTTTTAAGCTTTGATGTATAAGCTGTGGTGTCCCAGAAAAAAAAGATGCTTCATACTCCTGACCATTTTGCACTGTGCTTGAATTGTCCATTATCAATAGTCTTAATAAAATCTCTAGTACTAGTTTCCTTCCAGAATCTATGTTTGAAAATGCCACTACTTAATAGCTGATACGTAGGGGCTGGAACGATGGCTCAGCAGTGAAAAACTCTTACATCTCTTGCAGAGGACCATGTTTAGTTCCCAAAACTTTTGTCAAGTGACTCACAGCTGCCTGAACTTCATTTCCAGAGGATCTGAAGACTTCTCTCTGGCCTTCATAGGTACCTGTACCAACTCCCCATGACACATGTATATACAATTGAGTAATAAAAATTGAATCTTAGAAAGCAAGTTGGTGCATGAGCAGCAAGACCAGGAAACATTTCTCATTTTATTTCAAATTACTCATTTGGAAATGGTGTCTTATGGGTTTCATTTATAGCATCAATATTCTCTCTCCCTCAATATTTGCTTTTTAAATAGGAGTGCACAGATAAGCCAGTATGCTAAAAAAGTAAAGAATGCAATTGGTTTTATTTTCCATCCAAATTAGGTAACATTTCATTCCACAAAATAGAATTCAAAGGAAAATTTTCAAATAGTCATGTGCTTAGCATTTTGAAGTGATTACAATACATTGTATATACATATGCCATTACTATAATTTATCATGTAAAAATATAGAGACATCATGCCTCAGTAAAAATAGAAACCCCCTTTTTAAAATGGTATAATAAACCTAAGTCATTATTAATCTATCAAAAAGTGTGTATTGAGTACTTACTGAATATACAGTGCACCTACATACAGTAGTAACAACAGTTCACTTTTAATCTTCTAAAGACATTACCTCCACACAACAGCACTCATGGGAAGCTCTTGCCCAGGCCTGAGAAGCATGTATCCTGGGTTACAGTTGAGCTGTAAAGCCCAATGGAAATTAAACTATGAGCCCTAGACGAAGTCCTTGATAGAACTGAAGTTTG
Source organism: Micromys minutus (assembly GCF_963924665.1). Classification (NCBI taxonomy): domain Eukaryota; kingdom Metazoa; phylum Chordata; class Mammalia; order Rodentia; family Muridae; genus Micromys; species Micromys minutus. Next base: position 61,376,990 of record NC_137973.1, on the reverse strand, counting down.
GAATGAACCTTAAAGAACATTGTGTAACAAGATGGAGAAGAGGGCAAAGGCAAAGCTCAGATGACAGGGGGCAGCAGTCAGTGTTGGGAGATGCCTGAAGAAGACAGCTAGCTTTGAGATCCTTGGAGAAAGTATGTGTGTAGTTAGAAGGACTGAATCCCACAACAGTTTTGGTTCTGTATATTAGGTAAGAAGAAGTCATGGATGCCTTAGGGAAAAGAAATGAAATTCTTGAGTGTGCGGCAAGTAAGTTTGAGACTGTATGCAGCAGTGTTTGAGAAAGGGTTTAATATTATCACCTCTCTATTTAAACATATGTTTTAATTACAGCATCAAACATCCTTGCAATTTGCTGTGGAATGTCCTTCTAAACTTCATGTAGTAGATTTATTTTAAAGGAAAACTCTTAAAACCTTCTCCAGTAATAAACATTATATGCATACTTCAAAAGGTTTATATCTTTTAATAATAATGATCTGTTAATACACACACACATACACACACAGAGACATATATATAAAATACCACTATAATTGGAAACCATTGCCGTTCATTCTATAGCATTTAACTTTTCAGTTGCTTTTATATCCATATCTTTGGTATTATAAAAATGGCATTTTATATCATTTTCTAAACCCATTTTAAACCTGAAATATAATGAATTCTTCCAGTGACAAGTAGCCTTCTATAATAAAAATTTTAAAGGTTTCATTATATACCATAGGAAGAAGAGACTGCTGATGCTCTACTATTGGACATTGGGTGACTCCTAGGCTTTTCTATGGCAAAAAAAAAATGGTTATGCAAACACCCTCATGGCTAGATCTTGCTGTGCCTATGAAGTAATCAGTTATATTATGATGGAGACAATTATTTTCAATAGTTCTGGCTGAAGTACAGATGACGTATGATATTTTAAAAGCAAGTTAATAGTTACTGCTGTGTAATACTTACAGTGCAAAGTTTTGTGTAAATGAGCAATTATGCATGATGTGGACCTTCCTGTGGAACAGGATAGGATGTTTAACATCCAGCTTTTGAAGCTATACTTTCTCGAAGGAGAAATGAGTTAGTAGGGCTACATGGTGCCAGGGAGTCGGGTGTAAAATATAGACCAGAAGATTATGGTTTATGCCTGAACCGTGTGTGTGTGTGTGTGTGTGTGTGTGTGTGTGTGTGTGTGTGTGTGTACACTCTAGAAAGAATAATGTATTAAAATTAAAAGAAGAAAGTTTGTATCTAGGATAGGTCACTGGGTAATTATGGCGGTGACCATAGGTGATGGAATGATAACAGTCCCTGGAGGTGAGAGGCAGATGGGACTTAATCTTCATTCACTCTAGTTATTCACATACCATCAAGCACTAATGCCAGGACCTACAGCCTCCCTGTACAACTTTGTCTTTCACAGCTGCTCACACAACAGTGTGGGTGCCACTCAGATATGCACTTTCTGTTCTTTTTAAAGCCTGCATAATGATATCTTTATTCTAAAAGAAGCCCCAGATTTCATCAAAGAAGCTTTGGCTGTCACAGATCTCAGTCTTCTTGCTGCAGCTGGACTGGGCCAGAGATACATTTGTAGCATGTCTTTGCATCAGCAGAAACAGTACTGAGGTCGAGTTGGGGACTTCCTGGTGGCCACTGTTTTCTTTGAAACTTAAAATCAGTTAACGGGCAGAAAGAACACCCTCTGAAAGATGCTCAAAATTTCACAGGTCATATAGGATTCTGAACGATGAGGGGAAAACAGTGCAGGGAAGAGCTGAGGATCAAAATCTTAGTGACGTTCTCAAAGAATCCACTTTGCATGATTTATTTGTCCCTGCCTATAATTTTCATGCTATTTTAAAAAAATATTAAAGCACACATATCAAGTACTTACATCTTTTTACCCCTGGTACCTGAACAGCCATTAAAAACAAAACATGTTCAAAAATATTTTTTCTAAACTTATTCCAACTGGTGTTTTTTTTTTTTTTTTTTTTTTTTTTCCACCAAGGAACACAAATTGCCTTCTTCCTGCCAAGTTTGTCGTGTATTCGTATTATAAAAATAAAGTTAAATTTTATTGGTATTTGTTGTATTTCAGGCAGGCACAAGGTATTTTATGGGGCATTATCTCATTTCCTCTTCATGTCACGGAACTTTTCCTTCAAGAATGCTTTGGCATTGTGGCTATTTCTATGGAAAACAGAATCTAAAATCAGTCATTACATGAGTAGTCTTGGAAACTCATTTTGAGGTAGACATGCTCTTTGGACCATTTAACCTGTTTGGAACTAGATCCAAAAACTACACTCACGCATTTCTACCAAGAACGAGGATATGTGATTCTTCAAATACATTTAAATGCTTTACTGTTGGTTTATGTTATTGCTTTTAAGCATAATTGCCCGCCAAATGATTTTCATAACTGATGATGAATATGTTTGAAAAGCATGGCTCATCACAAATATATGCACGTAACATGGTACAAACTGTATAATGCATTTGTCATTTAAAGACAAGGTTTTACCAAGAAGAAAATAAATGTCTACCAGGTTTGAGTAGTGGAATGACCAAATGCCCCCTCACGGCCAAGTTCCTTTCCCATGGAATCTTTTTCTTCTCCCCTGCAGAAAATTTGGCTGTAAAAGATGTGCGTGCAAATGTCCACAGGTGCTGAGCCTATAATGTAATATCAAGCAGGCAAGTGAACTGTGCAGGGGCTTAGTAAACCATGATGAATCTGCAAATAATTGCCCATGGTAACTGACATTGGGCCAGCACAGCTTTGTTTTAGTCTTTGAAGTCACATGTATATGCTGCTATTAACTTGTACCAGAGTCAGGTTCTAAACTATACCTACAGTTTCTGAAAGTAAAGAGTAAAGCCATTTTTAGTACATGTTTTACCCAGTAAAGTTTCCCCAAAGGATAAAGATACAGCTTCTAGGATAATATTTTCATATATGCTGCAAGACTCATGTACAGAAAGAATGGGGAAAATGTTTGTGTCTCCCCAAAATGTCTTTATGACACTATTCATTTTGGAATCTATTCCCCATGAGCATCTTTTAAAATTTAGCAGCAATAGAAAAACAAAGTTTGTCTTAAACAACTAGAATTGGATTTAAGGCCTGTGTAATACGAGAGAGTTCATATCTAGTACTGTAAACCTAGTCAACTATCCATAGCTGAGTAAGTTATAGACCCAGAGGAGAACCTACCATTATCGTATTTTTAAACCAGTATAATTCCTAACTGCATTCTAACTACCTAGTCTTATACCTACAGATAAGGATAGCACTCCTTCCTTATCACAGATGATTTTATTTCAGCAAATGGAACACAAAATAGAATTCATGAACTCAGCAACATGCAGAGAGCAGCTGACTGTAGCATGTGAATTCCTAACTGATACACCTATAGCAGGATCTTTATACCTAATGTGTGGAAACATTATGGAAGAGAACAAGGCTACCTAAACAAGAACTGCACAATGATACCCGTCTTAGGGTTTCCATTGATGTGATTAAGCACAGTAACAAAATGTTATTCAGAAAAGAATGAGTTTACCTCATGTTAGAACCCTTGGGTAATACTCCATCACTGAAGGAAGTCATGGAAGAAACCCAAGGCAGGAATCTAAAGGCAGGACCTGAAGCAAACCACAGAAAATTGTTGCTTGGCTTGCTTCTCATAGTTCATTCAGTTTAGATTCTTATACATCTCAGGGTCACCTGACTAGGCATGGCATCACCCACAGAGGGATTGACACTTCCACACCAATCATCCATCAAGAAAATATCTCACAGGTTTGCCTAGAGGCCAATATTATGGAAGGCAGTATTTTCTCAATTGAGGTTCCCTTTTGACATAACCCTAGCTTGTGTCAGGTTGACAGAAAGGAAATAAAAAAGAAAGAATAAAAGGAAGGAAGGAGGGAAGGAAGGAAGGAAGGAAGGGGAGAGAAAAGGAGGGAACAGGAGGGGAGAGGAAGGGAGGGGAGGGGAGGGGAATGGAAGAAACCCAACTAGGTCAATACCCAGCATGGCTGTCTCACAGTGTCCCACCCTGGATGAAAATCTATTGAGTTAATAGCTGCTAAAAGAGGGAAAATCAGTCTTTTGTCCAGGGAGGAGATTCCTGATAGGTGATCCAATCCCAGATAGACCCAGGAAGGCATAATTATATACACACACATGCACACATAAGCACATATGTATGCAACAATAATAGTTAAGAGAAAGGGGTCATGAAGTTAAGAGGCAATGAGAAGAAAAGGAAAGAAGCTGGAGAGAGATGAGTGGGGTGGAAATGGTATGAACACAGTACTCAATTATGGAGGAGCTAGAGAAACGACTGAAGGAGCTGAAATGGTTTCCAACCCCATAGGAAGAACAACAATATCAACCAACCAGTACTGCCCAGAGTTCCCAGGACTAAAGCACCAACCAAAGAGAACACATGGTGTAGGGGGGACCCATGGCCCCAGGCACATATGTAGCAAAGGATGGCATTCTTTGGTATAATTAGGAGAAGAAGTCCTTGGTCCTGTGAAGGCTCATTTCCCAAGTTTATGGGAGTGCCAGGATATTGAGGTGGGAATGGGTGGATAGGAGGGGAAACATTCTCATAGAAGCAGGGGATGAGGGGATGGGAGAGTGGGGAAGCAGGAAAGGGTATAACATTTGAAATGTAAATACTTAAAATAGCCAATAAAAAAGATTTAAAAAACGGTTTAAGCATAAAGCCAAAAAAGTTATTCACCACCACTGTCCATTTTAAACACAGTAAAAAAAGAAGAGATAAATTAAAACCGAAACCTAAATATTAAAACTAAAAATCAGTGAAAAAGTGAGCAGCCTCCCGTCACTTAATCGGCCATTGAAAGCCAGATTATTGATTTCCTTGAACTCTTTTTGGCCATGCCAAACAAGGAGCCTAATCTTACATAGACAGTGTTTCTTAAGCATCATCCACCTCGTGTTCTGACGTAGCATCTCTCAGTGTTCTGGGACTCACCCTGTCGGCTAGGCATGAGGGCCAGTAATCCCTAAACATCTGCTTGTTCTTGCTTCATCCCTCAGATCCTCAGTACAAGTGCATGCCAACATACCTGGCATGCAAATAAATGCTTCAAAAACATATTTTATGAAGAATAAACTCAGGTCTTTCTTTGAGAGGCAAGTATGTTACCAAGACCACTGTGATGTGTAGATACATTCCATCCGTTGCCTGTAGGTTTAGGTTTAGCCCTGTATTCGAAAGTTTTTAATATAATATTTCAGTTTGTGTTGATACAGGACAACGTGGTGGATTGATCCTGCCACTCCACCATGGGGGTTGTTACGGTCATTTTACATCCAATTCTTTTGAGTGTTAGCAGTCCTCTGCTCATCATCTTCACCCTCGCCCCTGCAGCTGCTTTCCTTCTCACTTCAGCCCTCCATTTAGTAACAGACCTTTGCTATTCTTCTTTGTTTCAGTCTTGCTGCTTTTACAGCCATCTGAACCAGAACCAGAGTTTTTCTCTCTAACAAAATTTCAGCATGTCTTCCACTTGCTTCTGAGCAAGAACTGGCTCAACCAGGATGTTTGATATAATGGAAGCTATGGAGGTTTCTGTGTCTAAAAACCCACATTCATTATTCAGATACATGAGGAGGGGTCTTTGTGGCAAATTAATTTCTCTACTGTAAGAGTACCTAAGTCCTTGAATATGTGCAGATTCATTGGCAGCTACCAAGAAAAGCTGATAAAAAATTATGTACAGCCTTACAGATATGTAGCACTAACATCCATTTTCACATTTATGTTCTTCCCACAGGTTCAAGGCACAAATTTGTCAAGAGGCACTTTCTGGGAGAATAAAATGTCTGCAGTGAACATACCCAAGCCCTTTCTTTGCCAACAGGCAGTGTTCTGCACAATCCAATCCCACGCTGCTTTACAAGCCTCTTCTAGAGCCTAATGTATATTGTGATCAAACTGTAATTCCTGGGCCACCCAAGGCACTTTCTCATCTCAGTATGAGTTTCTCCTGGGACTCTTGTTGGTGAATTCATTCCTCCCTTGCTCAATGTGAAATTCAGTCTTTCTTGAAGACCCACTTCACAGTTATTGGTTTCTGTGAAGAACTTCTACATTTTGCAGAGAGACACTCTCCTCCTTTTCCTTTGTCCCTCCCTCTGACATGTTCCCAAAGCTCCTATTATTGGGAGTTGCCATGGTAAGGTATTTCCTCAAACAAACATTTTATTTAATTATTTTATTCAGAACTTTTTTTTGTGGTTTAGACTTCAAATTAAATTCAAAGATGAATATGGCACCTAGTTGATTTTTTTCTTCCTCTCTGCTGTGAAACTCATTGATAAGAGTTCAAGCCCCTGAAGAGTTTGTTCTTTCAAATCTGGTCCGACAATTGGGGTTTTGATAAAATGATTCCAATGTGACTTCTAAGGTGAGGGCACAGAATACTCATTCTAGGGAGACCTATTACCCATGAAGACATAGTGACCACCTTGCTATGGAGGAGCCTTCAGATAGTTAGGGGGATGGATAAGTAAGAGGTAAAAACAGAGAAGAGAGAGGGAAGAAGGAAGGGAAAGAGAGACAAGTCTATTCAGGAAGGAAGGGAAAGAGAGACAATAGTCTATTCAAGAGACATTTCAGAGAAGATTCTAGTATTCAGCATGCTAGATCTAATATCTGAAGTACCCAGAGTATCTGAGTTTTACTACATCTATTATGACACTATGTGTGCTTTGACTGTGCAGCAGTGTTACACCTGTACTGTGGAACCTGGGATCCCTGTAAGCCTGGGACTGGAATGAAATCTATTGGCTTGAGAACTGTGGACTCTGAAAGAAACTTAAAGGAACTGATTTTGTTTTGTTTTTTTTTCTTTTAAAAATTATTTAATTAACTATTTTATGTATTTACATTCCATCCGTTGCCTGTAGGTTTATGTTAAGGTGATACATAATTGGACAGTGGAGAGGTAGGCGGGGAAAGAGTCAGGAGGAGCAGAAGAGAGGGAGCGGAGGTGGAGATTCATGGAGGCAAGATGGAGGCAGACGTGTATGTTTCTCTCAGAGCATCTCCAGTTTGATGAGGTTGTTATGATTATTTCCAAAGGTTTCTATAGGTCTAATTTATCTTTTCTGGATGGGCAGTTTATATCTTTGTCTGTTTGTTGTAAGCTTATTGTGTAGAGGGTTTGTGGATTGAAAATTTAACCCATAACCCTATCTGATAAGTAAATGATTGTGGAGTCATGTTTATACCAGGTAGTGGAGGAATGTGAGTAAAAAAATAATGCAGGAGTGGTGAGGTGAACTGCACCTGAGTTCTTAGAGGCAGCATAAAGCCAACAAATTAGATTTGCTGTGTGCCAGCACTGGTATGGGATAAAAGGTTTCCACTTTTAATATTTACCACAATAGTTGGCCCCATCCCAGTCCCTCCTCCTACAGTTCCTCATCCCATTCTCTCCTCCTTGACTTCATGAGGGTGTTCTCCCACTCTGTGTCCCACTCAACATCCTCCTTCCCTCTAGGATTAGGTGCATAGTTTTCCACTGGGGCCAGACAGACACTTGTCTGCTATGTGTCTGTTGGCCGGGATGGGTGTAGTGGGGGATTGTACTAGCCCATGTATGCTGCATGGTTGGTGGTTCAATGTGAAGCTGAAACATCTTCACTTGGGTTTTTATTCTTCTTAAACTTCTTACTGTCTGTGGGTTGTATCTTGGGTATTTTGCACATTATTGCTAATATCGATTTATCAGTGAGTACATACCATGCATGTCTCTTGGAGTCTGCTTATGTCTCTCAGAGTGATATTTTCTAGTTCCATCCATTTGCCTGAAAATTTATGACGTCCTTATTTTTAATAGCTATATAGTATTCCACTAGGTAGATGAACTACAATTTTTTGTATCCATTCTTTGGTTGAGGGACATCTAGGTTGTTTCCAGGTTCTGACTATTATAAATAAGGCTGCTATGAACACAGTGGAGCACCTGTCTTTGTGGAACAATGGAGCATCTTTGGGTATATGCCCAAGAGTATGTACTGGTATAGCTTGGTGTTTAGATAGATTTTTTTTTTCAATTTTCTGAGGAGTGTCCAGATTGATTTCCAAAGTGGTTGTATCTGTTTGCAATCCCAACAGCAATGGAGGAGTGTTCCTCCTTCTCCACATCCTCACCGGCATATGTTGTCATTTGGATTTTTTATCTTAGCCATTCCGATTGGTATAAGGTGGAATTTCAGGGTTATTTTGATTTGCATTTCCCAATGACTAAGGATGCTGAATGTTTCTTTAAATGCTTCTCAGTAATTCCTCTGTAGAAAATTCTGTTTAGTCCTGTGTTATACTTTTAATTGGGTATATTTGATTTTTTGGAGGATAAATTCTTGAGTTTTTTATATATTTTAGATATTAGTCCTCTATCAGATGTAGGGTTAGTGACTCTGTCCTATTGACGGTGTCCTTTGCCTTTCAGAAGCTTCTCAGTATCTTGAAGTCCCATTTATAAATTGCTGATTTTAGAGCCTGAGCCATTGGAGTTCTGTTCAGGAAATTTCCTCTTGTGTCAATGAGTTTGAGGCTCTCCCCCACTTTCTTTTCTATTACATTCAGTGTATCTGGTTTTGTGTTAAGGTCCTTGATCCACTTGGACTTGATCTTTGTGCAGGGTAATAAATAAAGACTTTTTTTTTTTTTGCATTTTCTACATGCAGACAGCCAGTTAGACTGGTTTACTAAAGATGTATTCTTTTTTTCCCACTGTATGTGTTTGGCTTGTTTGTCAAAGATCAAGTGATCCTAGGTGTGTTGGTTTATTTCTGGGTTTTTTTATTCTATTCCACTGATTGACCTGTCTGTCTCTTTACCAATACCATGTGGTATTTATCATGATTTCTCTGTAGTACAGTTTGAGGTTAGGGTTGGTAACTCCCTCAGAAGTTTTTGTATTGTTGAGAATTGTTTTGGTTATCCTGAGATTTTTGTTTGTCCATATAAAGTTGAGAATTGCTTTTTTCATATCTGTGAAGAGTTGTGTTGGAATTTTGTAGCGATTGCATTGAATATGTAGATTGCTTTTGTTAAGATGGCCATTTTTAGTACATTAAACATACCAATCTATGAGCATGGAAGATCTTTCCATCTTCTGAGGTCTTATTCATTTTCTTTCTCCAGTGATTTAATGTTATTTAATGATATTTCAGAGTTACACAAAGATATTTTATACTATTTTTAGCTATTGTGAAGGGTATTGTTTCTCTAATTTCTTTTGTAGCCTGCTAGTCACTTGTATAAAAGTAGGCTAGTGATTTGTTTGAGTTTATTTTATATTCCATCACTTCTCTGAAGTTGTTTATCAGTTGTAGGAATTCTCTGGTATAATTTTGGGGGTCAGTTGCCTATACTATCATCTGCAAATAATGATACTTTGACTTCCTTCTTTCTAATTTGTATACCCTTAATTTCCCTTTGTTGCCTAGTTGCTCTAACTAGGTCTTCAAGTATTTTATGAAGAGAGAGAGAGAGAGAGAGAGAGAGAGAGAGAGAGAGAGAGAGAGAGAGAGAGAGAGAGAGAGAGAGAGAGAGAGAGAGAGAGAGGACAGCCTTTCCTTATTTTAGTGGGATTTCTCTAAGTTGCTCTCCATTTAATTTGATGTTGGGTATTGGATTGCTGTTTACTGCTTTTCTTATGTTTTGATATGTGCCATGGATTTCTGATCTTTCCAAAAATTTTAATATGAAAGAGTGTTGTATTTTGTTGAAGTGTTTTTCAGCATCTAATCAGATGATGAGGTAATTGTTTTCCTTGAGTTTCTTTACATAAAGTATTAAGTCAATGGATTTCAATATATTAAACTAACCCTGTATTCTTGGGATGAAGACAACTTGATTGTGGCAAATGATAGTTTTGATGTGTTTTTGGATGCAGATTGCGCGAAAATTTTATTGATTATTTTTCATTGAAAATCATAAGTAAAATTTCTTAAAGTTCTTTTTCTTTCATTTCCTTTATCTTTCTTTCTTTAATTCTTCCTTCCTTCCTTCCTTCTTTCATTTTTTGTTCCTTCTTTCTTTTTCTTTTCTTTCTCTTTTGTTTCTTTTCTCATTTGGTTTTTGTATGGTTTAAGTAACAAAGTAATTGTGGCTTCATAGAATAAATTAGGTACTGTTTCTTCTGCTTCTACTCTTTGGAATAGTTTGAGGAGTATTGGTATCAGCTGTTCTTTTGAGGTCTGGTAGAATTCTGGATTAAAGTCATCAATCAGGCCCTGGGCTTTTTTTGGTTGACAGGTTTTTAATGACTTTCTCTAGCTCCTTGGGAGTTGTGTGATTGTTTAGATAGTTTATCTTATCTTGATTTAACTTTGGTACCTGGAATTTGTCCATAAAATTGTTCATTTCATACAGATTTCCCACTTGCATTGTCTATAGGCTTGTATAATAATAAATTCTGATGATTTTTTATTACTCAGATTCTGTTGTTATGTCTCTTTTTATTTCTAATTTTGTTAATTTGGATACTGGCTCTGTGACCTGTACTTAGTTTTTCTTAGGGCTTCTCTATCTTGTTGATTTTCTCAAAGAACCAGTTCTTTTTTGTTGTTTGTTTGCTTTTAATACTTTGTATCACCCTCTTTGTTTCTAATTGGTTAATTTCAGCCTTGAGTTTGACTGTTTCCTACTGTCTACTCCTCTTCATTGTGTTTGCATCTTTCTGTTCTAGAGCTTTCAGGCATATTATTAAGTTGCTAGTATGGGATCTCTCCAATTTCTTTATGAAGACACACAGTGCTATGATTTTTTTCCCCTTAAGTATGCTTTTATTATGTCCCATAAGCTTGGGTATGCTGTGTCTTCATTTTCATTGAATTCTAGAAAGTTTCCAAGTTTTTTCTTTATCTCTTCTCTGACCAAGTTATCATTGAATAGAGAGTTGATCAGTTTCCATGAGTATGTAGGCTTTCTGTTGTTTTTATTGTTATTAAATTTCAGCCTAATCTGTGGATATCTGATAGAATGCATGGGGTTATTTCTATCTTTGTGTGTCTGTTGAGTCTTGTTTTGATTATATGGTTAGTATTGTAGATGGTCCCATGAGGTGCTGAGAAAAAGGTATATTCTCTTGTTTTGAGGTGAAGTGTTTTGTAGATATTTGTTCAATCCATTTGATTCACAACTTCTATTAGTTTCACCATGTCTTCTTTTAGTTTCTGTTTAGATAACCTGTCCATTGTTAAGAGTGGGGTGTTGAAGACTCCCACTGCTAATGCTCGATGTTCAATTTGTGTTTTGAGTTTTAATATTTTTTTTTTAAATTGATGTGGGTGCCCTTGCATATAGGCCATAGATTTTCAGAATTGAAATTTCCTCTTGGTGAATTTTTCCTTTGATGTATTTGGAGTATGAAGTGTTCTTCCCTATTTTGCTTGATAATTTTTGTTTAAAGTATAACATTTTTCATATTGGAATGGCTTCTTCAGCTTGGTTTTTATGATCATTTGCTTGGAAAAATTTTTCCAGCCCTTTACTTTAAGGTATTGTCTTCTTTGTCACAATTTTTTTTTAATGCAGCAAAATGCTGGATTCTGTTTGTGTATTCTGTTAGCCCTGTCTTACTATTGGAAAATTGTGTCCATTGATTTTTTAATGTTAGGGGTGGCATTATGAGTCTGAGTCTCTTCTTTTGGTTTTGTTGTGAGATGTTTAACTTCTTGTGTTTTCTTGAATGTGGTTACCTTCCTTGTGTTGGAGTTTTGTTGTTTTGTTTTTTAGTATACTCTGTAGGGCTGGATTAATGCAAATATATTGTTTAAATTTGGTTTGTCATGCAATGTTTTAAAGTCTCCATCTGTGGTGATTGAGATTTTTGATGAATATTGTAACCTGGGCTAGCATATGTGTTCTCTTAGGGGCTGAATGACATGTATCCAAGATCATCTGGCTCTTAGAGTTTTTGTTGAGAAATCTGGTGTAATTCTGGTAGATCTGCCTTTATATTTTAGTTGGCCATTTTCCTTTACAATTTTTTCCTTCTTTGCTCTTTTCATTTAGTGTTTTCATTATTATGTGATGAAAAAATTTTCTTTTCTAGTTCGATCTATTTGGTGTTCTGTAGGCTTATTATACATTTATGGACATTTTTCTTTAGGTTAAGGAGGTTTTTGTCTATGATTCTTTTGAATTTTTTTTGGTATTAGAGCTGGGATGCTTCATCTCTTCTATTCTTATTATTCTTAGGTTTGATCTTTTCATTTTTCTCTGAATTTTCTGGATGTTTTTGGTTTAGGAGCTTTTAACACTTTGTATAGTATAACACATTCTTTGATATATGTGCTAATATCTTATATGGTGTCTTTGAAACCTGAGATTATTTCTTTTTTCTCTGGTATTCTGTTAGTGATGCTTGGTAGTATTTGTAGCTCCTGGTCACCTTTTTAGTTGTCTATCTCCAGGGTTGCCTCAATTTGTGATTTTTTTTGTCGGTTTTTTTTTTTTCCATTTTTAGTTCTTAGAATATTTTCTCCAATTCTTCACCAACTTGATTGTATTTTTCCTGTATTTATTTAAGTGATTTATTTATTTCTTTTTCAAGGGCTTCTACCTGTTTGCCTGTGATATTCTGTAATTCTTTAAGGGAGTTATTTATATCCTTCATAACGGCCTCTATCATCTTCATGAGATTTTAGGTCAGAATCTTGCTTTTCAGGTATGTTAGGTTATCTAGAGCTTGCTGTGGTGGGAGAAGTAGGTTCTGATGATGCTGAATTACAATGGCTCCTGTTGTTTTTTTTCTTGTAAACACCTCTCACCAACTGGTTGTTTCTGGTGTTAACTAGTGTGGGTGTCTCTGACTGAAGCCAGCCTTCATGGAGGCAGGTAGAGCTCTGTGATGTGGGTTAGAGCAGGCCTCTTGTAAGGCATACAGTGATGTCTTTGTTAAGGAGGAGCTGCCTATGTCCCCTGTTAGTGCAGGCCTCCTGTGTCCCTAGTTAGAACAATTATCATGTGTTCCTGGTTAGAACAGACTGACCTATATGCCTACTTAAGGCAAACCTCCTGACAAACTTGCAGGTTGTGGGGTGTAGGAGGGGTGCAGCCTTGCTAATCTGGCTGAAGTGGAGGAACAGACCATAAGCCAGGAATTGATGTTAAAAACATCATTTTACTTCTTTTAATTGTGCATTCTTAAGATTAGAAAAATAAATAATAGAATATCTTTTGTGTTTTTGAGTGAAATATAAAGGAAACATTCTGGTCATTATGCTGGCTAGATGGAAAACGTGAGTGGGTTTCTAACTTTCAGGTTTTCCAACCAGCAAAAATGCAAAACCAAAGAATAAATCAGGTAAGGATTACATCTAATGTGCTACCAGACAATTGTTTTTCATGGCATTTTGTTTTTTGCTAAGAATTCAAAATATTATGTAGAAGGTTGGCAGACCATCCTGGGTAGAACATGGATGCAAATATTTTCTTTTAGAAGCTAATGAATATTCTAGACTTTGTACAGCTCACAGGCAATATTTCAATTTTGCAGTCTTTGTTCTTTTTATATAATGTTTATTTTAGGATACTGAGAACATTCAAAGTGTTATCTACACAACATTTCAGGATTCTAGAAGGAAGCCCATACCTAACAAGCCATTACTCTACATTCTGGGTTCCTTTAAGCTCATGAGATCTGCTTAGCTGCTTTCTCATGCTATAGATTTTTCTTTTCTTGATATTGTATGTAAATAGACCTGGGTAGTTTGCACCCTCCCTGTTTATTTTCTATTGCCACAATAATGCCCAGGAGCACCCCTGTTTCATGGTATGCCAGTATAATTTGTTATTTTGGAGAATCCCAGATTTTGGCTATCAGAATGAAAATCCTGGAAGGAAACAGTGAAATTGATTCATAACATTGGTTTGTGTAAAGATTACTTGGGTAAGACTTGAAAAGCATGGAGAAAAAGAGAAAAATAGAGAAACAAAAATAGCAGAAAGCAAAAGTAATCTAACTTTAAAATTGACAAATACACTTTTCAAAAAAAATACATATGCTGAACAGGTATAAAAATGCTGATATTAGGAAACAGAAATCAAACACATAATCAAATATGATCTCATAGTTACTAGTGTGTCAAAACAAATGCTAACAAATGCTACTGGGAATGTCAAGAAAAGAAAGAGTAAACTGTTGGCTCAAATAGAAATTATTACAATGGTACAAAAACTACACAATGACTTTGTGATATAACATGCACAACCATGAGCAGAGAGAAAATTAGTTTACTCAGGCCTACACTGCTATATTTATTGTGACACTGTTGACAATACTCAAAACTTGGCAATCTTGGATAAAAAATGTGGGGTATATGTGTGACAGACAAAAATTCAGCTGCAAAGAATGATGGAATTTTGTGTTCTGCAACATGGTACATGATTTTATTACATTGAGTGAAAATAGCTGACATTGGAAGATAAATATTGAATAGTTTGATTTGTTTGTAGAACCTACCTTTGTTCTCATAGAAAAGTAAGTAGAAAAGAAGTTCCAAGAGGCTAAGTGATATGGGAGAGATCAGTAAGTTTCACGAAGTGGAAACAATAACTTCCAGTGTTTTGCTGCATTGTGGGATGACTATAGTTATCAATAATGTAATTTTATTCTAAAAATCCATAGAAAAGAGGCCATTAAATTTTATCAATACAAAATGATAAATGTCTGAAATGATAAACTTGTTAGTTGTTCTTATTTGATCTATAAGTATATAATAAATACATGCATTTGCTAGTAAAATATCAAACTGTGTATCACAAGTATGTGCAATTTTTAACTGATCTGTTAAATTAGATCTTAAGGAACAACAACATCTGGCACCTGGCACCCAGTGTGGTCATAATCCTTGTCTTATGACTGCTTGAGAACCGCCTTTTCTGGGGGCTCATTTTGCCTGTTCCTACAAGGACTGTGCTCATAGTTTGACCTGATCTTCCATTCTCCTTGTGGCACTGCTGTTGTGCCCCCTTTGGTTGCTTCTTCAGTGAGTTGGCCCCTTAGTGCTTTATGTTGTGGGTCTCATGAATGTGAGCATGTGGACCTTATTTATGTCTTTTTTGTCTTTTCTGTCTGTCTGCACCAGTGACCTTGTGTTTGGTCTCTGTTCAGGTCTAGGGTGAGCATGTGGTAGCAATCTTTTCATTTTCCTTTGTCTTTGGGTGAGTGTGCTGTGGTGAACCTATAGTGGTCATCTTTTTTTAAATCTTTGTCTTTGGGTGAGGGTACTACAGTGAACTTATTACAGTGTGGAGTCTGTGTCATTGATTCTGTGCCTCTTACCTCCAAGACCCAGTGCCAGGTAGGGTCAGGTGGCAAAGAGTCCAAGGCACAGGGAATGGAATGCTGACATGATCAGAAAGCAGAGAACTAGACCAGAAGCAAGACAATACCCACCTTGAAAGACTTGTTTCCAACCTGGTCCAGATCCCAATTTACAGCCACACACTGGGCCTAAGCATTCCAAGTATGAGCTATGGGGGACACTTCATAACAATGAGTTTTCCATTGAAGAATGCAGAACAACACAAAACCTCATGAGGAAATTGGACATAAAGCTTGACTCTAACATTGATAGAGCAGGGAATGGATAGGACCTTGCATAGGCTTATTCCAGTCTTTGTGTGGACATTATCTAAAGAATAAATAGAAACCTATATCACTTCTGCCTTAAATTGATGGGTTATGTATCATATGTTTTCTATGGAAGAGGACATTGGCATCATAAAGGAAGGCTCATCATTTCAACAGGAAAACAAATCTTCCGATTGGAATGCATGTTCACTACAATCATCAGTGGTGCTGGAGTTTTTATAGTTAGCAAGTGTTTACTTTATTTCCTTGAACAGTGAGAGGTTTGTTTCCCAAAGCAATCAGCCTTTATTTAAAGTCTCTAAAAGTTGGTGCAAAGCCTAGAAGATTCATTGCCCTAGCAGAACTCATGTCCTGCTTTGTGTTTCTCAGTTTTGCTGAGCCTCCATCCATCTCTGACCTGATCATTGAAAGCATTTATTCTTTAGTCTGTGTTTGCATGTAAGCATGTAGCCTCCCTGTCAGGAAGGCTAGAGTAATGCTGGCCCCATAGACAAAAGACTCGAGATGGCATCTGAAGCGAGCAGTGAACAGAAATAAATAGGAAATTAGTTTAAGACTTGCCTCTCTTGGTATTTTATCATAATTGTGTGTATATTATTCTCTGTCTTGACAAGCTCTCTGAACTACTCAGGAAAAACTCAAATTTAGTTAATTTTGTATCCTCATATAAATATCATAACGAACTACCATGTAATTGTTTCAGATTTCTTTGTAAATTGCCTAATTGCCTCTCATGTTTTAAAGTGTGAACTCTGTGTCGGGATTCAAATCCCTGGCCTACCTACTTATCATTGTATGTTTTAGGACCAGCTTCTTAACATTTCCGGAACCTTTGTTTTTCCTGTTTCTAATGAGCATTAAGAATTCATTTCCTGGGTTTTGAATAAATTAATATGCAGAAATTACTTAGAAAATAGGATGGGGCTAGAGAGTCATCTTAGCACTTAAGCACATATACTGTTTCTGGAAAGGACCCAAATTTTATTCTCTATATTGGGAAGCTCATAACCAACTTCAAATCCAGATTCAAGGGATCTTCCGGTCTCTTCTGAAACCTTTACTCACTTGCACCTACATACCTACATGCGCTCAAGCACACACACACACACACACACACACACACACACACACACACACACACTGGGCAGGGAGAAAGACAGAGATAAAGAGACTGGGGGGAGATTTAGTTAAATATTTAGAACCTACATGATAAAGGGAGAGAACCAATTCCTTCAATGTCCCCCTTATCTCCACATGGGTCCTATGGCAACTGTATGACCAACACACTCTGCATTTTTATTAACAATGTTTCCTTGTTGCTGCTGGTTCTCTCTCTCTCTCCGTCTCTCTGTCTCTCTGTCTCTCTGTCTCTCTGTCTCTCTCTGTCTCTCTCTGTCTCTCTGTCTCTCTGTCTCTCTGTCTCTCCGTCTCTCTGTCTCTCTGTCTCTCTGTCTCTCTGTCTCTCTCTGTCTCTCTCTGTCTCTCTCTCTCTCTCTCTCTCTCTCTCTCTGTCTCTCTCTCTCTCTCTGTGTGTGTGTGTGTGTGTGTGTGTGTGTGTGTGTGTGGTTTCTGTCTGTTGAGAAGAGAAATTTTGTTGATGAGTGATGAGGAGGAACACACTTAACTGTGCATATGAGGACAAATATTAATAGAAGTTTTATATAAAATGCATAGTCAATTGAGTAAAGCTGAGATCAGGTGGTCCTCCCTAGGGAATAACACACCAATTGGTTGTCCCATGTCAAACAGTCAGCCTTGAAATCATCTATATAAGTTACATTACATGGATTTAATAATTTCTATTTAAGAATATAAATATATGGACAAATGCACATATATACTCAATAGCATTAATTAATGAAAAAAAGAGACCATCAATTTGAAGGAGAGGAAGAAGTATCTGGGAGGACTAGGCGCAAAGCAGGGAAGGGAAAACTAATTAAACTATAATATTTAAAATAAGGAATGGACTGAAAAAAAATTTCAGGAGGGGGTGAAAACATGAAGTTAAATGGGTAGGAGCTGAGATAGGACTGAGAAAGGACAAGGAGAGGGACAGGAATGGATTCGATCAGACCGTATTGTATAAAACACTTAAAGAAGAAAAATTTAAATTTGTTTTAAACAGAGATGATATTACAACTTAGGGAAATAATTTTCGTTTCGAGAAAACTCTTTAAAGTGAATTGTGATTTATGCTGTTTGGACTTGGACTAAATTCTTATCACTATTATTATTTGTGTGGTGTTATTTAATTGTTTTTTATCAGTTGCGTGGGCAGGCAACCATATAATTACTTCAAAATAGAGAGAATCACTGTCCGAGATTCTTTATCCATGTATGCTATGTTAAAATACCTTTCTGTGCACCATCTATCTACTCGTGAACTTCTTTTTATGGCCATATGGATTTTAAAGAAAAAAGTTTAGACATGATCAGAATCAGGCTTTTTTTTTTTTTTTTCTTTACTATCCAACAATCAAAATAAAACATGGCCTAGATCTTGGAGTGCTGATTGACAAGTTACAATTTAGTGATTATGAAGCAGACAAACAAGCAAGAATAGAACCAGAGTTACAGTGGCAGGGAATTCTGTTCATCAGTTGACAATGACTGTGCTGTGCGATGCTCTGAACCAGGGCCACAGAGAATCCCTGGATCATCTACAGCTTCACTTGCTTTAAAGAAGTCGGGCAGATATTTGGCATTGACTAAAAGGGGGAAGAAGTTATTTTTATAATACCAGATAATAGCTTGAAATCCAAGAGTTGCTAGACAAATGCAGGGAACTAAGCCATCTTACTTTAATGTGAGAACTGGCGCATCTTTAAACCTTTGGCAGAAAAATAACTTTTAGGGCTTCTCTTTCTATTCTATCCTCTTTTGTTTGCCCACAGAATCTCTGTATTATCCTCATATTGTTTTGTGTCTCACATCAATACCCTAGTTCATATTTACCAGTAATTTTCACATGCTTTCTCCAAGGTAAGACAGGCTGCCAGCATCCTTCCCTCCCCTCTGTGTGAGGGGAGGCTCACCACTCCTGGGCTATACTGAATACCAGAGCCACTCTGGCAGGTTCCTCCTTGAGTTTTGTGTCTTTTGTTTGTTTCTGAGATTATTTCATAACTTTAGAAACCAATATTTCTCCACTGAAGGAATTAAGGCACCACCTAAGTTGAAACAGGGATAATAGTACTCTTTGGTGTTTTGAACACAAGGAGATAATTTTTTTTTCTATCTCAAGTCATATAAAGTGCATGTATTTAGGATCTTAAAGATTGAAAATGTACTATTAGGCAGAAAAACCCATGGGGGCATGTGTATTAGTGCCCATGGAGGTTAAAAGAATACCCTGGGGCTAAAGCTGGCAACTCTGATACATTGGATGTGCTTGATAGGAACAGAACCCTGTTTTTTTTCCCCCAGAGCATCAAGGATTCTTAACAGCTAGACATCTCTCCTGCTCTCATTATGTATTTCTTGAATGGACCAACAGTGCAAGATCCTACCCTATGTCTATCCCTCGTTTCATTGTTTCAGTTAATTTTATATGAAGCAAAGGTCTTCATTTATTGAACAAAAATTTTTTAAAAATTTGATTAAGTTTACACACACATAATATGGAATATATGCGTACATAATTTTCTTATTTTGCTTGAAGTCATATTTATCCTCTTGCATAATGGCAAGTAGTTTATGAAAATCAAAGAAGAAATGACTCTACCAAGATTTCAGTGTTCTTTACTTGTATTTTAAAGAAAAATTGTTAATTTCAGATTTAACTTCAGATTGTTAAGTCTGCTTTCAAAATGAACTTGCTTTCAAAAATATTCATCATCATCATTGTCGTTGTCGTTGTTGTCATTGTCATTGTTGTGTGTATGTCTGTGTGTTTGTGTGATGGTGATGTCTCTCATGGCTATGTGAGTGCAAGCACATATAGGCAGAGCCAGTGGATAACTTTCAGGAGTCGATTTTTCCCTTTGCCTCTAAATTAGGATCAGACTCAGGTCTTGCAGCTTGTGAGGCAAGAACTCTTCTCCACTGAGCCATTGCCGAATCCTTTAATTTGATTCTGTGCAAGATTTTTATTTAAAAAGTAGCTGCCTCCTCGTTTTCAACGTGTCTGATTGCCAGCATGTTTAAAGCAATTTTCACAAACAGGCAAGAAAAAATGTTAAAAGAGAAAGGAGAAACAATATTGTTTGAAAAACGTGGGTGGTAGAAATATTTCCCACCATTTTTAATTGGGAATCTTCAGCAATCATCAGATTTCTTCTCGACTGAAAATCTCCCTGTTGCTTAGAGAAGGTTCTGGGCAGTTGGGTAGCACTACTATTGTAGTTCTTTTGTTTTCATGAATGTTTCAAAAAGTAAATAACAAAATGCTTTAGGCTTTCTATGAACACCTGTAATTCTAACACTTGGGATGGATGCAAAGTCAGGAAAGTTAGGCGTTCAAAGTCATCCTTGGTAGATAACAAGTTCCAGGCCAGGCTGGGATACATAGGACTCTGTCTCAAAACAAGGCAAACCACAAAACAAAATTATGGAGAAATTAACAGAGTTAAGTTTTCTTTCTATAGTCTGAAAGATGTGAGTCATCATGAGGCTAGTTTAATTGAGGAGAAAGAATATTCTAAAAGCTTTAAAATTTATAAATTTGATCTTAGCTCATACACTACCATTTTATCCTACTGCACATAGACACCAATGAAATATATGAAAATCAGGGAGCTTCCTGTATATCATCAGAAGGACAGTCCTCTGTGTCCTGCTTAGCCACATAATAATGCTCATGTATTGACAGTAATCTCAGTGTACATAAGTGATTTTGCATCTGGCCTATCACATTGCTCCCGAGAATGCGCATTTTACATGGCCATGTATTATTTAGTAGTTGTTATTCCATGGAAGAGACTCACCTCTTCCAGAGATGAAAAGAGTTCAGAGAAGAGGTCACACCAAAATGGTTTATGCATTAATGATGGCCCTTTACCATCTTCATTTAGATTGTTTGTGAAATATTTAGGGAGGGAGGTGTAATAGACTCACTTGTTAATTAACAGATGGAGCTAATGTGGTCGTGGCTGTCTTGTCAGGAGGTCAGGTCAGGGGAAGATGACTCATCTTTGTAAGGCAGTGAAAAAGTTCTTAGGCTCTGGTGCAGGTGTTAAGTTGCCTCTGAGGATGTGAAGTGCAAGTTATTGAGGATACTTTCATTTGTACATTATTCACCACAGTCTTTGCAGACATGAGATGGTGTGCAGTGTGTGTATGAAGTCTCTTTGTCAAATGGAGACCATGAACATAATAGCACATAGACACCACAGAGCACTTTGATCCACACAGCACTTTCAGATTTGAAGCTATAGCAACACCGGAGGTGTAACACAACAGAAACCTCCTCTCCCTGTTAGAGCCGGAGAACAAGATTTTAATATAGAGTTTCTAATTTATCACGTTTTTCTTTAAAAGATTTTGGCTATGTGTGCCTCAGCTTTAAGTTATTGTAATTTGCATATCTCTTCCTTCCTGCACTGCCACAAGGATAAAGATGACAGGCATGAAAGATAGAAATGGGGAAAATAAAATGTCATCTGAACTGCACTGAACGTTTTTAGAAAAAAAAATTACATCAGATAAGAGACAGCCTAGCAGTCTGCAAGTTATATTACCATAATGGAAGTAGAATATGTTTATGCACATGTGTGTGTGTGTGTGTGTGTGTGTGTGTGTGTGTGTGTGAGAGAGAGAGAGAGAGAGAGAGAGAGAGAGAGAGAGAGAGAGAGAGAGAGAATGATTTTGATTTGCTCACAGTTGGTTGAAGATAGATTGGCAGTAACAGCTGCCACCAAGTGTCAACAATCAAGCACAATGAAGTGTGGCACCTCCCATCCCCCTTCAACTGTTTTTCATTCAAATGAGTTATGAGTTCTCACTGTGAAGAATCACTCTTATTTTTAAAAAAAATCAGAAGTTGAGTTGTGAGAATTGGGGAATATCCACCTGGCAGGGAAATTTTCATGCTTTACAAAAAAAAAAAAAAAAGTGAATGAATAGATTACATTAGATCAATCAAAGTCACTAGAAAATGTTAAATTGGAGGGGGGGAAATCAGTGAGAAAAAAACCCCAAAAGCAATCCAGTTGAACCCATTAATGAGGATGAGTGTCGATTTTTCTTGGTTCAAGGACTCTGCCACAATGGGTTAGAACACCAAGCACCCTATCAGAAATGCACAGGGTAACTACAGAGAGCCAGGGCCCCACTCTACCACCAACATCAAAGCCTCCTCAGAGGGAAAAAAGGCTCTGTTACTTGTAGCTTAATCCAACATTACACACTTCTTTCAAACATCAAAAATGCTGCACAGCCTTGGATGGCGGGGTATTCTCACTACTAATCCAGCCTTAATTATAAAAATTTTATACTCCCTCAGTTCCCTGGCCCCCTGTCCTGCCAAGTGCACCGCTGGATGGGAGACGTATAAAGAAGAGGAGAGAGGAAAATTAAGTCTACGACTCTGAAAAATAGAATCTCTCTTTACTCTGTGGTCATAGCTGACCAGTATTCTCTAGAAACAGTATGTAAAATGAATTCCTAGACCTACTAACAGAACCTCAAAGTGTCCCCATGTTTTGCAAAAGTATTCTTCCCTTTTCCTTACTGCTTTCCGTAGGTCTGTAACTTCTGATTTCTCTGTGGAATCTTAAGTAGGTACGAGGCCCCCATACCACTTCAGGCTACTTGTCTCAAAAGATAAAGGCTATATATTTCTTTTCAACTAGGTTTTATCCACAAACATTGATTTGTGGTCTTTCTGTGCCCTTGGGTCTAAAAGTGCATGTTGTCGGTACTTGAACTTGAATGATGTCAGTCTATTGCATTAAATAAGTTGCCCCAAGTATAAAGTAAATGAATTAGCTGGAGAAATTATCAAGAATATCATAAGTTTATCGCTTCTCATCTTTATTCTAACAATGACCAAAGACTGTTGTTTTTCTTCCAATAACATCTCTATAAACGTTTGCAGACAAGTAACATGTATCTCCTTCTGTGGCTCTAGCCCAAACATGTCCATTGCTAAATGTCTGCCTTATTTCCAAACCTCTTATCAGTTCACTGCCTTGCCTTTGTATCTAACTCCAATTTGCCTTTCTTTTAAACACACGATAGTTCCAACAGAACCCAGCATTCTGTAGCTTAGATGTGCAACTTAAATCAGGAAATCTTTTTGCATTCTTCATAGAATTGGAAAAATGCATTGAATTTTCTTAATTTTTATTGTAGATGCTTTAACTCTGATAAATATATTGCTCACTCTCTGGCAGCAAAATCTTCAGGAGTGTGTAACACTGCCATTCTGTAAACAGCCGACCCTGCCATCTAACTATTTGTATGAGATTGCTAGTATTTCCTCTGTGCATTAAAGATATTCTTTATCGGCATGTCTTTTCAACAATAACCATGGCTACATTTCTTTTTGTTGATTGTGAGCATATTTAATAATATTGGGTGGTTTGTTGGGTAGTGTTTCCCTTTTAAAGCCCATCAGTGGACCATGGGTTGGAAAAGGCAATTATATAGATTTTATTTTCAAGCTTGACATTAGTCCTTCAGCAATTATCTTGGTGCCCCAAAGATCTGAAACAATAGGCTATCCATCTTTTAGTAGTTTGCCCTAATCCGTGTAGCTCTGGTTTCTCTATGAATGTCACCCACTGCTTTTGAAGAGAGGACAGGTGTTAACTGACAGCTGCACTAGGTCTCTTGGCAACCTCCCAGCAATGAAGATGCCCCAAGTAGCCTCTCCCCTGGCTTGATCCCTGAGTCTCACTTCCTCCATAGACCTTAGGCAGGCTCCAGTTCCGAGGGGGAAAAATTTATGATCCAAATTATTATTTATGAATAAATACTCTTAATTTGGTAATTTCTTAGAGGGTAGCACCTGAATTTCATGTATAAATTCTTCATGAAAAGTTCTATATTTGAATATACTCCCTCCATTCCCCTCTCTCTTTCTTTATTGGATATATTTATTTATATTTCAAATGTTACCCCTTTTCCAAGTTTCCCTCCATAACTACCCTATCCCATTCCCCCTCTTCCTGCTTCTATGAGAGTGCTCTCCCACCCACCCATCCCTTCTTACCTCCCCTCCTTGACATTTCCCTACACTGGGGCATTAAGTCTTCAGAGGACCAAGGGCTTCTCCTCCCACTGATGCCCAACAAGGCCATCCTCAGCTACATCTGCAGCTGGAGCCATGTGTCTGTCCACATGTACCCTTTGGATAGAAGTTTAGTCCCTGGGAGCTCTGGTTGCTTGTTGCTCCTATGGTTTTGCAAACCCCTTCAGTTCCTTTAATTCTTTCTCTAACTCCTCCATTGGGAACGCTCTTCTCAGTTCAATAGTTGGCTGTGAGGATCCCACCTCTGTATTTGTCATGATCTGGCAGAACTTCTCAGGAGACAGCTATATCAGGCTCCTGTCAGCATGCACTTCTTGACATCAGCAATATTTTCTGGGTTTGGTGGTTGTATATGGGCTGGATCTCAAGGTGGGGCAGTCTCTGGATGGCCTTTTCTTCAGCCTTTGCTTCAAACCTTGTCTCTGTATTTCCTCCTATGAATATTTTTGTTCCTTCTTCTAAGGACTGAAGCATGTGCACTTTGGTCTTCCTTCTTTAATTTTATGTGGTCTGTGAATTGTATCTTGGGTAATCTGAGCTTTTGGCCTAATCTCCACTTATCAGTGAGTTCATACCATGTGTGTGGGTTTCTTTCTTTCTTTCTTTCTTTTGTTATTTTTGTGATTGGGTAACTTTACTTAGGATGATATTTTCTGGTTCTATTAATTTGCCTAAAAATTTCAT
This sequence comes from Micromys minutus, assembly GCF_963924665.1. Classification (NCBI taxonomy): domain Eukaryota; kingdom Metazoa; phylum Chordata; class Mammalia; order Rodentia; family Muridae; genus Micromys; species Micromys minutus. The sequence goes on along the minus strand of NC_137973.1, from coordinate 61,352,452 downwards.
GAAGTCATTGTTTTTAACAGCTGAGCAGTACTCCATTGTGTAAATGTGCCACATTTTCTGTATCCAGTTCTGTGTTGAAGGACATTTGGGTTTTTTTCCAGCTTCTGTCTATTATAAACAAGGCTGCTATGAACATAGTGGCACAAGTGTCCTTGTTATAGGTTGGAGCATCTTTTGGGTATATGCCCAGGAGTGGTATGAATGCTTTAACAGTATTTTAATATATGTAGCTGCTTCAGACAGTAGGTGAGAAAAAATACTTTTCAGTTTGACTCATGATGCAGGTCCAATTCATTTTTTAAAAAGCCTTTGTAGCCTGAATATTCTCAACCTTATTTTTCTGTGTGTTCAGAGATTGAAGGACTAGGTGCTTGGCATAAACAGTACAATAAACACTAAACACCAAGTTATACTCAAGTATGTGTGTGACAGCCAGGTTACACAACAGAGGTGACTCTTCAATTCTCTTCCCAAAGTTCTGCAACTGAAGCATCCATTGTTTCTAACCTTAACTCAACTATTCAAGTACAAGTACCAAACTCATCAAACTACCATGTACACACACATAAACAACCAATATACATATACACATAACACACATACAAACATACATATATACATATACATGCATACAGACATTCACACATATATATACATATACGTTCACACATACACAAAATATGCACACTCTCATACATATACACTTATACACATACACACAAAACCACACACATACACTCATACATATACATACAAATACACACATACAAACAGACACATACATACATATTCACAAATACACACACTCACATACATATATACATAAACATAACACACCTACATATATAGGTATGCACGTAAACACAAAACACACACATATACACACACTCACCCATATATATACATACACATTCACACAACATAAACACACTCACACACATACACACACACTCATACACACACATAAACACACTCTCACACACATATATATACACATACTCACACACAAATACACACACATACACACACTCACACATATATACAGGCATATATATATACACATATACACACACTTACACACACATGCACATGAAGTTTGCACCAACTCATGTATCCCTCTGACTCTCCTGCTGTTGTTTTCATTCAAACACAGCCCATGTGTTTGCTTTCAAGCTCTTTGGCATCTTTTGTCTTTGTCACTCAGTCATAGCTGCAGGTGATACTTGTAATGGGTATAATCAGCCCTATATACATTTGTGTTGCTCACAAATAACTTCAAGGGCCACTAATGTCTAGCGTGCTACATTCCCAGGACAAGGCTATGTGTGGACACAGTTTAGGGATTCTAAGTTATTTATTTAACAGATTTATACATGTTCTTTATGACTTTCAGTTTATGTTCTTTCCCTTAAATTCTTAGAGTTCAAAAGCTAATAAAAAACATGGCAGAAAATATGGTTGCTTTCTTTTTTTAAAAAAATGCTCCCATGAAAAATTATTTAAAATTCTTCTAGCTTGCAAACATCCATTTGGCTGCTGAGTGGAATGAAAAGCCAACACGGTTTAGTTAGCGACTGAAATGTTCTCATATTTATTTGATCTGTGGGATCAGCTTTGCAGTTCTGGATGACTTTAAACAACTTCATGGAAGTCATTTTGCAGGAAATTGCAAATTATTCTGCATCAACTCGCTTTGTCTCCTATTCTGTGGTCCAAAGCTTAAAGGGCAGCAAGCTCCTTTCTTGTCCTGGGACTGTTGTAAATTGATTTGGTGGAGGGGGAAGCCGAGAGCCAGGAGGACTGGCTTTCCACCATTGCATTTAAATTCTTCTTCACATGTGAAGATCTGTTCCAACAATGAATGTTCTCAGTGGAAAAGCCTTTTCTTTTATTCTGAAGTCAGTTTTCTCTAGCATCTATTTAGACACAGTTTTAAAAAAAATCTCAAAACTGTTTTTTTTCATATAATCATGTCATGATTTATGCATTAGTTACAGTGCACACATGTTTTCTAGAAATTATAGCAATATCCTCTATTGTTTTCCTAACACTTGTTTCAGGGAATATTAAATTAATCTTCTAAAAGGAACCTCAAGTACCTGTGTTTCTTGTCTGTGATTATACTCATAGCAGAGGCCTAGAGTCTTAGAAAGAAAAAAAGTGGAAACTTAAAAGAGCACACATCATGCCCTTGCTACAGTTGGCCAGAAATAATAGCTGAAGGCGGTAGAAGCATGTGGAGATGTATTTTTCCCAAAGCTTTGTTGGAGGTACAGAAGAAATAGTCTAGACATGATGTTGGATTAAGAACTAACAACAAGAAGTTAGTGGATTACAATGGCGGGAAAGAATAATCCCCGGTGTACTTTGTCGGGCTTCCCTGGCATGTCAAATGTCAGCTCTTTCTTCTGTGCATTTTCCGAAGACAATCACGTTGTTGATAGTTCAGCTCTGTGCCTTTGCAACGCTGCTTTGTTGGAACTGGTCTGCCTCTGGCACATGGAGGCAGGGCCCGAGCTGAGAAGCAGAGAGGAAATTCCAAGGCAGCTTTTCCAAAACTGTAATGTGTTTACATTTTTGTGTGGTTGAGACAAAAATCAGTCACTGCTGAGTTGAGAGGCACAGTCTAGATCACAGGCCACATGACATGGTACTGAAAACAATCAGATTACTGGACACTAGGAACAGGCCACACAAATGGGTACTGTGATCAAGTCATGGGGTGATGCCACCTTGAAACCTTTCTCTTTATGCTATTTTGTGAAAGTTGACACTCAGGTAGATCCTTCAGGTTAGTCATCTGACATTCTTGCATGATGGGAGAATCATATTTGCAGACTGTGTGTTCAATAGAACAGTAAGAGAGGACAAGGGGTAATTTTGTAGGGCTGCATTTTACAAACACTTGGGATATAGTGTCATCATCTTTACAAGAATAAACCTTATGTTACCACGTGCTTTTTAATGAGTTTTTTGTTTTACTTTATCCACACCATATGTGAAGAAAGAATAAAAAGTATTGGGCTTTCTGATAGAAGAAAGTTTGATATTGGACATAAAATATGATTTGATGGTGGGGGCTTTACAATACACCATAGCCCTAAACACATAGACATGGTGACAGACACTTCTTGCTTGTCTTTGGGAAACTAAGAGCATTGCTGGACAGTAAAACGCCAGCCCACTAAAGGACTGTGTTCCATTTTTTAGTCTCTTTTTTCCATTCTTTATTTTCTGCCCTAGGATGAAATATCCCGTTTTAACATGAAAGGTTCTAACCATTAGTAATCTTTAAATACTACATAATCTTTTAAAATGGAAAGTAAAGGCCACGTCTTTGATAATTACCTTGGTTGTTCTATGACCTCCCCCTTCAGTACGTGGGTAAGAGACAAGTGAATTTAGGGTGAGAGTGCACTCTGGCTGACCTGCACTACTCTCTGATCATGATCATTCTGCCTACTTATCTGCTTGTGGAATTCCACTGTTTGAAGGCCGTTCTTCATGTCCAAATGATATATAGATGTGTTGTACTTTTTGGGGAAAAAAGTGAGTGTTTTTCACTGAAAAGCTACTTGCATTCCTTCAGTCGTTGAAATGATTTGGGATATCCTTATTATTTATAGCTATATAGTTAATACCATAAATAAAAGCCACGCTATCATAGCTTTCCTTTTTCTCATTTGGCCATAATTTCATCAAAAACACTCTATTCTCTTGGGGAAAATAACACGCTTGTTATTTACTTTGCTCCACCTTGACATGTTGGCCTAAACTGCTTGAACCATTTGAAAATTTCCAAATATATGAAATGATACCCAATTATTTCCCTTCTGAAAACTGGTCTCAATGTTCTATCTCTCTCCTAACTCGAAGCCAATCAAAACTGCAAACTTAAATCTCGCATGATTATAGTCTTCATCAAGGAAGAAAAGCTGAGATAAGTTCAAAGACTGACAGCTGAGGAATTTCCTATAATGTGAAGATTTTAAATGTTGAAAATTATAGCCTCTCTTTGTATGGCTTCAGCTATACTGTTAAAAGAACTTCTTACTGATTTCATCAATAATTTCATGTTCTTAAGAATATAAACAGGCTGGCAACACCCAGTTCAATGTACTTTAAGTACAGAAAAAATACTTAATTTATTATACCATTTAAAAGTGATTTTACGGGGAGCCATCAAAGGTAAAAAGTACTAGCAGTAAGTGAGCACAGTTTGTGCTGGCAAGCCTGTCTGAGGTGCTTGGAGCAGATAAGGTAGAAAAAGAGCAGAACACCCAAAATACATAATCCAGTGTAGTCAGGGCAAATGGACCACTAAATAGGGTTTGAAACAAAGGAACTGAAGAAATATTTTTCATAATTTAATAGATGAGGTATAGACACGAGTTTGGACAACAAATGTAAAAGAAGAATTACTCGGGAAAGATTAAACCTGGTGAAAGGGAGGGACCGTGCAAGGAATGCCCAACAGTGGGGAGGGGAAATTTTTAGAGTCCACCTCCAGTAGAAAGACAGGGCATCAAGTGAAAAAAAAAAGGTGTTACCGTCCCACAGCCAAAAACTCTGAGCCAGGATTATGCCTATCTAAAAGAACTACAGGAAAAAATAGAGACGGAAGGAAAGGAGATCCAGTATCACGCCCAAAGTAAGATTCAGCTGAAGGCGATGCTCCAAGGCCTGTCACTATTACTGATGCTGTGGTGTGCTTACAGAAAGGTGCCTAGCATGGAGGCCCTCTGAGGGGTCCAACAAGCACCTGAAAGAGCCAGATACAGATATGTACACCTAACCAATGGGCAGAAGCTAAGGACCCCTAAGGTTAAATTAGGAAAAGGCTGAAAGAAGCTAAGCAGTAGGGCCACCCTGTAGGAAGACCAGCAATCTCAACTAACCCAAACCCTTGAGACATCTTAGACACTGAGTCACCAGCCTGGCAGCATACACTATTTGATCCAAAGCCCCCGATACATACATAGCAGAGAACTGTGTGGTCTGGCTTCAAAAGATGCACCTAACCTTTGAGAGACTTGAGACCCAGGGATTGGGGAGGCCTGACAGAGTGTGTAGGGATGTGGGGACTGTGGAATCCTCTCTGAAAGCAGGAGGAAGAATGAAAGGGATGAAGAACTGTTGGAAGGCACAACAGGAGGCAGATAACAACTGGACTATTAAAAAAGATTAAAAATATAATAATGTGGCTGGAGCCACGGTAGGGGAATGCCAGGGAGTTGAGATGGGTATGGGTGGGTGGGAGAGGGAGAATCCTCATAAAAGCAGAGGTATGGGAAAAGGGGGAACCGGGAAAAAGGATTTTATTTTAAATGTAAACACATAAAGTATCCAAGAAAAAAACAAAATTCATCAAATAATAATAATAATGAAAGATTAAGTATAATAATAAACAAACAAAATAAGAATAAGAATAACAAAATTCCTGGATAGCTCCAGGTTTTATGGTACCTTCTGTGGTGACTGGGCTCAAAGACAATGAGTTGAGGGCACATAAATGACCCTGTGTGGCCATACTTGCACAGCGAGAAGTCTAGATCAAGAACAAGTGTGAAGTCAAACAAAACACACAAAGCAGTCATAGGTTAGACAGTCCATGGGGGAGGACAGAAGACTCTGTCCCTTAACAAGCTGAGAATATGGAGGAAAACACTCAACTCTAGTTGATATACTTCACTCTAGATCTCTAAAATTATGAAAAGAGGGGCAGATGAAACATGGGGAGGGGTCCTAAGTTACCATATCACTCAGGAACTCCTCCATCCAACTGTTTCTGTCTTTACCTTACTTTTCTACCTAATATCTCTCACTATTTGCCATCAAAGATGTTCACATGATGTCTGTTTTTTTTTTTTTTGTCTGATCTGTCCTCATTAGGATTTATAATACAGAAGGTTCATTTAAAATGTTATTGTAATAACCCCAGCTCTCCAAACTAACTCATACTTGAGTAAACATTTTATATGACAAAACGTGGTTAATTTCTAGCTGGTTATATTAGACAGATGGAAACATATCTTTTAGAAATTACCATTGGTTTAACAAAGCAGCAGTCACAAACATCATGGAAGGCATATGGGCACAGACAAATGTATTTTCTAACTCACAGAAGTTAGAGCTGATTAGAGATCAAGCAACAGGTACAGATATGAAGGGGGCACGGGTGAGGCCTCTGCATAAAGTGGGTACTCATTGTCAGCTGAGAAAAAGGCACAATTTTACCAGAAGAGCAGGCAGAGGCATAGGAATGCACAGCGAAGAATGACGCCTTTCCAGAAATATGTCTGGCTTCATACCAAGGAGACGATGAACAGTAATTAGGGATTCTACATTACATTACTGTTCTCTGGAAAAAAGAAATGAATAAAACACTCACACAATGAGATTAAAAGAATACGATATTTCAGAAAGTCAGGAGTCAAGAATGTATACCCAAATATGAAAGGCAACATCTGATTTTTGGACCCAAATCTCATATCTTTGAGAAAACAACATATGGTTCATGAAAGTTCAATAGAAAAATACTGAGGAATTAAAAAGTAGGGTGAAAATATCAGTGCTTGGAAAATCCAAATTAGCAAAGCAGAAAATAATAAATTCTGTAAAATTCTTCATATATAGAAAATGGAGAAAGATTAGGAGGGGAAAGAGGTTTTAAATTAAGGGAAGTTAGATAAATATATGATGAAGAGCTAAGGCATAATGTACAGATAACAAGTATCCCAAGGAACAGTAAAGCAGATGGAAAGAAAAGACAGAGCAATGTTAGAAACTAGGAACGACTGAAGTAGATAATGAGCTGAGCTTCAAGACAAGTCTACCAACAGAGTACAGTATAGAGAATTCACGGCTTAGTGCTCATGTACAAAAAGAACAAGAATATTTTTATCATAAAAACCTGTAACATCAGTGATTTGAAAATATTATTGAAGGGTATATTAGGGTAGCTTGATTTATAGCTTACAACAGAAATGTTGACCTACAAGCATTGTGTTTAAGGACTAAATAAGCAATAGTAAAACAAGCAAAGTTAGTTCAGGTGAGGGCAGCTATACTTGTAAGAAGAAATAGAATAAAAGCAAAATATTCAAGGCAAGAATTTATAATTTTATCAAACAGCAGGACAAAATTCAAGACTTTACTGACAATATTGAAGAAAGTTAGGGAGCATGAAGAAGCAAAGTCCTTTAAAATTTTGGTCTCATGGAGATTTTATAGGATTTATTTTTTTAGCAACTATAACACAACAGGTTATTTTATTTTTACTGTATGTGTGTGTGTATGTGTGTGCATTTGTGTGTGTGTGTGTGTGTGTGTATTTATGTTCATCTGTGTGTAGACACCTGTGAGGGCCAAGAGATGGCATCAGATCCACTGAAACATGAATTGTGTCTCTCCTGGGATGGGCACTGGAAACCAGACCCCAGCCCTTCACTAACAGCAACAAGTTTTCCGAGCCACTACGCCATCTCTCTAGCCCCAGAAGTATATTTAAATAGTAGAAATTAAAGTTGTTGTGCAAAACATACCTTTTTTTCAAATATTAAAGGAAACTAACCATATGTCAGAAGATGAAAGGGTTCTTTAAAACACAAACATTTTGCAGAAATGAAAAAACAGAAATAAATGCAGAGATTGATTAATGCGTAGGTCTAGTGACTGAAGACCATGATGTAGGGGGTTCATAAAGCCCACACAGAGTCTTTGGCTAACTACCAACTAAGAAAGTCTTCGGTGATCCATGGTTCATGCAGAAGAAAAGACAGTGCTGGATTACGTCCAGTATAAAGTGTTCCCTGCTACTATATCCATGATTTAAGTCTTTCCATTCTTAATTATCTGCGGTCAAAAACTGTCCAAAAACATTAAATGGAGAATACCTTAATAAATATTTTAGAGGTTTTAAGTAATTATGGTGGTTTGATTCAGAATGTCCCCAGTAGACTCATTTGTTGGAATGCTTGATTCCTAGTTGGTGGAACTGTTTGGGGAGGATTAGGAGTTGTGGCCTTTTGGGAGAAGGCGTGCTATTGGATGTGGGATTTGAGGTTTCCAAAACCACATTCTAGCTCCACTGTGCTCTCTGCTGCCTGCTTGCAGTTTTTGATGTGAGCGATACCAAGATGTCTAAACTTCTGGAATCATGAACCTAACTATACACTTTTGTTAAATAAGTTTTCTTGTTTATGGTGTTTTATAATCACCATACAAATGTCCAAAAGCCAAAAGTAATCACTACAATAGCATTTGTTATAACACATGTTCGATTAATTATTGTCAACTCCTGCTATCCTTAATTAAAACTTCAACATAGAGACAAGTATATAGGAAAAATATTATGTGCAGGAGCGAATTTAATTTGTGGCTTCAGACATCATTTTCAGGTGTGTTTGAGAGTCTGTAATCCAGTGCAAAGAAAAGACTTGTCCATTTGATAATAAGAGGGATATATGTACCTAAGCCCTACCCTCTAGAGCAGGGTTTCTCAACCCTCCTAATATTGTAACATTTTAATACAGTTCATGACGTTGTGATGACCCCAGCCATAAATTTATTTTTATTATTAGTCCATAAATCTAATTGTGCTACTGTTTTAAATAGTGTGTAACTATCTGGGCTTTCTGATGGTTTCAAACGATTCCTCAGAATGGTTTGTTCAGCCCCGAAAGGGTTGCAACATACAGGTTGAGAACCACTGCTCTAGAGAAATACATGCTACTGGCATATGATAAACAATCATATGAGTAAATGAACAAAGGGAAAGAGAAGAGATATAAAGAGGTGGTGCGGGAAGCCTAGGTCACAAAGAGGCATGTATGAAGTAGGATGTTAAATTTGTTAAAAAAATAAACAGAAAGTAAATTAATGGATTTAAACAAAGAGAAAAATTATGTCTGAGAGGAATTTGATAGTTGGAGTAGATCAATCATCTATCAGTCCATCTATCATCTACTCATCTAGACAGTATAATTATACGAGAAAATGGTGAAGCAAGAAGATAATGAAGAAGTATTTATTGCTGTTAGGGTACATTTATATTATACAAGATGTAAAGTTGTCATTATCTGCTCTGTGTCAAAAATGATATGGCTATGCTAATTTAATGAATAATTTAATAGAAAGCTACCACAAAAAATACTTGGGAAAGTAAGACATTATGAAATAAACTACCTAAAACCTTTATATATACATATGATACACACACACACACACACACACACACACACACACACACACACACATATATATATATGAAGGAAGATACAAAATTAATTCATCATGTTAAAATTATAAACATTTAAAAGCATTAATAAAAATATTTTAAAGCTAGACACCAGAGAATCAAATAACCCTATTAAAAATGGGGTACAGAGCGAAACAAAACGTTCTCAGTGGAGGAATATCGAATGGCTGAGAAATATCTGATGAAGTGCTCGACATCTTTAGCCATCAGGGAAATGCAAATCAAAACAACCCTGAGATTCCACCTCACACCAGTCAGATTGGCCAAGATCCAAAACTCAGATGACAACAGATGCTGGCGAGGTTGCTGAGAAAGAGGAACACTTCTCCACTGTTGGTGGGGTTGCAAACTAATACAACCACTCTGGAAATCAGTCTGGCGATACCTCAGAAAATTGGACATAATACTACCTGAAGACCCAGCTATTCCACTTCTGGGCATATACCCCAGAGACACCTTAGTACACAACAAAGATATATGCACCACAATGTTCATAGCAGCTCTATTTATAATAGCCAGAAGCTGGAAAGAACCCAGATGTCCTTCAGAAGATGAATGGATACAAAAATTGTGGTACATTTACACAATGGAATACTACTCAGCCACAAGAAACAATGACTTGACCAAATTCTTAAGAAAATGGCTGCATCTAGAGAATATCATTCTGAGTGAGATAACCCAGTCACAAAAGAACAGACATAATATGCAGTCACTGATAATGGGATGCTAACCCCAGAGGCTCACACTGCCCCAGAAACAACTCACAGACTGTATGAAGTCCAAGAAATAAAGAAAACAAAACAAAACAAAACAAAAGAATCTCTATACAACGAGAAAACTTTTACTATTTCCAGGTTACACTTTGTTTTACATGTACTTTATGCTCATTGTAACTATTAAGTTTTCAATGCATACTATCAAACCTTTAAAAAAATCAAGTACTGACTAAAAAATATATTCATACAGTTTTATGTAAAAATTATTTTAAAGTCTGAAAAAAAGTACTGACAAAAATGTATTGTATAATTTTATGCAAAAAATGCTTAAAATCTGTACATTTATCTTTGATTTGTAAAATAAAGTTGTTAAAAATATTTTAAAGTAAATATATGGATGGGGAAGGGATTTCTAGATCAGAGTGCTAATAAAGTTTGAATGTCTCAGAGAGGGCAGAGGATGGCAGTAATCAGATTGTGCTATATGCACATAAGGAACTGCCAAATACGTTCAAACAAATTGGAATCAGCTTAGTAGCTGAAGAATTTCAGTAAAACCTCAGTCTATAAAATATTAGTGGAAGGAATGGATGCCTGTTCTAGTTCTACAACACAGATGATGTGCATTCAAACTAGAAAGACAAATGATTGCAATCCTCCATTGACTTGTTAGTCTACTGTGTAAAAGTTCTTTTGAAAGTTTATTCAAAGGAGCGCATACATATACACAGACACACAGACACACAGATACACAGAAACAAACAAGGACCCTACCCCAACACACAATCTTCCTTAAGAAACAGTATTTTCGTTTACAAATTACAGCTATTAAAAACATCTAGTTTTTAGAAATGAACATTTAAGGTGAGTGCTTTAATTAGTACATTGATTCTTTTTTTAAGGTATTAAACTAGTTTGTTTTCTAAACTTGCTGCTGAGTTACAAAATTTTTGCGCAAATTTTTATAACAGTTTGAAGCATTATGCTCAATCCTTACACAGCAAGAAAACTTTGACTAATTCTGGGTTACATCCTGTTTTACATGTACTTTATGCTCATTGTAACTAGTAAGACCTTAATGCACACTATCAAACCTTTGAAAAAAAAGAGCCAAGCACTGACAAAAATGTCTTTGTATACTTTAATGCAAAAATGCTTAAAATGTGTTCATTTATCTTTGGTTTTTAAAATAAATTTGTTCAAAAGAAACAAAATAAATTTCAACTATTTTGAAACACTTGAAAATGTATTAAGCTTTTATAAAACATTTAAATAAAAGTGTATCTGTTTGCTCATGTGTACAAACCTTGTGTTGAGAGACAATGTTTGAGTTCACTGTAGCAATTAAATACTGCAAGCTTCCACTATACACACACACACACACACACACACACACACACACACACACACTGATATTGGCAGTAATTATCTCTATAAAGAAGGATTGAATCGACCATGTGTGTTGTAAATATAACTTTTTCTCTCCTGAATTGCTTTACTATATATGATATTACTTACAAAATAAAAATAAACACATGTTTCTCCAGCTGGATTAACATATTTTAAATATATATTTAATTGAAAAGTTGGTCTTCAACAGTGACTCAAAAGTCCCTGAGAAATTCTTTAGACCAAGACACAAAGAGCAAGAACGGAGTTCATGACAGGGGAAAGCAGAGGTTGGATAGCAAACAGATTAATAATGCTTGAAGTTTAAGTTTAAATTTTTTCTTGTAAACTCATAGGTTAATGGTCTATTTTTATAGATAAAGGAAGTTAATCATTCATTTTATAGGTTGAGTGTAAATATCTCTTCATCAAAGGAATCTTAAACAATTTTTCCAAGACAGCAGACATCATTAATTACAAATATTTATTTCAGAAACAAGAAGAAAGTAAAAGCCCCTACAAATATCCAAAGAACAATTCTTCTGGAGAACTACATAAAAAAACATTTAGGATTCATGCTGTGGTCACCATGTGTTCTTAGGGATTCCTGGTTAAGTGTTGTGTTTGCAATAGGGTAATTCATGTGTAAAACAGTCAGATATGGTGTTTTATAAAGAATGGTAGTGTCATTGGCCTTTGTTCACAACTATAAACTATTAATGGATTTTTAAAACCATACCTTTTCTTTTCAAAACTAAGCAAATCATTGACAATTTGAAAAATTAAAAACAAATTGTAATCTTTCATAGCTCTTGAAGGACTTAGAAGGCAGTTTGTAAATGTAATCTGACAGTTTTTAAACTATGAACAATGCATACTTTATATAATTATCATAATAGTATATGTAGTAGTGCTTCATGTTCTAGATTTGATCATCTTCCTTATAATTAGCTAGTTTAATCTCTTTGAATAAATAATTGACTTGTTATACATGCTAGGTGTAAGTATGAATAAATAAAAGTAGACCTGGGGAAATTATAGCTTAAGCAACCATGGCTAGCCATTGTGCTAATTTGTGCAGTGTCTGCACACACCGAGAAGGATACACTGTCCCCACTTTAGAAGGCATAGGAAGGATCTCAAATGAGAACATGGCACTCAAGCTGAATGAGAAAGGTCAAGTAGTAGGCAGGCTCCTGGAGGTTCAAGTGCATTACAGTGATGAGAAAGGCTGTGTGGCAAGAGGCTGGGCTAGAGTGACGAGAACATGCCACGTTTGGATGCTGGAGAAGACCACGTGACAATACTAGAGAGAAGAGGGGTAATTTATGTAGACTCTAAAGTACATGAAGATACAATACACCACAGCACAGGTTGCCTTGGAAATGAATGCCATGATGAGATAAGAGAAACTGAGTCCAAGTGATTAGCCTAAGAAACTAGAAGCCAAGTAGTGTGGGTTGAGCTATAGGGATGAGAGAGGAGGAGAGGAGTGAAGAAAGAGGCTTAGCAAGAGGAAACCCAGGTAGAGGGTGCAGCTGCATGTACAGACGTGACTATTATGAACTGCTGCTTCTCTGAGGCAGCCAGAGAAGGAAGTAAACAAAGCAAAACATGAACTACTCATGCCAGTCAATAATTGGAGTAGGGGGAGCAAGTCAGCATGCAGATTTCTAATCATGCTACATGAATGCATGAAAATGTCACAATGAAACCCCACCCCAAGGCTCAGAAGTTAGCTGGAATTGTTATTTCCTTAGAGAGCAAATGTAATGACATTCTCTCCAATGGAATGACATTGGATCTACCAACCACACTCTGGGAAAGGTGTCATGCTCAGGAGTAATTGGCCAACACAAACAATATTCATGGTTTCTTTTTTTTTTTTTTCCTTTTCAATTTTTGGCTTTGTTTTCTTTTTCTTTTTAAAAAAGTATTTAATTAATCAAACATGATTGGGGGGAAATGAATGAAGTTGGATTGGGACTGAGGGTAGAACAGCCAGGAAGAGGTGGGAAAGGGAAGGAATATGAGCAAATGATATTTTAAAGAAACGAAAGAATTAAAAGTCTCAATGACATCCACTCTGTACAATAAATGCACACCAATAAAATTGATATTACAGACATGGATTTCTTATAGAAGCTTTTTTATGTAAAACTGTAGGAGGGCTGTCATAGAGTACAAGTCAAAGGGATATGCTGGTACATAATCTTGGCTTCTTGTAGCCTGATGAGGAGCTGAAGGTGGTGTATTAGGGCAGGAGAATAGCAAAGCAGATAACCTGTACTGAGTCCTATTGTCAGTCAATGAATATGAACTTCTTTCAACAAGATCAGAACCTCAAGCAAATTTTCACCTTGTATCTTAAAGGTTAATTGTATTGTTGACCATTGGTTAAGGGACTCAGGTCCACCCAGCTAACCAAAGAAATGACTCAGTTCTTTGAATAAGGCATATTCTTCAGCATGTTTGACAGGGAAAATGAGCAAGAGCAGTACTCCTTGGTTTGGAGGTTTGTTAAGGGTTTAGTTTATATCCATTGTGAGTATCTACTGGTAATGGAAGTTGATTGACATATCTCTTTGCCATCTTTCCTGTACTTTCTCTACATTGCAGATGATGAAGGATGTCATTGGTAGTTTATAGCTAAGGTTTAAAACTTTATGGGGTCTGAACTTGGAATTTTGGAATCTAAAAGCTGTTGTGATACTTTCCTGATATCTTTATTATCTTCTTTGTTAGCCTCAAGCTAAAGTCTAGCTTCATTTCCTTCATTTCATTTTTCATTTTTGTACAAGTGGAAAAATATGACCAATAATTTAGTAAAAGAAACACTTAGGTAACAAGAGACCCTTTCAAGGAGATGTCACTGTCTAGTGGAGAGTTATTACACCATATATTTTATCATAGCTGTACAGAAGAACCAGATCAAGGAGAAATGATGTGTTCTTTTCCTTTGGCATATATGTTTTTTTGAGAAAGTGGGCAATAAAAAAATATAAACAGGAGGTAAAGCAAGTTAAAGGAAACCATTCCACTTGAGATACTGTGAAATATGTTACTATTGAAGCATTAGTCTGAGAAGAAATCACGTAAATAAGCATTATTTGAATAAAATTATACCAAATGAAACCACATTCTCTCAACACGTCATTTATTTTGTTGGTGGTGCTCAGGCATTGGAATCAAACTCAGTGATTTGTCCATGTTAGGCATGTGCTCTAAACCCCTGAGCTAATTTCACTTTTTGTTATTAATAAAAAGAAGTACTTTAAGATATTATAAGTTTAACATATTTCAGAAGAATAACTAATTATATCAACCTGAGAGCTGACACTCCAGTGTCTAAATGAAGTGAAAAGGGTCAAGTGACTCGTCAGAGTGAGCATGTGACTCTTCTCCATTTTGTAATCAAGGGTATTTTAGGAATGATGGATTTGTAGCTCCATGGAAACAAATATCTCTCTGTAGGATACATTTTTTTCTTGTGAACTTAGAATCCAATAGCATTGTGCTATAATCTGCTAAAAATTGACAGCGCAGAGGCACAGGTAGTATAGATTTCTCCTTATTTTCCTCTTGGTCTTTTATAAATGATCTATTTGTAGATGTCAATAAAATGGATCAGTGTCTCATAAGACACAGGCAGCTGACAGAGTTAGGTGCAAAGAATAATCTAGGAAAAAATAAACAATCCTGCATTTGTGATGAGAACTTCTAATCAACTCAAAAGTGTCTGCTCTGCTGTGTATCTTTCTACTAATGTGACTCTATGACAAGTAGTTACCAAGGTGACCTGCAACTGTGGCCTACCTTCATTACCAACTCTATGATGTGTGTGTGTGTGTGTGTGTGTGTGTGTGTGTGTGTGTGTTGTGTGCTTATATAAACTCAGGCATGTGGTATACACACTTGTACAAATGACTGTGGAGGCCACAGATGAAAGGTATCTTCCTCAATCGCTTCTGTAATGATTTATGAGAAAGATCTCTTATTGAACTTTGCTGTTTTTCACTGGACTGTCTGGGCAAAAGGCTCCAGTTGCTGGTTTTTCTATGTCCCAGAAACCACACTCTGCTTTTAGATTGGTTCTAGGGATCCAAATTTTGAACCTCAGGCTTTATCAACAAGAATTTTGCCCACTTTTTTCCTTTCTTGTTGACTTATAAATAAGTAAATGACCTATTATATCCATTTCTCTGTTTCCACATCTGCAAAATGTATACACTGCTACACTATGAATTGAAAGGTTGGAACTTATATCAATTTAAGGAGAAAAATCTATACCACTGTTTATTCTACAATGTCCTACAATAATATACTCTTCAAACATTTATAATTAAGCCTATTTTGCTAATCAGCAAATACAGATCTGAAACCTATTCATATAATCTCTATGTGATTTGCTTATTTGAAGCTTTATGAAATTCAGTTAGATTTCTGCCCTAAATCATAACATACAATTTAAACTGGACTTTTTCTTAACTCAAGTGTCTCTTATGTAAGTATCCCTAGAATTTCACCACGAACTTTGGGGAACAGTAAGCCATGTTCAAACTCTTTACTTAAGCAAATGATGAGTGTTACTTTCCATTCATGAATGTCTAATCTTCTGGGGGCAGTGAAAAAGTCCTTCCTCACTTTCATCTGCAAACAAACTGCCAGTGTGAAGGAGACTAGAAATTTTGTTGTTTCAAACTTAACAAATGAAAAGAATTTTCCTCTTGATGTTTTTTACCCAGTGCATCATAATTCTTAGCCACACTTTGATGTATGTCTTATCGTCACATAAGACTTATATTAACTTCAAAGGTAGTGACACACAATGGCACATGAAGTGGGAAGAAACATTTCCAGGACATAATGAAGTATTATCTGAAGCAGGGATGAAGCAGATGTCTTGGGAGAGGAAACAGTAGCAGTGTAGTAAGCCAGCAAGCTGCCAGAGGAGGCATGGGTCACTCACTCAGCCTTATGGAGAGCATGCTGCCAGTCAACCAAAATTTGGAGTCAGGGGGAAAAAGGCTGGAGACACTGCTTGGTGCTGAGGCCAACTTACATGTGTGTGATTTGGCAGAGGGTATAGGACACTCATAAATCTTCCCAGTTCCAGAGATCAGGGGTATTTGAGAAATGACCATGACCCACGTGGGCCTGAAATGGAACAAGAATTCACGAATTTATTCATGGCCACTGAAAGAGGCCAAGGCCATGCCTTCTACTGTATAGACACTTTCCCCCAATTCTGTTGTGGAGAACATCTGTAGTGGTAAAGTTCTACTTTGGTTAACCTCAAGTGCTCTTGGGAAGTTTCAAAACTCTATACCTTTTTGGGCAAAGGGAGGCAAAGACCATCCTTGATTTTGGGCAGGAAGAGGTTTAATTTCCCAGGTATCAATCCTCAGGATAGATACCATTATCCAGGAAACCCCGGGCTTCAAATCCTGGTCTAGGCCTGCTGATTGGAAATACAGAGCTAACTACAAAGTGATGTGCTAGAGAACAGGGTATGTGAGGAGTTAGGAGATCAGCAGTTGCCAGGCACAAATCTCCCTAGATTTCCTCAGTGACTGGAGTGCTTAACTTCCAGTTGAGCAAAGAAGGTGTTGCAGGAAAATGTAACCTCAGAGAAAGTGCGTATTTTATTGCTCACTTCACAGTGCTCCCAGAATGGCTAATATCGACGCTGTACCGCAGGATTACCACTGCCTGCTGCCTTTGCTGAGTTGTTAAGGAATCTGATTAATGGAGCAAATATGGTTTTGGCATAACAATCAAGATGGGTTCCTTAGACAAAGCAAGACTTGTCTGCTTCACCCAATGCCCATTCAAGATGGACAAGTCGACATTTTCAAAATGGAAAACAGATGTTTGGTACAAAGTTTTAAAAGTGTCAGGTATAGATGAAGGACCCTGGCTACTTAGATGGATGAGAGCCAAGGAAAGAATGTGAAGAAATCTGACATTTCATTCACCAGACATGAGTGCATTCCAAAATAATCAGTTTACTACCAAAGAGAGAGAGAGAGGTTGTGTAGAACTGGTTTGTTAGAATAAGAAATGGCTTATGAATAGCATAGAAAATTCTGGTAATTATTCTTCTCAACATTTAACTTGTCCTATCATCATCTTTAAATCAACTTTAATATATAGAAAAAGCCTCAAATTATAAGCATACAGTTGGTAATTATACATTTATAGTCAGTCCTCCTCACACTCTGCAGGAGTTATGTAAAAATTTTATGTATAAAAATTCAGTCCTCTCCAGGAAAGGAAAAGTGAACATCTGATAAACAAATGTACACTTTGAGATGTTAAGTAAGTAAGACTGATTATTGTGTGTTTTGAATGGCAATGATGTCACCTTGGAAACTTTCAAAAAGCACTCTTTTGAACTTTACTCTTTTGTATTCTGACTTCCCTTATCACTGGTGGAACTGGACATTTGAATATGTTTATGTTTCCCAATTATATAGGTGTGTAAACATTGAGAAGTACTATAGCCATGCGGCTAGAAGTCTAAGATATATGAATATACTTCTACTTTCTTACCCAGATCTTTACTTGTATGTGCTTTAGACTAAACAGAGTTGATAGTGTTTCTAATAGCAGACATCCCTACTTACATTCTTAATAACAATACAGGGCAGTTAGTAAGAATGTGGATGTGAAAGGAGAAATACCTACTTTGAAACACCGAATCTTCACTTAGCATGCAACCTTGTTTAAATAACTTACATAGGGTAATTCTTTTTTGTTCTCTTTGATGGTGTGAATAATGGAGCTTACCACCTGTAGTTTGTGCTAAGATTGTATGTGAATGGGGTACACATCAAGCCTAACCCTAAATCTGTGAGTCAGTGGGAGCCAACATACAACCTTTACAGAATCATTAAACCATTAAATTTATCAGCCCAGCTTTCTACATCATTTCTTGCCTTTATTATCAATTATTTTAAAGAAATGGAGATATATGCAGGTTGGTCTTCAGCTCTTATTTTCTCTAGCTTCTGTCTATGGAAATCACCTGAAGTGTTCCTTAGAACAGCATTGCCTGCACACTGTGACCAGGTGTTTCTGGTGATTCTTATGCTCAATGTATAACTAGTCCAAACCATTTTGCTGAAATGGAAATTAGTAGAATTTTCTTCCTTCTCCTTCCATCTGTCATGGTTCTGGTTTGTCAATTTCCCTGTAAACCAGCAGCACAAGTTACTATAGAGGACAAACAGACACTAATGCCCATGTACTTTTATAGAAACTTAGGATTTTTTTGTTGACAAAGTAATTTTTTATATTGAAAATATATCATTTGATCATACAATATATCCTGATATATATATCTTTTCCTTTTTGTAATCCTTCCAGTTCCTCCATACAATTCCTCCCTTCCAAATTCACCCCCCTTTTGTCTCTCATTAGGAAAGGGGATTTCTAAGAGATAACAACCAAACATGACAAAATGAAATTAAATACATTATTATTTTGAAGCTGGACACAACAACCCAAGAGGAGGAAAAGACTCCCAAGAGTTGGCAAAAGACTCAGAGTCCCATTTATTGTCACAGTCAGGAGTTTCATAAAGTACTAAGCTAGTAGATATATATAATATGCACATTGAGGACCTGATGTAGATCCCTGTGTGTTTGCTAATAAAGCTGATTAATTGAAGATATCCACATTGATATTATATAACTTTTACCTAAAATTTTTGGGAAAAGGATTGTTTCCACAAAGGCCTGCTTCTGTTCTGATTATATTTCTGAAAGAAAGAATAAATTGAGAGTGCTTTCTTCCAACCTTCTAAGTCTATTCCTGGTGAGTAAACTCTCTGGAACTCATAGTTTAGAGAGAAAATAACACCAAGAACATTCAAGCATACTCTATACACCCTGTTCTCTTTTATTTCTTTCAGTGGAACCACTTTCTAATGGATAAAATACTCATTTTCCCCATACCAGAGGCTAAGGGGACCTCACCTGCCATTTGTAAGGAAGCAGGCTGGCAAGAAGGTAATGCCTTACACTGGCATATTATGGAGGTATGAGTGAGACTGGACCCTACAGGCTCATAGGGCATGGCAAAATTAGGAGATGTGGCCTTGTTGGAGGAGGTGTGTTACTGGGAGTGGGCTTTGTTGTTTCAGAATCCTAAGCCAGACCCATTTTCTCTTCCTTCTGCCTTGCAATCTAGATGTAGAAGTAGCATCTATTTTTCCAGTGCCCTGTCTGTCAGCATGCTACAATGTTTTCTGCCAGGATAACAATGGACTAAACCTCGGAGCTGTAAGCTAGCTGCAAGTAAATGCTTTCCTTTATAAGAGTTGCTGTGTTCATGCTGTCTCTTAACAAAAACAGGAACCCTAACTAAGGCATATGTCAACTTTGAAAGGCTCATTTCCACATGGAGTCATTGTCATATGAAGTAGTGGGCAAACATTATGTGCAACTTCTTTTCTGTCTCTTATTCCAAGTGCCACGACATACCTCACATTAGAGTTTTTACATATATAAAATGTATACCTTCCAAAATAACAGAATACAGAAACCCTCCAACAATGATTTGTTCATGAAGCTTGCTTAAACTTTTAGCCATTTTTGGTGACTAAACCCGAGAAGCAACTGCCATTAAGCCCCATGTAGAAGCCAATGTGTGTAACCCAGCACATAGGAGGCCTTGAACCCCAGGGATCATGACTTTGAAACCACTGAGAACTCACGTCAAAAAACAAAATAAGATTATAATTTACATTCTGTGTTGTTATAGCCAGAGAATTGATGGAAAACAGTAAAAAGGTCAAACTGGAATAAACCAGGAAATGGTGCTCTAGAACCAGAAAGACATAAAATGAATTAGGACATCTAGGGTGTGCTGGCAGAGCCAGGGACTAGCCTTTTGGGGCTTACCAAACAAAGCCTGAAGGTCTGTTGTGACATGGTCATTGGCTCTTCAACAAAGATCTTCTCTATGGGACTCTGGCTGGTAGCAAAGTCATATCCAGGACACTGATGCTTCCAGTGGCCAGAGAAGAAAGCCCCTGGCAACATGGGTGGGTGGCAAAGCACAAATACTATTTTTTGTTTGTAACTGATGGCCCAGGTCTAGTCGAACATTTGCAACAAGAGCCAAGCCAGGAGTATTTGGGGCAAAGTACTAGCAATTACTGTAGGTGGGTTTAAAGCAGCAGGACATAGCATTTTTATACTTGGTGAAGTTCCTTAAGGAAATGGTATAATGGCTGTTTCTTTAGAGTAAGTGTCTCATTCTATAAATTGTAAATCATAAAAAAGAGACTCACGAATAAAAGATTTTTTCAGTCACTATAAAATTGAAATCCTACTTTAGTATATATATATATATATAATTTGTAAAGAACACATCAATATATTTAATTTTCGTTTTCTCAGAAACAGAAAAATACAGTATAGAATTCATGCCAAAATTCAGAAGGAAAAATGTGAGCAAGTACAGGCTTTCTCTAGAGTAAACCTGAAGCCAATACTTCCAGACAGTGAGAATGCATTTTTCTGTCGAAAGACATGACAACTTTCTTTTTCATTTTAAAAAGACATGATAAATTTCTTTTTCATTTGAAACTCTCTGTTTCGCCACTCATATGTGTGTGACAAGTTACACACACAAACACACACATAATGTTTACGTGTTTTTATAAAGGAAAACATAATGAAACATTCTAGTAGACAAGCATTTTTAAGAAACAGAAATTTGGTAGATTTTTTGCATTGAATATAAACCTAGATTATTCACCATCAGTAGTTAACCTGGGGCAGAAGACTTTTTTCTCCTAGAAGTTTTAAAGTAATGTTGGCAGTCATTAGTTCTGAGGGTTAGAATTAGTCAAGGAACAAAAATGACAGAAGGCTCTAAAATTCACCCTGCCCTGGCTTTAGCTGTTTTAACACTGTAAGATATACACCTGGCTTTTTGTCAGAAAAAAATTCCTTTGCTTAATTTTAGTCTGCGCATTTAAAAAATTGCATTTAAAAATTTATTTGGCTGTCTTCTAAGTGTTCATTTCTGTTAAAATCCAATGTATAAAAACACAACATATCTTAGATTTTTATTGAATCTTAAATAATTGGCTACAGAATTTTTAAAAGCTCTATTTTTTAAACTGCCTTGTAAATGTAAATAACTGTCTTCTCTGGAGTTCACCTTTCCTCTTTCCTACAGGGAGATTCTTGCCATGTTCATGTCTTTCGGTTTTTGATTTCTTATCTGCTGATCTTGTCCTCTGTGTGGTTGTAGGTTTAGAATGATCCAATGCACTCAGGTGGGCTCATTGGCAGGTATACAATTTTAAGAAATGACTTAGTGTGCCAGTGACAGATCAAGGGTTGTTTAAGAAGGAACAAGGAGATGTGAAAGGACTATGAAGGACCTGAGGCTACCTTTGAAGGAAATGGGCATATTTATCAGTTTGAATGCGGAAATGATCTCAAGACATATCATAATTGTCTGAATTGTCTATTTTAGTTATAATAGTTTACATGTAAGTGCATCCACTTAGATGTAAAAATGTCTATTAAAATTTTATCCTAGCCAAGGGGATACAAATCAGAAAGGAAGAGGTAAAAGCATCACTCTTTGCAGATGACATGATAGTATACTTAAGTGACCCCAAAAATTCCACCAGAGAACACCTACAGCTGATAAACAAGTTCAGCAAAGTGGCTGGATACAAAATTAACTCAAACAAATCAGTAGCCTTCCTATACTCAAAGGACAAACATGTGGAGAAAGAAATTAGGGAAAAGGTACCCTTCACAATAGTCATAAAAACTATGAAATACCTTGGTGTGACTCTAACTAAGCAAGTGAAGGACCTGTATGACAAGAACTTCAAACCTATAAAAAAGGAAATCAAGGAAGATCTCATAAAATGGAAAGATCTCCCATGCTCATGGATTGGAAGAATCAACATTTTAAAAATGGCCATCCTACCAAAAGCAATCTACAGATTCAATGCAATCCCCATCAAAATTCCAACCCAGTTCTTCATTGTGTTGGAAAGATCAATGTGCAGTTTCATATGGAACAACAAAAGACCTAGAATAGCGAAATCCATCCTCAGCAACAAGAAAACATCTGCGGGAATCACTATCCCTGACCTCAAGCTATATTACAAGGCAACTGTGCTGAAAACTGCATGGTACTGGTACAGAAATAGGCACATGGATCAATGGAATAGAATAGAAGATTCAGAAATGAGCCCTCATGTATATGGTCACCTGATTTTTGACAAAGGAGCCATAGACATTCAATGGAAAAAGGACAGTCTATTCAACAAATGGTGCTGGTCCAACTGGCACTCAGCATGCAGAAGAATGAAAATAGACCCTTTCTTATCTCCTTGTACAAAGCTCAAGTGTAAGTGGATCAAAGATCTCCACATTAAACCAGATACACTGAAACTATTAGAGGAGTATGTAGGGAAAACCTTAGAACACATAGGCACAGGAGAAAATTTTCTGAAGAAAACACCAATGGCTCAAGCTCTAAGGTTAAAGATTAACAAATGGGACTTAATGAGATTGCAAAGTTTCTGTAAGGCTAAGGACATTGTCAAGAAAACAAAATGGCAGCCAACAGAATGGGAAAAGATCTTTACCAACACCACATCAGATAGAGGCCTAATATCAAAGGTATACAAAGAATTCAAAAAGCTAGACACCAGAGAATCAAACAACCCTATTAAAAAATGGGGTACAGAGCTAAACAAAACGTTCTCAATTGAGGAATATCGAATGGCTGAGAAACATCTGAGGAAGTGCTGGACATCCTTAGCAATCAGGGAAATGCAAATCAAAACAACCCTGAGATTCCACCTCACACCAGTCAGATTGGCCAAGATCCAAAACACAGATGACAACAGATGCTGGCGAGGTTGCTGAGAAAGAGGAACACTTCTTCACCGTTGGTGGGGTTGTAAACTGATACAACCACTCTGGAAATCAGTCTGGCAATACCTCAGAAAATTGGATATAGTACTACCTGAAGACCCAGCTATTCCACTTCTGGGCATATACCCCAGAGACACTTTAATACACAACAAAGATACATGCACCACAATGTTCATAGTAGCTCTATTTATAATAGCCAGAAGCTGGAAAGAACCCAGATGTCCTTCAGTAGATGAATGGATACAAAAATTGTGGTACATTTACACAATGGAATACTACTCAGCCACCAGAAACAATGACTTAACCAAATTCTTAAGAAAATGGCTGCATCTAGAGAATATCTTCCTGAGTGAGATAACCCAGTCAAATATTATATTCGACTGATGGACTTCTACACTAACAGGACCTATGATCATGAGCATTTTAGCTAACACTGATAGGTGTATAAACAAATCCCTGTAATCAGAAAACTTCATTGTGTTATCTGAAACAAAGAATCAGCTTGCCATCTCCTGGAGAGGTATATACAACTGTAGAGGGCTCAGAGCCCCTGATAAGAATATGTGGTAATGTATGTGCCTCTCGTGTCAATAAGTTGGCAGTTCTTGACCACTCTTGGTTGGATAAACCTTTATGTGCTCATGTTAAACTTAAATATAAATATAATAATTTTTATTAATGTATGATTTGACAAGCTACTAGACAGCAAAAAAAATTTTTTTTATCTCAGTCTTGCCTATCAATTGTATAGCTCAACAAGGTTTCTGTTGAATCAGATTACCTAGTTACAAAGGTCAAGTTTATATCCCTAACTTGCATTATTTATATCAAAACATGAAGCTCAGAATGAGAAATTTTCAGCTGCTACTGAGTGGCAAGAACAAAAATGTGAAGTAGTTAACGTCATTGTGAAGAACACGAGGTTAATAAACTGGAAGTTTGCTAGTGGCTGATGCCAAGACTTCATCTGACTGAACAAAATCCACATTTTAAAACTCTTGTGTCCACTACTGTTTAATGCAACTGTGATCTGCAAGCCTGACACGTGGATAGTCTTACCTAAAGAGTTTGTCGCTAGAATAAACTAACATAGATCAGGTATAGTTCAAATGACCAGAAGCACTTCATATAAACCTATCAGGCTTTGTGAGAACAGTGTTAGAAATTAGAAATATTACTCAATGAAAGAAGGTAAGAATATAAATACCCTAGGCAAATGTCAATGCACAAGTGCTAAGAAATAGCACAACAGTGGGAAAATACTGGCTGATTGTTTTAAAATTGTTTAAGTATTTTCAGTGCCGTATGCTCTTTTGGATCATCACGTGAATTTTCAAAAATCCAGACTAATAGCAAACACAACAGTAAGGCGCTAGTCATAACTGAGCCTATTTCTATAAGAAGAAATGCAAAAGTGAGGTATTCTTTTGATCCAACAGATCAGCTGTGGTTATTATGTTCTACAAGGACAGAGACATCTGAGTCGCTTTGATCTCCTCACCATTTATAAGGGCCACAGCTGATTGGATTAAGGCACACATGTTGTAAAAGCTGTCCTATCACTGAATACATAGAAACAACGTGTGTCTAAAGAAATGCTTTCAAACTCTGAAATATTTATCATGGCGTTTCAGTTTCAAAAATTATTCATTGACATTTGTATATTTGTATTTTACGGTTTAAACAGAACCTTAAACTTACTGGAAAAGATACTCTCATTTATTAAAACACCTCCAGAAGAGACTTGAATCTTGTGTAAAATGAGCAGTTTTCAATTTTGTTTTTCCTCTTCAAACTGTGGCAGTGGAAGTCAAGACACACTGCTTTTAAAATACTAGACATTATGTTGCTAAGTGTGAGTAACATTGCCATTTCCTTTGTTTGGCTCCTAACAGAATAAATCTTTATGAGGAACTAAAAGTAGGCTAAGTGGTAAAGACTAGTGAGAGTCGACTCAATGGTGGCTTAGCTAGGTACCATGGGAGCAACCCCATGGGGCTCATGTGGAGTTGTTAGAAGTCATTAAATATTTTGTTCCAAAGGAATTACGTCTATAGGACAGAATTATAATGAAGGTTGGTTCACGTTATTATGTAAGTCAAGATTCTCTGTGATACGAACTTCTAAACTAGATGAGCAGAATTTTGAGTATATAATGCACTGTATGGCTGGAGGCCTAAGGACAGAAGGGAATAAGAGGAAGGGGAAGCTCATTCCAGGGGCTGCTATAAGTGCCACATTCTGTGCACTCAATCTCTAGGGGTCCAGGAGAAACTGAGTGTTAGAGATACATAGAAAAAGAAACTTGCCCTTTGTCTCTTGTTACCCATTTACTCTATCATTACCCTGGGGTCTCAATACACTGTGTGAGTGTGGGAAGAATAACTATACTCAGTCTACCCACCCAGATACTGACTCTTCTGGAAACAGAATACCCAGAAATAATCTTTTAGCAGCTGTACTAGCTGGTTTTCTGTCAACTTGACACAAGCTGGAGTTATCACAGAGAAAGGAGCCTCAGTTGAGGAAATGCCTCCATGAGATCCAGCTGTAAGGCATTTTCTCAAGTTGTGGTCAAGGGGGGAGGACCCAGCCCATTGTGGGTGGTGCCATCCCTGGGCTGGTAGACCTGGATTCTATAAGAAAGCAAGCTGAGCACGCCAGGGGAAGCAAGCCAGTAAATAACATCCCTCCATGGTCTCTGCATCAGTTCCTGTTCCTGATCTTCCTGAATTCCAGTCCTGACTTCCTTGGTGATAAAAAGCATTGTGGAAGTGTAAACTGAATAAACTCTTTCCTCCCAAACTTGCTTCTTGCTCATGATGTTTGTACGGGAATAGAAACACTGACTAAGACAGCAGCTGTCTAGATTTTCTGAAATGTAACCATGCTTACACATGAACTGAAAATTTAATAAAAATCCCGACAATCTCCTCATCATCAGTTTTACTTTTCTATGTGCACGTGCCTGCAGTCATTGAGGCTTCCAAATATTAGAGCAGAAATATTAAGAAGTTCAAGAATTCATACATTTTAAATAATGTCTATTTTAGTATTATTGTAGCTGTCCTATTATTAGTTATTGTTGCTTTATATTTTACAGTGCTTAAGAAATAAACTAAAATGTAATGGATATGTGCATGCAAAGACAAATTCATTATTGAGGCAACAAATATGTAATTAAACTTAAAACTTGGGTTTTTAAAACAGCAGATGCTGGCAAGAATGTGCAGCAGGAGCAACACTCCTCCACTGTTGGAACTGCAAGCTGGTACAACCACTCTGGAAATCAATCTGGTGGTTACTCAGAAAATTCAACATAGTACTACTGAGGACCCAGCTTTACTACTCCTGGATATATATATATATATATATATATATATATATATATATATATATATATATATATATATCCAAAAGACGTTTCAACATATACCAAGGACACATGCTCCATTATGTTTATACCAGCCTTATTTATAATAACCAGAAACTGGAAAAGAACCCAGATGTCCTTCAGCAGAGAAATTGATACAGAAAATCTAGTTCATTTACACAATGGAGTACTACTCAGCTATTATATATAATGACTTCCTGAAATACTTAGGCAAATGGATGGAGCTAGAAAATATCATCCTGAGTGTGGTAAATCCATCACAAAAGAACATTCATTGATAAGTAGATACTAGCCCAAAATCTGGAAATACCCAACAAATAATTCGTAGACTACATGAAGGAAGAAGACTACTCAAGAAGAAGAAAGACCAAAGTGTGGTGCTCAGTACTTCTTAGAAGGGGGAACAAAATACTCCCAGGAGGAAATATAGAGAGAAAGTATGGAGCAGAGACTGAAGGAAAGGCCATCCAGAGACTGTCCACCTGGGGACCATCTTATATACCGTCACCAAACTCAAAGTATATTGCAGATGCCAACAAGTACATCTTTGTAAGAGCCTGATATAGTTGTCTCTTGAGAAGTTATGCCAGAGCCTGACAAATACAGAGGCAGATGCTTGCAGCCAACCATTAAACTGAAAATGGGGTCCCCAATGGCAGAGTTAAAGATACAACTGAAGGAGCTGAATGGGTTTGCAACCCCATAGGAAGAACAACAATACCAACCAACCAGACACCCCCCCCCAACTCCTATGGACTAAACCACCAACCAAAGACTATAGACATGGAAAGACCCATGACTCCTGTCTTATATGTAGCAGAGGATGGCCTTATTGGACATCAGTGGGAGGAGAGGCCCTTGTTCCTGTCAAGGCTCAATGTCCAAGTGTAGGGGAATGCCAGGAAGGGGAGGAGGGAGGGAGTCGGTGAATGGGTGAGGGAGTATCCTCATAGAGTCAGGAGGAGAGGGACAGAAAAGGAGGATTCCGGAGGGAGAAAATGGGAAAGGGGATAACATTTGTAATGTAAATAAAGAAAATACCCAATAAAAATTAAACAGTATCCAGATATTATAACATTACATTTTATATCCAATATAAATATATACATAACATTACAAAAATATCCAACAAATATAGATAATTTTTGTCCATTAAAATTTTGTAAATTTTGATATATTTTGATGATATTTTGCTTGCTTTTCCATTCTCCTAACCCTCTCATATAGCCCTCTTTGCTTTCTTTCAATTTCAAAGCCAATTTTTTTCATTAATTTTTGTTAAATACATGTATGTATGTTCACATATGCACAATTATATATTCTATAATGTCCTATATATAATATATTTAAAGCATATATATTATATAAAACATTATATATTTTTCTTTAAATGGAAATATAGCCTGTTCAATCTGTCTAATATTGCTTGCATATATGATTCCAGTGCTGGCCATTTTATCCTGAATAACCAAGCAATAAATTTCTGTTTGGGAAAGACTATTACCCCTGCTCTCAGTACTCCTTAGTTACCTGTATTTCTTTTTAAACTTTTGAGTCCCCCCCCCCCCGTCCACTTTAGCATATATGTTGCTGTTCTTGTTCAGCTCATGTTTGGGCCACCAGGCTGGTTAGACTTCATAGCAGTTCCTCACTTTCCTAGGACACAGTCATCCATCCACCCCTGTACTCCTCAGAATCTCACAACTTCTCTGCATTCAATTCTGAAATGATCCGGAGCCTCAGAGGCTGGAGCTGAATCCTTTGAGATTTGGCTCCACATTTCTGCATGTTGTTGGTTGTGGTTATCTGGACTGTCTCTGTTCCAAAGAGAAGGTCCCTTAATGGAGAATGTACTTACCTGTGGGTATTTGTGAAAATATATAGACTGTAGTTAGGGACTATCCTGAAGTACCAAAGTGGTGGTTGTAGAAATAGACAAATACCCAGCCTGTTTGGGAAGATAAAATATATTAATTTGGATAAGACAACTTCAAAACTGAGTACGAAGAGCATTGCCTAATAACTGCTGAGTAGAATTTAAGCCAAAATTGAAAGAAAAATGACAGTTTATAAAGGAAGACGGGAGGTGGGGAACATCTTTTACTGATGTGAACTAGCTGGGAATTTTGCAGAACTACAGTTGAAGAGAAGCATAGATGTGCATTTTGTGCAAAGAGCTTTGAAAAACCTGGTATCAAGCTGCTGCTACAGCTTTGCCAAGGAAGATTCTCTGTGGGAAAGAGTTTCTGCAGCTCCCCTTGTGACCATGTTAGATTGAAAGCCAAAGGTGAGAATAAGTGGAGTTTGAATTTCAGGGAAGAAAGGAGAAACTTGACAATGTGAAATAAACCTGAATATTTAAAATTATCACATACAAGGTTTGTGCACAAAAGACATGGGTTCTTATCTCCCTGAGATTAGTTCTGCTAAGAGAAATACCAAGCACTAGAGCCTCCGGCTCTCCTGTCCCACTGAAGGAAAGGGAAGGAAAGGCACATGCATTAGTGATGTTTCGAGTCTAAAGCACAAACTAGCCAAAACTTGCTTAATTATAGAATGATACAATGTTTCCTATTTGCATACAGCTATGTAAAAGAATGTTTTAAGGTTCCTCTTACCCAGTTCTTCTGGGAAAACAATCAAAAAAAGAATAAAACCTATAAATTACTAAATACCATAATAGTTTATGGGAAACAGTGAAAGCAACTGTACCAGAGTCATGGAGGAGAAATGTTAAAATGACCAAGCTATAACTTAAAATTATATGATTATTGTGATATAGACCTCAACCCTAGTCCTCTCATTATTAGCACAAACAAGATATAAATTTAAAGTAGTAACATAATCACAAATATGGAAACACTACAAAGGAAAATTACACAATCAACAACAAACTGTACTTGACATCAGATACCACAAAAGGATTCTAACAGGATCCTTAGAGCAGACATGCCTGAACACAGAATCTTTGAATGTGGAGATGGATCAATAGAAACTTCCACAATTGAAAGGCAATGAGGAAAAAAGGCTGGAGTAAAATTAAGCATAAGCTGCAAGAACTATGGAACAGCTGCATGGGGAGGGGGAGAAGATCAGAAAGGAGAAAGGAACAGAGGATATATTTGATGCAAAAGTAACTGAAGAAACTTCCCAAATGAATGCTAAGCTTTAAACTACAGAGCTAAGAGCCCAGAGAATATCAGGCAGGATAAATTTCCCAGGCTCTGTGCTTAGATACATAGTACTTAAACTGCAAGAAATCAAAGATAAAGAGAAAATTCCCAAAGAAGATGACAAAACACTTTCACAGAGAAGCAAAAGTAAAGATGAATTTCTCTTCATTATAAGAAAGAAGAGGTGTAGTGAAATGTTTGTTAAAGTTAAGCCCAAATGACCCAGGATTCTCTTCCTGTGAAATTTTCCTGTAAATATGAAGTAGGAACACAACTGTTTTAGACAAAGAAAAATTATGGGGATGCACATTTGGAAGCCTGCCTAGTAATAACTATTGAAATAAACATTAGAAAGGAGAAAATTTTTATAAGGTAGCAACTTACAGGTAAATAAAAAGAACGTTAGGAATGGAAGACATGAGCAAATAAAAACTGTTTTCCTGTTTTTTATTCAACTAATAGACACAGAGAGAAATTAATAAAATAAATTAATTTGAAATGCTAGCATGAATGCACTAGATTAATTATGCTCATTTATATTTATGCTCAAGGTAAATGATAACATCAATGGCTCAAAGAACAATGAGTATTTGTTTATAAAACATTTGCAATACCCATGAAATGATATGTATATGAATAAGATGCTACTTTCAAACATTGTGATTGGAATACTAGCAAAGAAAGAAAATTCAATCATAGAAATTGCTCATCAAAATCACAAAACCTAGAAGAATAGTATTTAAAACAAAGAATGAGCAAATAAAAAATGATGGCGAACATAATAGATATTAAAAGAAATATTTACATAATCATCTTAAGAGCCAATTACCTGAATATTAAAGGTGAAATTTAAAAGATATGGTCAGAAAGGTTTATAAGACATGATGCATTATATGGAATGTAAGAAACTTATCTGACATATAAATAACCATAAAGGAATTGGATGTCCTAAACACTAGTCAAAAGCAAGCTGCAGCTGCTATGCCAATATCAGACAGAGAAGACTTAAGAATAAGATACATTATCAGAGTCAATGAGAGATTGTCTAAGAAAGTACAGCAATTCTGTTGGTCTGTGTGTGAGGCAGGGCAGGGGGTGAGACAGGATTTCCCTCTATAGCCATACCTGTGCTTCCCTAGTGCTGGGATCAAAGGCATGTGCCACCACCATCTGATGCTAACCAAGTTTTAAGGCAATGTACACCAAAACATTTGAACCCATGATGAAAATGAAGGAGATATAGATTAATCCATTTTAAAGGGGGAGACAATATCTCTGTTTTAGAGACAGACAGGTCTAGAAGACAAAGAGTAAGAGCAGAAATTAATTCAGAAGTATCACCCAGCATCCAGGTCTGATCAAAAGATGTTGGTCATGCTAACCAGCAGCAGGGATGTACACATTACAAATTCGTGTGGCCACATTTAGAATCATTAAACAGATCTTTATAAAATTGAAACAATAGGAGGGATAATAATGAGTAGCTTCAAAGTGCAGCCACATTAGGCTTGAAATTAATAATGGAAGGGCAGTTGGAAAAATCTCCATTAGACAAATTATAAGTAGCATAAGTCAGAAAAGAAATCCCAAAAGAAAGTGTAAATATTTCAAATGAAGATAAAATGATAAAGCAACATGTCAAAATGTAGAATATATAAAAACATTCTGAGGCAAGTTTCCAGCATTGAGCTTGTTTTCTGTTAGCCATCTACTGCTGGGGGTACAGTTTACTAATAATAGTAGTTTGTTCAGGTATGCGGAGAAACAGGAGAGAGGGCCAGAGAGAATGAATGGCACTCTACGGCTGACTGGAGCAGGAGGGACTTGATGGAAACCTTGGGGGAGGCTCCTAGGAGTCAAGGTGGGTGACCTTAGCTGAGACACATAGCAGTAGGGATATCAGGCAGGACCCCAGTGGAGGGATAGAAACCAACATACCCACAATACTTTTAACCCTTTTTTTCCTGACTATGAGAAATGCAGAGACAAAGATGGAGCTGAGACTTAGGGAATGGCCAATCAATAATTAGCCCAAGATAAGAACTATCCCATGGGCAAGCACCAATCCCTGACACGATTAGTGGTACTTTGTTATGCCTGCAGACACAAATGTAGCATAACTGTCCTCTGAGAGGCTCCACACAGCATCTGACTAAAACAGATACAGTGACCTACAGCCTAACTTTGGATAGAGCTGGGAACTCTTATGGAAGAGTTGGGGGTGGTGAG
Source organism: Micromys minutus (assembly GCF_963924665.1). NCBI lineage: Eukaryota > Metazoa > Chordata > Mammalia > Rodentia > Muridae > Micromys > Micromys minutus. Next base: position 61,320,365 of record NC_137973.1, on the reverse strand, counting down.
GATTAAGGGCCCCTAAAAGGGATAAGAAATCCTCAGGATGACCAACAGAGTCAACTATCCTGGGTCCTAGGAGGATCTCAGAGACTGAATCAATCACCAAACAAAGAACATATGCAGGCTGGACAGAGGGCCCCTGTACACATGTGACAGATGCATAGCTCAGTTTACAAGTGGGTCACAAACAACTGGAGTAAAGGCCATCCCTAAAACTGTTTCCTGTGGAATCAATTACTGTCACTTTCCAGGCCTAGAAGGAGAGGATACGACTAGCTCTGTAGAGACTTGATGTACCAGGATCAGGAGATATAGTGGGGGCACCCTCTCAGAAAAGAATGGAGGATGGGGAAGAAATTGCTTCAGGGGGCAGAGGGCATGCAGCAATCAAGATGTTAAATGAAGAAATTAATTAATTAATTGAAAAAATAAGAGTTGAGTAGAGGAGAGAAGAGAGTAGTCAACTCAGTAAGACTCCCTTGGAGAAAACTAACTTTTCATTTACAAGTGGTCATCAGTTAGTCATTGTGTCTGGGTTAAGGATGGGGTGTATGCCTATTTCTTTTAGCTCTAGTCCACTAACTGGTGCATATCCTTACAGGCCGTGTACATGATGCTCAGTCTTTTGAGTTCATATGTGTGTCAATCATGTTGTTTCAGAAGGCCTCGTTTCCTATGCCTCCAACTGTGCTACCTCTTACACTCTTTCCTTGTCCCCTTCCTCAGGGTTTAATGATCACTGGCAGGAGGATATGATGGCTGAGTGTTCTAGGGTCTCTTATTCTCTCCATAAGTTAGCACTATGGGTTTCTGTATTTGTTTCCATCTGCTGTAGTAGGAAGCTCTCGAATGATGATTGAAAACAGCATGATGTATGAATATAGCACAATATCATTAGGGGTCATTTTATTGCTTTCTTTCTCTCATTCTTTCTTTAGAACAGAAACATTTGGTTTCATGGGCTATCTAGTCTTAGGTGCATAGTTCCCCAAGCAGTGTTGGATGTAGGTTTCATCTATCTTAATCAGATATTGATTGATTACTCCCACAAATATCATGCCACTATCACACTAGAATGTGTTGTAGGCAGGGAGTACAACACATAGATTGAAGGGTTTGTGATGGGGTTGGTGTTTATGTTTCTCCTTCGGTGAAGTGCAAAATAAAGCTAGAATGTAGTAGTGAAGGGTCTGGAAAGGCACCAGCTTAAATTCTCTATGTTCAGAGAGTTTTGTAATTATTGATTTTGGCAGTGGGGATTTGCCATTAACTTGTGGAGATCATCCTTTACTATTGGCAACAGCCTATGCTGTTTGAGAGTTCCCATGGAACCCCATTTGGCCAAGAAGTCAATTCTGGTACTGGAAGTTTCATTTGATGATAAGAAATGGCCAGTTGAAGCTCTGTCTCCTCCATTATTTACTGACTTCATTTAGATCACCTTCATATATGAATCCGTTTTAGCACATCCTCTTAGTATCTTCTCTACACCTAACATCTGCAGTTTTATGGGCTGTTGCTTAGTTATCATTGGCCTACCAGCTAATATCCACACAGGAGTGAATACAAACCCTATCTGCTTTTCTGGGCCTGGGTTTCCTCACTCAGATTGATTTCTTTCCTAGTTCCATCCATTTTCCTGCAAATTTCAAGATGTTTCCCTTTTTCCTTTTTTTTCTCATTCTTTCCATTAAGATCATCTTTTCTTTTTCTTTCTTTCTAAAAACTGAGTAACACTCTGATGTATTAATGCACTACATTTTCTTTATCCATTCTTTTCTTGAAGAACATTTAGGTAGTTTCTAATTACTGGCTATTATGAATGAAGTAAGAATGCACATGCTGGAACAAGATACTACGTGATATAGCCCATATCTTTTGGGTATATGCTCATCAGTAATGAGCTGGATCTTGAGGTATATTGAGTCCCATCTTTCTGATGAGCCACTATATTGATTTCCTTTGTGAATGTACAAGTTTTCATCCATACCAGCAAAAGATGAGTGTTGCCCCTGCTTTGCATCTTTACCAGCATGGTCTGTCATTTGTCTCAATGATTGCAATCATTCTGATAGATGATGGATAACATCTCAAAGTCGTTTTGATTTGCATTTCACTGATGATTAATGGTAGTGAACATTTCTTTAAGTGTTTCTCAGCCACCAGAGTTTTCTCCTTTGAGGATTATCTGTTTATATCTCTACCATATTTAAAAATTAGATCTTTTTTTCTAAAATCTAGTGCTTTTCCACCACTCTCAAATTATAAAATTAATATTTCTTCTTGATAAATTCTAGGAGTTCAGAAGTACTCTGAAAATATAACCACATGAATCTCTCTCTCTCTCTCTCTCTCTCTCTCTCTTTCTCTCTAACACACACACACACACACACACACACACACACACACACACACACACACCTAAAACTAGGGTAACAACATTCACAAGAATGAACATGCTGTATAAGTCATCAACAAAAAAAAAACCTAATATATTAATTATAAAAATTACATTCATAGACTTTGTCTTAGGTATGCAAGGCTTCTTCAGAGTTGAAAATCAGTGTAAGCTTCCAATCAACAAGTTAAAATCTCAAAATATTATAACATACATGCGGAACATTTAGTAATCAAAATATACTGTGGAAATAAATACATGACTCATTTCTACAAAATTCTGATAAAAAATCAACAAATGCAAGGATTTTCCATGTTGATGGACAGGAGACACAATATTATCAGTAGTTCTCTATATATTGGTCTATATTTTCAATCCAATCTCAGAATTAGAAGGTGTCTCAGAAGAGTCAACACAGACTGTGGGAAAACAAGAATTAAACTTTCAATGTTCAAAATTTACTAGTAAGTTACAGTAAGACTGAATTGTATTGTAGTAAATATAAATAGAATAATGATTTAGGGTAAATAAAGTAATATACTTGATGGAAATACCTTTGACAAAGGAACAGATGCATTACAATGGAGAATGGGCAGGCCTTTGAATACATTTTATTTTACCACTTTGGCATCCACATAAAAGACCATGAAACAAACAGCCATGTTATGTTTTTCATAAAATAAATTGAAAATGAGCATTGTAGTAGATATAACATGTTTTTATATAATCTCTTAAGTACAATCTGTGAAAGAAATAATGTAGAAGTTAGACTAGATCATAAAAATACAAATTTTTTACTCTGTAAAAGGTACTGTCAAGAACACAAAGATACCCGTATATTAGAATATAATACTTCCAAAAACATACCTGGTAAAGAATCAGAAATAAGCAAAAGTTGTCACATTATTGGAGATGGCAGGGATGACTTTAGGAAAATGCACAGCATTATATCTAATTAGGTAAGCATGCATTAAAACAAGGATCCACTATTTCCCAGTTATCAGAAGAGCAAAGCAGAAACCTGGGACAATTCCAAATACTGACAAGGATTTTGGAACAAGAGGAACTACTATGTATTGGGAATGAGAATATCAGATGGCATGGTCACTTGCAAAGTCATTTTATACATACATACTTACATACATACATACCCACACATATATATGTATATATAAAATATATGATATATTTTATTTACATTTCAAATGTTATCCCTGTTCCCAGTTTCCCTCCATAACCCCCCTATTTCATCCCTCCATTTCTATAGAGGTTCCCTTCCTACCCACCCACCCCCTCCTGTTTCCCTACCCTGACATTCTCTTACACTGGAGCATCCAGCCTTGGCAGGACCAAGGGCTTCTAGTCCCACTGATGATAATAAAGTTATCCTCTGCTACATATGCAGCTGGAGCCATGGGTGTGTCTGTTTATGTGTAGTCTTTGGATAATGGTTTAGTCCCTGGGAACTCTGGTTGGTTGGTATTGTTGTTTTTATGGAGTTGCAAACTCCTTCAGCTCCTTTAATCCTTTCTCTAACTCCTCCACTGGGAACCCTGTTCTTAGTTCAATGAGTAGCTGTGAGTATCTACCTCTGTATTTGTCATGCTCTGGTGGAGCCTCTCAGGAGACAGCTATATGAGGCTCCTGTCAGCACGCACTTCTTGGCGTCAGCAATAGTGTCTGGGTTTGGTGGCTGTATATGAACTGGATCTCCAAGTGGGACAGTCTCTGGATGGCATATTTTTAACATGTTTATCTACACACTTATTTCCCATAATATACTCAAGATAACCACATGAAAGTAAGAAACTTCTATTCTGAGCCAGTATATAGTTAATTTGTCTTATTTTGGGACCTGTGGTGGAGCATATAGTGAAACAAAGAGAGATGGGGGTTAGATGTGGGGATGGACAGAGAGCAGTATAGAGAAAGAACCAAGTACTCTTGTAAACTTTTATTCTGAAAAATGTAACTCTCCTCAAAATGGTGCCACCAATTGTTTCATCACATTGTCACTGTTCCATCAACAGTGGAAAAAGTTTCTGTAACATGGGAGACTTTGAGTGACACTTTCAAATGAAATCAAGCAGCATTATTCATAATTATTCAAATGTGTGTACAGAGCATGCACCTATAACATGTGTTGGTCAACAGATAGACTCAGTATATCCAAATAGTCAGCTGTTTCTCAACATGAAAAAGGACATGGCCAAACAATCTGCATAGTACAAAGACCAGTTGTGAGCCTGGGATTAGGGAAACGTCAGAAGCATCCAGAATACTTAGGTATGCAAGCTTTGTTTGCTCCTACAGTTCTGAGAAGCAAACTTCAATCTTGTGCATAAAAGACATGCAGTCTTCCATGAGATACACCAACTCCTTCTGCAGAGCTTGATCACTTACAGATTCTTTTCCCACATTTTTGTAGTGAACTGACTTACAGCACAGAAAGAGCTGATCAGTTATCATGACCAGGATTGGGGTATCCCAGCCTTGCACTACATCATGATCTTTCACATTTCCAGCATTCTTCACTACACACACCTGATGTTCCTTATGCTCTAATCAGTTCTGCACAAGAAGCCAGTGAAGACATACTTCTGGCAGCTCCAAAGAGGCACATTTTGCCCCTTTGAAGTGGCTGTCATGAACAGGGAGCACCATGGGTGCCCCCCCCTCTGTATTTTTGTGAAATGGTGAGTGTGAATCATCATGTGTTTGCTGGCTGAGTGTGGAGTCACTAGATTTTTGCTCCATTGGCACAACAAGGCACTTTCAGGAAAGGCCTTTTCCTTAAAGGAAGTCTGTTGTCATGGGTATTATTAAGGTAGATACATTACCCCTGCAGTGCCTTGGGTAAAGCCACCACTTAAATAATACAATGTGTTATGAGAGTCTGGTTGATGTGAGATCAACCAGACACATCACATCATAAACTTTTTCTATCTGAGGAGTATTGCACATATTTTAGAAAGTTCTCCAAAAGAAATTTGTTATACAATCTGATATACTAAAGAGTTGAGAACCAGAGACTACTTAGTAACATTTGCATAAGCATGTTTTATGTATGATTAAGAATATAGTCATGAATGAGAAACCTGGAAGAAAATCAGATGTTTCAGTCTCCACAAATGCCCTGAAATTCTCTTTCCTCCTGATGACTATGGTCAGTGTGTGGAGAACCAGGTACCATCTGATAGACATTGAAACACCGGTGCTTACCTTTGTGATGTGTGACTGAAAAATGGGGCTGTGTGTCATTTGATTTGCTTTTCCATCTGGCTTTTCCATCTAACAACCCAAGAGCCATATCATTCATCCCTCAAAATGTTCTCCTTTTCATCTGATGAAATTTCTTTCCATGGAACTCTATTCCACCTGTCAAGCTTCCCTTTGCTCATATTAGAAAGGAAAGCTTTGACTTAGGATATTTCTGAATTCAAATGGTACAAGAATCATTTGCCTTAAAGATACTTACTAGCAATGGTAGCAGAGGTTTTCTGAATGGTATATTAGAATATGGATGTTTGGGTCCAGTAAACCTTTAATTTATAAAGAAAAGTAAGACTTATTTTATTGCTCAAAATAACTGAATTATTACACATTAATCACAATTACTCACTAAAAGGCTGTGGAACATATTTTCTAAAAAAGTAAACAATAGATCCTCTGTTCCAAGAAACATTTCATCTAAGAAAAAATGATTTTGTAATTCAAAACAGAAATTGTACTAAGTTTTCATCATACATGGTCACATTTGTGTGCCATTTCATCTGGGCTACTTGCTGACATTTTTCGTGTTTGTGACTTCATAGGCTGTGGTCATTTGTTACCCCGACATTACCCATCTGCACATGCATTTGTCATCCCAACCTTGAATTTGCTCCAGTTGGGTACCAAGAACTTAGGACTAAGAATAATAATGTTATGTGAAGGATATCATTAGAGGAAAAATTGTACTTCAAAGTCCAAGCACATATGGTTTTGACTTTTATAAAAATGGCAGGTGGACATGAAAAAAAAGGGTTGATTTCAAATTTATTTTTGTGATCAGGGACTTCTTAAAGTCTGAGGAAGATTAATTTTTAATTTGGAATTTCTCATAATTGAAACACGATCAGGTTTTACAACTTCCTGAGGTAACTTTGGTGGACGCCGAAGCTATCTTCCTGGAGAACAGTGGAACAGTTTAACCGAAGTGTCAGGATGATGGAATACTGACACATGTTAGGTGAGAGGAGGAATACATCTTCAGTGATGTCCCTGAAGTCATACCAATGAGCTAAAGAGTGAATGGTTACTTTGAATATGCCTCACAATTGAGAACAGTTTGAAAAAGTATCTATTTTAGAAGACCAATTATTATACATTTTGTTTATTTCTAAAGCTCCTCAGAATGTAGATGTTCAAAAATGCTGAAGGTTATTTAGTGCATCTACAAGACTGGCCCTTTGGAAATATTCTTACCATTTCTGCAATAGGGATTTGACCAAAGAAGGGAGAAAGATTAGTCAAATAAAAATGAGAACTTAAAGGCTAGATGTTATCCTAAGGACATTCAAATATTCACTGGTGCTATTTGCTAGCAAAACATGAGAAATCATCTAAATAAAAACTCATGGGAAAGGCCAGACCAAGTCCTGTTAGAAATGTACCACGACTGTTTTCTCATATTGTCAATAATATTGGCATATTCAATGTCATGGAATAAACATCCAAGATGTAGAAAAAAAGGAAAATTCAGGGTAGTTTATCATGAATTGTATGCTAATGTCCATATATTACTGTTTTATATACACATTATTTATGCTTATAATCTTAGTATATTTTAAAATAGATTCAGCATTTTCTCCGTTATTTTATGGATAAGTGTAGAAGAAGCTGATTTTATTGTCCTCTTCTCCAAAAAACTTACAGTAACAAATGTCTTCTTTTCAGCCTTGTATTAAAGTGATTAACTTGTGAGGAGTCAGAAGCTTACTATGCCAATTTTGATTTGAGAAACCATTTCTCTCTGTGAGATTTACCTTTTCCCTTTTTCATAATCAGGGATTTTGGGAAATAATGGAGACAAGGTCAGGGGAATCTCTGTATACACGGTTGGTTTGGATGGAGAAAGACTGTGAAAAGAAGTTTTAAGTCTGTCACTAGATCTCCTTTTTCTCAGTCTCTTCTCTATTACTGACCCTGCAGATCTATTAAACATAGACAGTTTAAGCTATGTTTAATAGATAGTTTTTGACTGTGGGATGGCAACCCCAACCCTCCACTTAATGCCATGTCTTTCTAGTGGGGGTGGACTCTATAAGTTCCCTCTCCCCACTGTGGGTTTTTATTATAATCTAGCATAAGAGGAGCTTCCAAAGGCCCATTACTGATGCTATGGTGTGCTTACAGACAGGGGCCTAGCATGGCTGCCCTCTGAGAGGTTCAACAAGCAGCTGAGAGTCAGATTAAGATACTTACTCCCAACTAATAGACAGAAGCTAGGGACTGTTGTGGTTGAATTAGGGAAAAGCTGGAAGAAGCTGAGGAGGAGGGTGACCCCATAGGAAGACAGGCAGTCTTAACTAACCTGGGCCCCAGAGATCTCTCAGGCACTGTGTCACCAACCAGGCAGCATACATGAGCTGGTCTGAGGACCCTGACACATGTACAGCAGAGGACTGCCTGGTCTGGCCTCAGTGAAAGAAGACATGCCTAATCAATCCTCAAGAGGCTTGAAGCCCAAGGGAGTGGGGTGTGGGAGTGGGGATAGAGACATCCTTTTGGAGACAGAGAGGGGGATAACAAATGACTCAACTATAATATCAAAAAAAGACTAAAGAATTAAAAATCAAGAAGGTTTGGGGGCATTTCTAGAAAGATAGAAAGAAGTCAGACTTCTAACATTTACATTGTGCTCATATACGTACATGTGTATTTTTGTCTAAATGTGCCCAAGTGTAATGTGCCCAAGTGTGTGTTCATAGGTGTGTGTATGATTATGAAAGCAAGAGGAAAACTTTAAGGAGTGTTACCCTGGTCCCATCCACCTTCAGTTTGAAAAGGGTCTCTTATTGGTCTACATTAGTCTAGACTGGCTGTTCAGTGAACTTCAAGAATCTGTCGCCTCTGCTCTGCTCCCTGGCCTATACCAGGGGTTGCAAGAGCAATACCACTACATATGGCTGCTGCTGCTGCTGGTGGTGCTGCAGCTCATTCTTCTTCCTCTTCCTTTCCTCCTCCTCCTCTTTCTTCTCCTCCCCCTTCTCCTCCCCCTCCTTACTTTTAAAATATGAGTTCTAGGAAATTAAACCCAGGTCTCATGCTTATGAGGCAAGCTCTGTGCTAACTGAGCTCATCTTTCTTCTTTGTGGCCAGTAAGAATCAAATAGTTGATAGATGTTTGGCCTGATTCTTCATGGAAGCTGTTTATTAAGCATAGTGAATTCAGGCAAAAAGTTGTTAGGACAGTTTTGGAGAGTGAAGGAAGATTGGTTCTGGAGGCAGTGAAGGACAGGCATCTATCTTCTCTAAGTGGAAAGGTGTTGAAGAATGGGTAAGCAGCAAGTGGCAAAATTGGTTTATTAAGGCTTATCTAAAAAAAACGGATATATGGAGGTGGAATATTAAATTGCTTATTATAAGAAATTAACCACTATAATTTTGGAAGTACATGCTACAATCTTATATCTTACAAACAGGGAAGCCAGTAAATTCCAGGATGTGATTCTGTCAAAGTGCAGAGTCCTAAGAGCCAGTGAAGTTAATGGCATAATCACCTATCCAGGAATAATAGAAAATGGGATGCAATATCTCCTTCCTGCCAAAGGGAATAGAAAAGATCCACCTAGACTAAACCACCAACCAAAGAGTACACATGGAAGGACCCACGGCTCCAGTCACATATATAGCAGAGGGTGGCACTGTCTAGTAGCAAATGGGAGGGAAAACCCTTGGTTCTGTGAAAGCTCAATACCCCAGTGTAGGGGAATGCTAGGGTGGTGAGGTGGGAGTGGGTAGGTCAGAGAGTATCCTCATAGAAGCATGGGGAAGGAGAATAGGAGAGGGAGGAACCTGGAAAGAAAATAACATCTGAAATTGAATAATTAAAATATCAAATAAAATAAATAAAAATAAAGGTCCAACCAGACTCCATGGGTTAAATTACCCTAAAGCACACTACTTTATACTGAGGTTGTCAAGATAAAGTCAGTCTACTTTATATTGAATCAACATTCTATGCTAATTTCTTCAAGCACCACCTTTACAGAGATACCTAGAAATAACATTTCATTGGGCAAACTTGCAGCCTATTCAATTGGAATATAAACAGAACTATCACATGCAGATAAAGTTAAATATTTCTATAAATTATCTTTTTGTTGTTGTTGATACCGATGACTGCAAGAATGGCCACTTAACCATTTGTTATCTAGTCATTTTGTTGATCTTTGCCATTCTAAGTGGAGTAAAACAAAGTCTCAAAGTTGTTTTGATTTGCAATCCTAATTGTTAGTGATAGCATAGAATCATGCTGTGAAATTTCACCTTAAAATTTTCTACAGCACATGTTAGGTCAATGTATAAATATGCATATACAGTTGACTGACAATGTTGCTTCCAAGCAAAAGCCATTTAACACAACACCTAAGACCAGGCATGAGATATCCCTTTAAAGTTATTGGATAACGTTTAAGGTTGTTCAAGAGACTCTGACAGCATTACAGGCTCTTGTTACTGCCCCTTGTTTTCCCTCAGAAGTGGAAAGTAAGTAAGTATTGCATTTCAGATATGGAATCCAGAGGACCCTGAGTTTGAGTCTACCTAAAAAACTCCCAAGAACTAGCTGTTCTGGGATCGTAAGGCTCCATGCAAGCTTCTAAAGGAGGCTTTAGGGTTCATTTCTGACTCTTCAATTGTATTCCATTGCTATGCCTGTGGGTCTCTGTACCAATACCCTGTAGGTTTCCGCTCTACAGTACATGAAAATTTGTTTTGTAAATTTGATGAGAATTGCATCAAATCTGTATACTGCTCTTTGGTAAGATACATCTACAATGTTAATTTTACCTGTCCATGAGTTTGAAATGTCTTTTCATTTTCTGGAGTCTTCTTTAATTTCTTTCTAAAATGTAAATGTTTTCATTTTACACTCTTTCATGGGCTTGGTTGAATTAACTGACATTTTATAATGCTTTTGTGACAGGTGATTGCTTCCCTACTTTCTATCTTGGTATGTTCATTATTTCCGTGGGTTAGTTTTGTTTTTTTCTCCTTTGATGAATGTCTTTATAAGCTCTAAGAATTTTCAGGGGGAAGTCATCAGGATCAAATAATTTTATTAACTTGGACTTTTCCCCTCTCTTTAATCCAATTGTAAGTCTTGTTAATCCTCATAGAACCAACTTTCTCCCCACATTTATTTGAATTTTGTTGAAGTATGTTTTTCACTAACTTCAGCCACGATTTTGATGATCTCATCCAATCTACTGTTTTGAAGTGTGCTTTGTCATTGTTTTTCCAAAACCCTCTGGTACATCTCTAGCTGATTAAAATCAGGTCTCTCAACTTTATTGATATAAACACTTAACACTATAAAGTTTCTTCTTAAAGGTGCTAAAGAAAAGAGTGAAGGAGCTGAAAGAGTGTGCAACCTCATGGGAAGAACACCATTATCAACCAACCAAACCCTCTACAACTCCCATGGACTAAAATAACCATTGAACACACATGGAGAGATCCATGGCTCCAGTTGCATATATCGCAGAAGATAGCAGTGTCTAGCATCAATGTGAGAAGAGGCCTCTGGTCAAGTGAGGGTGTGTTTTTCTAATGTAAGGGAATGCCAAGGCATTGAGGTGGGGAGGGTGATTGGGAGAGGGTACACCTTCATAGAGACAAGTGAAGGGAGGGTGGGGGAAGGAAATAACATTTGAAATGTAAATACAGAGAGTATCTAATAAAAAATAAAAAAATAAAGTTTCTTTTTAACACTGTTTTGATTGTGTTTTATAACCTTTGCCAAACCATGTGCTCATTTTTGTTTTGTTTTAGAAATTTTAAATTCTCTTTATTGATTTCTTCCTGGTTTCAGGTCTTACTCAGTATTGAATTTTTAGTATTTGTTATAGTTTCTATTGCTGTTGATATATATTTTTTACTCCACTATGGTCAGATGTTCTCTCAAAATTCTATATCTTGAGAAATGACCTGTGAACAAATGTTTGATAGATTTTAGAAAAAATTCTATTGTTTTCTTATAAGAATATGTATTCTGTCATGTTTGGGTAGAATGTTTCTGTAGAGGTCTGTTGGGTCTATTTGACTTATAATATCATTTAATTCCAGTGTGTCTCTTTAGTTTTTGTCTTAATGACCCCTTGTTGAGAGTAGGATATTAAAGTCTCTCACAATCACTGTGTGGGTATAAATATATGGCTTTAGTTCTAGTGTATGTATTTTTATCAAGGTGTGTATGTTTGTGTTTAGCACATATCTATAAGAGTTGTGTATCATCTTGGTAGATTTTTCAATTAATACATATAAAATATCCTTCCCTATCTTTTCTGAATATTTGTATCTTGAAGTCTATTTTATCAGATATTAAGATAACTACACTTGTTGGTTTCTTATTTTCATTTGCTTTATTCTAACTTTTTTCTATTCTTTTACCCCAAAGCAAATATATATTGTGGATAATGTATTTCTTGTAGGTAATAAAAAGATTAAGACTGTTTTCTATTAATATTTAATTATTATTGACAGTAATATTAATTACTATAAGGCTCTTCATATTAATATAATACAGTAATATTAATTACTATAAGGCTCTTCATATTTTATGCTGTTTTCTTAGACCTCTTTTGATCAAGAGTTCTGGAACATTTTTATTCCTTGTGACCTCTTGGTGTACTTATCTTTGTATTCAGATTAAAGTGTTACTTCCTGTATCCTCTATAGACTTTTAAATACTTTAATTGCTGGTCTGATTATGGAAAATTTTTATTTTCTCTTTCAATTTTAGCAGTTCTCCAGAGTCTAATAATCTGAATTAAAAGTTGTAGTCTTTTCAAACCTGGAATGTATCATTTCAGATCTTTCTAGCTAGAAAACTATTGTTCAAGAATCAGATACTTATGTAGTGAATCTTTTAATAAGTAATTTAATCTAGTCTCTAGCATCTTTCAGTAACTTTTCTTTATTCCATGGTTTTAATGTTCTATTTGCAATATTTCTGATCCTGTATCCTTGGTGTTCTCGATGCCTCTTTCATATTAGTTTCTAGGTCTGAGATATTTTCTTATCTAATGTACTTGAAGTACTCTTAATGTTTATTCATTCTCCTATGCCCACAATGTGAAGTTTAGTTTCTTCCCTGGTATTAAAAAGCATCCCCATATTCCATTCCTCTACTTTCCCATTCATCCCCGAATTCCTTTTTAAAATGACTGCTTTGCTTTTTGAGGCTTCTCAGTGAGATTTTAATTTCACTTATTTAGTATTTCATTTCCTGTATTATTTTAGGTTCTTTTTCTCCACAAAACTTTGTCTTTGAATAAAATTCTATGTTCACATCTTGGATTAAAATATGTTTCATTCAGCTCTCTATTTTTGCTCTCTTAGAATAAGTATATCCCATATTCTTTTAAAGTTGCTTGAGTGTATTTATAATCTTTCCTTGAAATTCTCTATCCAGACCTTGCAAGCCATTCTCATTAAGATTCATTATTTTGTGATTAGTAATTTTGAGGGCAGAAATATTCTCATGTTTTTCTGTTTCTTTTGTTTCTGTTCTGGGACTTGAGCATGAGAAGCATTTTGTTAGTTACATTTTTCTTTTTGCTGAAATCATCTCTGTTGGATATTCAGGAGTAGATTAAGTTGCAAGACAGTTGAAATATTCTTTCCCTTTTATGGACTTGGTACTGAGGGCTGCTGGTTATATTTCTATCACTCTTCCATGAGCCAGCTATTGTCTGTATAAACAGTCAATAAAGAAAGGTTATCACACACCTTAGTTGTACTTTTTTTCTGTTTCCTTCTGTTGTGGATCTCCAAGATTGGTTGGTCTACCATGAATAAGTTCTTGCAAACCAAGGGTTGGGGAGACAATAGCTTGGAAGAGAGGTTTTCTAAACAATTTGCCTTTGGCATTTAAAGAATATCATAGCCTTCCTGGAAGTATGGGAAAGTGAAATTTTAGGGGAGTGGCTATCTTATGTGGCAGGAATGAATCTAATCTGAAGCACTAGGATGGGATTTTTGTGAGGAACCAGACTGGATGGTAGCAAGTGTTAGCAAGATCTTTGAGAAGCCACCAGGTCCTGTAAATTAACAGAGAGTATGTATGTATGCCTGGTGGTATGTGGAGGAGAAATCCTGGAGAAACAGACGTAGGATCATAGCATGGGAAGAAGACATACCTGGTGTATGTTTGGAGATCCCTAGAACTTAAGCAGGCCTATAGAGTTGAAAGTCTGTCCTTCCTTTTTTTATTTCTACAAAAAACTATTTGCCTCAGCTAATAATAATTTTTGCTAAATTTAAGACACACATATATTCCTTCTTTCTTTTGTGTTATCTCATTTTACAATTCTACTTTTAATAACCTTAGACCAATAACGACTATAAATTCCATTTTCCCTGATTATTACTCAAGTCCTACTGTCTCTTAACTTTTTTGAGGATACTACAAAATGCATGTGTCTATTGTTGCAAGTTAATGTGGACTAGTTACATTTCCAAAAATCAGCAGAGAATGTAATTGCAAGTAACAATGGCTCATGAGGAGGACTCACACCATAAACAGAAAAAGTAGAGAGAAATGGGATACATTTTTAACTGGAATACATGAGCATCCCAACAGATGCACAAAATACAAAGAATGCAAAATATTTGAGACAAAACATACTACAACCTCTTAATACTAAATATCAAGACAATGAGATAGCACATATGCTGGAGAAATATATGAGAGTCCTACATTAAAAATGAAAGAAAGACAAAGCAGCTCAACTGGAAGAATGCATCCCATGTATAGGCAACAGTCTTTGGGATAGCCCCTGCTCCTATTCTTTGGTACCCATATGAAGACCAAACTATACATCTGCTACATATGATTAGTGATGCCTAGGTTCAGCCCATGTAGGTTCTTTGGTTGTCAGTTTAGACTCTGAGATCCCAAAGGGTCCAGCTTAGTTGATTCTGTTGGTCTTCCCTTAGAGTTTCTATCCCCTTGGGGATGGAGCAAAATTCTTCTTCCTATTCTTTCATATAAGTCTGCAAACTTCATCCACTGTTTGGCTGTGTGTATTTGTATCTGTCTGAGTCACTGCTAGATGAAGCTTCCCAGAGGACAACATGTGCCTGTCTGCAAGCACAACAGAATATTAATAGAGTTTGGGATTGGCATTTGCCCATGGAATGGTTCTCAAGTTGAGTTGGATATTAGATGGCCATTTCCTCAGTGAGAGAAGGTTCTTTGATGAGGGTTGAGGACTTCAATTACCTGTGGATATACGAATAAGTATTTAGAATGTAGTTATGAATTAAACTTTTTTAGTAAAGTGGTAGTTGTAGGTCCTCCTGCAGGATCCATGACTTCACTATCACTATGTATTTGACTAGGTTTATTTTTATTTATGATTTTAATGATATTATATTTTAATGGGGGAACTGTTGGTTACTGCCACAGTATGTATGCTGCTACTGTAGCCTTAGGATTCCTGTGCCATGATGTTGTGTTTTTAGACATCTAGACTGGGTAGGATTATTGGTTTCTTCCCTCCCTGGGAAGTTTGCATAGTTCTTCAGCAAACATGAAAGTCAGTACTCCTCAGTGAGGAGAATTTCAAATCAGATACAGTTCAGGTCCTCTGCTTCCTGTGTCTGAAGAATGTGGTGTCTCCAGCAACTGGAACTTGCCTTTCATCTTTTGGTTAAACAAGATCAATAGACCTAAAGAGAGAGATACCCAACATTATGTCTCAGGTCCCCATGGATGTCCTGGGGTGGTGGGCTGGAAAAGAGAGATACCCAAGCACCAACCAGGACCCCAAGGAAGTATGGAATTTAGAGAATACAATGGAGAGACATAGAACTGGAGATGTGACAGTAGTAAGGTGAGGAAGAAGATGATACGAGGAGCTTCCACAATCTGCTCAGGCCATGGAGAGGTCCAGGCCTAGGCTGCTGCCAAGAGCCATGTCTATGGGCGTGACTCCATCTGAGATTCCTAGTCGTGAGAACTATAGAACCTGATGTGGCCACTTCCTGTAGCCAGAATAGACACATCTTTAGGGTCAAAGGATAGGATAGACTGAGATTTTTTTAAAATAAATTATTGGAACAAACAAAGATAATAGAAAATCAAGTGTCGCTTTTGTTTTATTAACAAGAATTCTAAAAACTAAAATGAGTTAAAAAAGATGAAGTCCATTTAATGGGAAGAAAACAATTCATCAAGAACCCATTATAATTCTAAATGTTGGCATACAAAATATAGTTTCTTTCAATTTCATAAGCAAATACTACTAGATAAAAAGCCATAGATTAGCTCCATCAAAGTAATAATGAATGATATTAATGCTTACTCTGACAAACGGGTAAGTCACTGAGACAAAAAATAAAGAAAAATATTAAAATTAAGTGACACCATGCATTATATCACTTAAGAGATAGCTACAGAACATTTCATTGTCATGTAACAGAATAGAGACTATTCTCAGTTCCGAGTAACTCTCTCAAAAATACAATATATATGAGGACACAAAACCAATCTTAAAGATATAAGGAAATTGAAATAGCTTTTTTTATTCTATCTCATCACAGCCAGACTAAGCAGAAAACACAGAGACACTATCCAAATTAACAAAATCCCAAATGAAAAGCAAGACATAAAAACAGAAACTGAGGAAATTAAACAAATCATCAGATCCTACCAGAAAAGCCTATACTCAACAAAACTGGAACATCTAGAGGAAATGGACAAATTTCTAGACAGATATCAGGTACCAAAATTAAATCAGGACCAGATATCTAAACAATCATCTAAACAATCCAATAATACCTAAAGAAATAAAAGCAATCATCAAAAGCCTCCCAACCAAAAAAAAAAAAAAAAAAAAAAAAAAAAAAGAAAAAAGAAAAAAAAGACCAGGACCAGATGGGTTTAGTGCTAAACTCTATCAGATCTTCATAGAAGACCTAATACCAATACTCTCCAAACTATTCCACAAAATAAAAACAAAGGAAATTCTACCCAACTCATTTTTCAAAGCCAAAATTATGCTTATACCTAAACCACACAAAGACCCTAAAAAGAAAGAACTTAAGAAAAATTTCTCTCATGAATATTGATGCAAAAGTACTCAATAAAATTCTTGCAAACTGAATCCAAGAACACATAAAAATGATCATTCACCATGATCAAGTAGGCTTCATCCCAGAGATGTAGGAGTGGTTCAATATATGAAAATCCATTAATATAATCCACTATAAAATCAAACTCAAAGAAAAACAACACATGATCATCTCATTAGATGCTGAGAAAACATTTGACAGAATTCAACCCTCCTTGATGTTAAAAGTCTTGAAAAGATCAGAAATTCAAAGCCCATTTCTAAACATAGTGAACACAATATACAGCAAACCAGTAGCCAACATCAAATTAAATGGTGAGAAACTTGAAGCAATCACACTAAAATCAGGGACTAGACAAGGCTGCCCACTCTCTCCCTACCTATTCAAAATTGTATTGGAAGTCCTAACCAGAGCAATTAGATAGCAAAAGGAAGATAAAGACATACAAATTGGAAAGAAATAAGTCAAAATATCACTATTTGCAGATGATATGACAATATAATTAACTGGCCCCCAAAATTCCACCAGAAAACTCATACAGATTATAAACAACATTAGCAAAGTGGCTGGATATAAATTTAAGTCAAACAAATCAGTACCATTCTTCTATTCAAGGGATAAAGAGGCTGAGAAAAAAATAGGGAAATGACACCTTTTACAATTGTCACAAATAATATAAAATACCTTGGTATGACCCTAACCAAGCAAGTGAAATATCTGAATGACAAGAACTCCAAGTCTCTGTAGAAGAAAATTGAAGAAGATCTTAGAAGGTGGAAAGATCTCCCATGCTCATGGATTGGAAGTATCAACTAGTTAAAATGTCTATCTTGACAAAAGCAATCTACAGATTCAATGCAATCTCCATCAAAATTACAGCTCAATTCTTTATAGAGCTAGAAAAAGCAGTTTGCAAATTCATTTGGAACAACAACAGCAGCAACAACAACAACAAAGATAGCTGAAACTATTCTCAACAAACTGCCGGGGGAATCATCATCCCTGACTTCAAGCTGTATTACAGATCAATCTTGATAAAAAGCACATGGTATTGGTACAGAGACAGGCAGGTAGATCAGCGAAACAGACCTGAAGATCCAGAAATAAACCCACACACCTATGCTCACTTGATCTTTCATAAAGGAGCTAAAAACATTCAATGAAAAAAAGACAGCCTCTTCAACAAATGATGCTAGTTCAACTGGCAGTCAGCATTCAGAAAAATTCAAATCTATTCCTTCTTATCTCCTTGTACAAAACTCAAGTCCAAGTGTATCAAAGACCTCCACATAAAACCAGGTACACTGAAACCAATAGAGGAGAAATTGGGGAAGAACTTAGAGCACATAGACACAGGGGATATTTTCCTAAACAGAGAACCAATGGCTTATGCTCTAAGATCTAGAATCCTAAAATCAACAAATGGGACTTCATGAAATTGCAAAGATTGGAAAAGAATCTTTACTAATTCTATATCTGATAGAGGGCTAGTATCCAATATATTCAAAGAACTCGAGAAATTAGACTCCAGAATATCAACTAATCATATTAAAAATGGGGTACAGAGCTAAACAAAGAATCCTTAACTGAGAAACCCAAAATGGATGAGAAGCACCTAAAGAAATGTTCAACATCCTTTGTCATCAGGGAAATGCAAATGAAAACAACCTTGAGATCCCCTTCACATCAGTCAGAATGGCTAAGATCAAAAACCCAGGTTACATTAGCTGCTGTCCACAATGTGGAGAAAGAGGAACACTTCTCCATTGCTGGTTGGAATGCAAGCTGATACAACCACTCTGGAAATTAGTCTGGTGGTTCCTCAGAAAAATGAACATAGTACTACCTGAAGACCCAGCTATACTACTCTGGGCATATACCCTAAAAATACTCTAATGTATAAAAGGGACACATGTGCCACCATGCTTATAGTAGCCCTATTTATAATAGCCAGAAGCTGGAAAGAACCAAGATGTTCTTTCTAAGTGGATACTAGCCCAAAAAGCTCTGAATAACCAGGAAAACATTCACTGATCTTATGAACCTCAAAAACAAAGAAGGCCAGAATGTTCTACCTTCTTAGAAGATAAAACAAAACACCCAAGGGAAGAAATACAGGGACAATTATAGTAGCAGGGATCGAAGAAAATATTGTCCAGCGACTGCCTCACCTGGAGATCCACTCCATATGCAGCCACCAAACCCAAACTCTATTGCTGATGCCAAGAAGTGCTTACTGGCATGATATATATATATATATATATATATATATATATATATATATATATATATATATATATATATATATGCCTCCTTGGAGGCTTTGCCAGTGTCATACATATATGGTTGAGGATGCTTGCAGCTAATCATAGGACTGAACACGAGGTCCTCAATGAAGAAGCTGTGAAAGGACTGAAGGAGCAAAAGGGGTCTGCAACCCCATAGGAAGAACAACATTATCAACCAAACAAACACTCCAGAGATCCCAGGGACTAAAACACCAACCAATGAGCATACATGGAGGGACCCATGGCTCCAGTTGCATATGTTGCAGAAGACAGCAGTTTCTGGCATCAGTGGGAGAAAAGGCCTTTGGTTCAGTGATGGCTCATTTTCCCAGTGTAGGGAAATGCCAAGGCGCTGAAGTGGAGACTTGGTTGGGAGACAGAGCACCTTCATAGAAACAAGTGAGTGAGAGGGGAGATGGAAGGAATGGGAAAGGTGATATCATTTGAAATGTAAATACAGAGAATATTCAATAAAAATGGACAAGTACACCCTTTTTTTCCAAATTTGCTTTGGCCAGTGTTTTCTCACAGCAATGAAAAGCGAACTAGGAGAGAGGTTGATCTATGAATGAATGCTGTCTTGCTGTGATGGAGCTGACTATGTGGTTTGATGCCTTTGAATGTTTCATGGTACAAAGTTGGAGTTAATGATGTGAAAATAGTTATATTATAAAAACTGATTGACAGATTCAATACATTCACCACTGAAATTACAATGATGTTCAGCACTAAACAGAAAAAAATGGTAAATTTCATACAGAAATAGAAAATACCTGGTTAGTCAAATTAATCCTGACAAGAGGGGAACTATTGAAGGTATCACAATACTTGACCTCAAATGAGACTACAAAGTCATAATAGAAACTACAGTATAACAATGTATAGAAACAACAAAAAACAGACATCTATTGGCTCTGCAGAAAAATCAAACAGAACTGAGGGCCAAAAAACAAACCAACACAATTACAGTCACATAGATTTTTCAAAAATGTGACAAAAGTCCATGGTAAAGATGACAGTCAATTCCATGACTGGTATTGGCCAACTGATGTTTACATTCAAGAGAATAAAATTAGGGCTATGACATCCTGGAGAAAAATCATTTCAGACTGTCTCAAAGAACTTATTTTAAGACTCTCAAACACCTAAAGTCTGATAGGAAAAATATAGGCACATACATAGAATTCAGAAAATTTTGCTTCATCATTACAGAAAAAACACAACTATTAAAAGATAGGATTCTATAATGTGAAAGTTCTACTTCACAGATGAGGAAACTTTTACAAAGCAAAAGGACAGCCTATAGGACAACAGAAAAGCCATACCAGGAATACTTCATACAGAGGCTGGTAGCTATAGTGTGTACGGAACTGCAATAGTCAGAGAATTGAAAAAGGAAATTTTCCAATGACCAAACAGAATGATGACATAAACAGTTAGTTCACACAGGAAGAAACATAATCTATAAACACTTTAAAACAATTTGATATTCTTAGACATCAGACATGAAAATTTAAACTGTTCTAAGACCCCATCTCAGCTCAGTGAGAATGGTTTCCATTAAAAAACACAAATGACAACAATGTTTTAGAATGTGAGGAAAGGGGAACCCTTAGCCACTGCTGGTGGTTGTATAAGCTGCTACAGCTACTGTGGAAGTCATTATGGTGCTTTCTTACAACAGTAAAAATAGAGCTACTATACAATCCTCCTATGCTGTTTCTGGGCATATATCCAAAGGACTCATAAGTCAACATGCCAAAGAGATACTCACACAGTTTATTGCTGCAGTACTCACAGTAACTAGGAAATGGAAGCAAACCATATGTCTATCAAGAAGTGAATGGATACAGAAAATATGGTATATATTCATGGTGGAATTTTATTCAACCATAAAGAAAAAAAATAAAATTTTAGGAAGAAGAATAGATCTGGAAATTATCATAACAAATTAAGTGACCAATGCTCTGAAGAAATACTCTATGATCTCTTATAAACAGACCCAATGTTTTAATTTTACATGTGTTATATTTATATGTATGGGATATAAGTCATAAAATTGTAAAGGAAGTAATGAGAGGAGAAAATTGGGGCCTATTGCAAAAAAGGGGGATGACTAATATGTTACACATGAGATGAAAGCATAATGGAGTCCACTTGGGAGAGAGGGAGTGTGCAAGAAATGGAGAAAAGGAACTGAGGAAAATGGGAGAAGGGCATCAATGAAAAACAAACAAAGGGATAACAAAATTATGGAAGTAAATGTGACATGACTAAATACACTGTATACAAGTTAAACATAATAAGTAAGTTAATAACAAAAGGCTAGATATTGATTTAACCATATAACATAAAAACATTCATAGGAAAGATAGATCAATTAGAAGACAGCTTGTTAGAATAAATAAAATACAAGAGGAAAAACTGGCATGGTGTGCCATCCGTGTAATCTAAGCATCCCAGGGACTGAAGCAGGAGTATTATGAATGTGAATTCAAGTAGAGTTACAAGACTTCATCTATAGGAACACACAAAAACAAAACTGTCAAACCACAGTAGAAACCCACCTATAGGAATCTAACTCAAGTATAAAGATTTCAAGTTTAGAAAGATATAACACAGTAATACTAGTTCAATCTGAATTTTCAGATGTAGAAATCATCCCTGCAAGCCACAATTGGCTAAAGCAGAGGACATTTGAAGAGGGGGTGCAGAACCCTAACTTGTATAACTACAACATAATGCCTATCCCTAAGGCTCAGGAACAAAGAAGGCCTAAATAAAATTTAGAAATCACAACCCCAACTTCCTTAGGTAATAGACAAAAATCACTACAGAAAATCACAACCTGAGTTGTGGAGCCCATCCCCTATGGATGCATTTGTAAAACACCGACATACCTCAGGATCAGGGAAACTTGCAGAAGAGAGAGTATCAGAGAGTGCTCTGTGAGGTTCTGCCTCTTAGTCACATCAGAAGCTATACTTTCAAAGTCTCACCATCATGACCACTCACATATGAGCTGAACAAGGAGGACACCAGCACACATGCCAAAACTGGAATGGAGAAACCACTCCAAGGCATCAGTGCACTAATAACCCCTGACAACCAGGGAAAGTTGAGAGCAGGAAAGAGATGGCCTTCTACAAGAAAGAACAATTTAATTACATATCAATGACAGTCAGTCCTGAAATCACACAGGCATTGAACATTATATGGACTAAATAGATTAGAGTTAGAACTATGTATATATTTAAATACACATATGCATGCAATAATAATTGATGACAAAGAGGCTGCGAGTTAAATATTAGGAGGTATCAGAGAACTGAGAGGGAGGAAAGGAAAGAAAGAAATGATGTAATTAATGATATAATTTTCATGAAAAATGGCAATGAAACATGGATGGGGTGTTCCCGCAAGGTCTTACCGCTGGAAGTGTTATAGACAATTGATGGTGCCTGAGAGTCAGTTTTACCCAAAAAGAAATTTTCAAAGGTTAGCTTATCTCAAGAGGTCGGCCATAACATGTACAAAAAATATAGAATGATCTCAGCAGGTTGTGTTTGTACTTACATATGTTTGTGTTTTATATATATATACATGGATATGAATAGAGATAGAGATAGATATGGATTAGATATAGGTAGATGATATAGATAAATATAGATATATATATAGATATAGATATAGATATAGATACAGACATAGATAGAGATAGATAGAGATAGAGATATAGATATAGATATAGAAAGACAGAGATAGATAGAGACAGAGATAATGAAAGACTGAGAGACCATGCATTTGAGAGGAAATATGAGGGGCACTAGAATGGGGAAAGAAGAGGCAGTGGTGGATAATGTAAGTACAGTACCCTATAAGAAATTCTTAAAATGAAATAAAAAACACAAAACCAAATAAATCTGAAAGTTATACTCTTTAAGATGCAACAGACTTTAGAAAAGAGAAAACTAGGATAAAGAGAGACATTTGCAACTAAAATATGTATTCTATATTTAAGAGGATACACCTGTTTACAAACCTGTCTAAACATAACAAAATATTCAACACACAATACCAAAGCTTGCAGAAATTTTTCAGAAGAAAGAGAGCCAGGCATTGCTACATATGAGGACTTAAATTTTCTTCTTATGGTAAAGGCTATCTACTCTTCACACAAACATCAGGAAGAATACACACCATGTTATACATACAAGTAAATGAGATGAAATTATTTGTTACTAGCTAAACACCCCACGGGGGGGGGGGAAGCAGATGTTACATTGTTTTTTATTTTTTTGAATGCACATGGCCATTCATAAAGGAATTTCATATTCTTTAACTAAGGAGACCTCCTTTACAAAGTAAAGAATAGAAACCATTTAGCATCCTCTTAAAATAATAAAGCTGGATTGGAAGTCAATAAAAAGTAATTAGAAAATGAATATCTGTCTGGGGATTAGGACACATAGTCCTAAACTGCATATTGGTCTTGAATGTATATCCAAGGGTTAATGAAGCTACAACCCATACAAACCAGTAGTATACTGCACCATGCAGTGCTGCTGCACTGTAGCTTTAATACGCCCTGCACTAATTGTGTGGAGCACTAAGTACCCATTATAACAGTGTAGAGACGTGAGGCCTAATGCAAAGTGCATATTAACTAGTGTTGACAATAGAAGCACAGTAGGTCAGCTGTCTTTTATGGCTTTCTTGCCTTCTTTTTGTCTGTATACCATGAGGTAGCACAGAAAAAAAAAAAAAAAGTTCTTGTCTGATGATACATCAAGCTTTGATGTTTTATTCTCCAGACTTGTATGTTATGAAAACTTTTCTTCATTGTTTGACAAATCCTATGATATATTTAAATAAGTAAAATTGCCAATTCTTTACAATTTTAGAAATAGAAGCAGAATGAATACACAATTCATTTCATGAGAAAAGTATCTTCTAATAGTCACAACATCTATGTCCCAGAGACAGAACTAACAGGCTAATATGTTTCATGGGCACTGTCTTAGTTAAGGTTTTATTGCTGTGAACAGACACCATGACCAAGGCAAGCCTTATACAAGTTTACAGGTTCAAAGGTTCAGTCCATTATCATCAAGGAGGGAGTATGGCGGCTTCCAGGCAGGCATGGTGCAGGAGGATCTGAGAGTTCTACATCTTCATCTGAAGGCTACTATCAGAATACTGGCTTCCAGGCAGCTAGGATGAATGTCATAAAGCCCACATTCACAGTGACACACCTACTCCAACAAGGGCACACCTATTCCAACAGGGCCATACCTTATAAATAGTGTCACTCCCTGAGCTGAGCATGCATACACCATCACAGCACAGATATAAAGTTCTTATACCCAAATGGTTTTTCTATATTCATAAATAATTTAATTTAATTCATATTATTATCAAAAGTAAATAATAAAATATATTCTCATATAAATATTTGATAAATGTGTTTATAAAAAGATTTTTAATACCCATTGAAGATTCTGAGGAGAAATATGATGTTGTCTTAACTGATTTTGAAAATGAGTGGAAACTAATGCAAAATCAAATGTGTGTGAACAGCACACCGTAATTTTGAAGGTGTTTCACATCTGAGAGCAGTTAAGAGATTATGGAGCTACTGAGACATTTCCTGGAATTGACCAAAAGGACAGCAGATGGCTTTCTTCTTGCTGGCATAGTAGCTTATAAGCAAACAAGAAGAATGTTGTAGTTTGGATTTGGAATGGTCCCCAAAGCCAACACCAAGGAAGGCTCCATGCCCCTAACACAGGAGTGGCACTTCCTGGGAAATCCCAGGGCCTTTCAGCTTGGTTTTTGTATAACTTTAACAAAAGTACAGCCAAGCAGATCATGAAACTCTGGCTCCATCATTTTTCTCATTTGTGCATGAAATAAATGTTCTCCTTTCAGGATGTGTTGACTTGCTA
Source organism: Micromys minutus (assembly GCF_963924665.1). Taxonomy (NCBI): domain Eukaryota; kingdom Metazoa; phylum Chordata; class Mammalia; order Rodentia; family Muridae; genus Micromys; species Micromys minutus. The sequence goes on along the minus strand of NC_137973.1, from coordinate 61,295,391 downwards.
GAAGTCTAGTAGCCTGGGGAATGGGTATGCTTACTCATGGCTAGGAACTTGTAAAAGCTGGCGAGTCAAAACAATCCTTTTCTTCTTATAAGTTAATTACCTCAGCGCTTTGTTATAGTGAAGGGAAACTCACTAACACAGGTGGTAAACTATATATAAAGTTAAGTAGTTAAGCACTATGAAAATGTTCACAGGTATATAGGGATATATATCTTCAGTCCATGGTCGCCTGGCCCTGTGTTTGTGTCTTGTAGCAATGGTGTACACCATGGCTGCAGTATGGGCCTAAACAAAAAAAAAAATTGCTTTATCAACTACATTAAAAATTTTAAAGTAATAAAAAATTGAAGTAATGCTGTAGCTATTACCTTACAGCTTCGGTCCAATGACCTAAAGACCTCACATAGGCTTAATGTTCTTAAAGTTCTAGCACATTTCAGGGGTGTTTCTCTAGGCCAAGGCTTTAATACAGAGGCCTCTACTGGCATTCACAACATGATGCCCTAATGCATTTGTTAATGAGGTTGTTTCAAGTAAAGAGCAGAACAAAACTCAGAATAGAATTGAACTCAAAGCTCATCACATGTTTATGTGTTTCCATTTTACCTCCCCAGTGCTTTAGTTGTACAATTCCAAGTGTTTGATGATATTAAAGAATGCTTCTGTAGAGTGCTCAGTGATCAACTGTTCGAACAGGTAAGTGAAAGCCATCTAGCTCAGGACGCTTTCACTAGTGGCAGTCCTTCCTCTAGAGAGCCTCCATGATGAGTGTTTACATTCATCATCATTCATCCACAATTCAGGAGCTTGAAATGACTGTGGGTGTGTTCTACATCTCACCACGCTCGGATGCCGGCAGATCTCCTGCACTGATTGGTGCTCAAGAAAAAGACTTTTCCAGCATCCTGAGCTTTCTGCTTCAAACCCTGCACATCAGCCAGAGCAGAAAAAGTTAAATGAGATCATGTGACATAAAACAAAGTGAAGTCCCACTCTAAGAGGTTATATGGGATTGAGTACCCTACTCCCAGTCTATTGGTATCACTCTTGTTCCGACAGACTATAGCAATTCTTAAAATTCACTTTGAAAATTTTCCCTTCGAAGAAGTTTTAGAACAGTTTATGGAAGTCATGCAGAGGCTTTATTGAAGGATACCTCAAAAAACAGCCGGGACCATGAAGAAGCATCATGTTAGAGCCTTCTAGAGATTGACTAAACATGGGTGTCAATAGCCTTCCTATAGAACAACAGAGCAAAGCTCTGGAGGGGCTGGTTTCTTTAGCCAATGTTTTTGATTTTTTTAAATACTGTTTTACTTTTCTTTTAATACTAAGCACATAAAACTAACCCCTGTTGGGATTTCCTTTTCTTTCTTTCTTTTCTCATTTTTTTAAGGGGTAAAACAATAACAAAGGTGGAATGGATGGATTAGGTAAAAGTTGATGTTGAACATTTAGGGTATCTCAACAAACAGCAAATCAATTACAGGACTTTTTCTGCTCTTCGCTTACAGACCATCTGGGGCTGTCATGTAGCCTTGCCCTTTTTTTAAGAACTGTCGAGAAGAAATTGTCGAGATTGTCAGGAACACATGCCTTACACCATTCGCACAGCATCTGTATGAGGAATGAAGCTCAAACAGCTCTGGGTAAAGTTACGCTGTGTGCAGGAAGTGCATAAGTCTAACTTGCCTTGGGATAATGTAAACGTTTACAAAGCATAGTCAACTGCACAGAGTTCACACCTCCATCCACCAAACACCTCATTTATATTTTCTTGAAATTTTTCCTTTTATATTACATTTGCAATGTCAGAATGTTTTCAGACATGCTAATATTGGAGGTTTTTTATATTTCAAAACATTATGTGTGTACTGTCCCTTGTTTATCTTTCTTCTTTACAGATATCTAGAAATCTAAAATTATTTTAAAATTCAGTTCTTTACTACACACGGGGTGTAGAGTACTACTGAATCTGTAATAACTGCAAGCCATAGAAATAGCAATTGGGGTCTTAGTAATTAGGGTGAATTATAGCTTACAAATCCATGTTATTATTTTGTATGTTTATACTTCCATTGGCTTAACTAATTTTTCAAAGTGGTAGCTAATAAATGAGTGATATGTCTCAAAATCTTATAAACAAACAGCTTCTCAGTCTCATGGATAAATAAATATTCATGTGAATTAACTTTAAGGAAAGAACTCTAAAGTGAAAGTGGTAGGTATGTGGGTCTTAGGGAAATCTGAGTAAACTCCTATGGAATTGATGAAGTCCTAACTTTATGTGTGCCATCGAAATGGGCACAGCCATATTGAGGACGCAGTGCCTCTGACCCATGGCAATAGCTAAGACTTCCCAAGGTGAGGCTCAGAGACATGACCAAGCCTTCTTCTTGTCTTTGTTAATGTTCCCAGGGTATGTAGGTAGACTCAGCAACCACAGCTTCTTCAGGGATGATTACAACATGAGCCTCCTTCCCTACATCTATATGTACCAAGATTAGGTAAGTCTGATTATCATTAGCTAAACCTAACTCAACTGTTTATCACAAAATAACCTTCTCACTCAGGTATATTCACTAAACCCATCTCCTTTATTCATGTGTATAAAATAAATGTGCTGATGTTTTGGGCTGGGGTTGGTGTTCTCTGTTAAAGTGAGCACATCCCACCCAAATCTCAGCTCTTCCAAACATGTCTGTATCATTGTACCTCCTCTTTTTAATGAACCTCATTGCCCCAGATAGGCTAATCCCTGAAGTCATACTAAGCATAATGGATGCCTGATTTCAGATTAAATCAATTAAAGAAAAATAGCAAGGTAGGGGTACATGGGAGGATTTGGAGGAAGGAAACAGGGAGAATTATTTAATTATGTAATTCCATAAAAAGAACAGAAAGCATATCAGGGCATCATTTTCTTTTTAAAAAATTATATATTTTTCCAATAGGAACTCAAATGCTGTTCTTGCTCACAATTATAGTCACCAAAATTATTTAATATTTGTAATATCTTTGATTTCCCTTTGTACACTAGCATATTGTTTCTTTATGGAAAGTTTTAAAATTTGCAGTACTGTGTTCTTGTTGACATTGTATTTTTGAAATACTTTGCCTGACACATTATAGATCACCACCTTTGGGGGATTGAATGATCTTTACACTGGTGTCACTAAAGACCATCAGAAAACACAGATACTTACATTATGATTTATAACAGGAGAAAAATCACAGTTATGAACAAACAGTAAATATAACTTTGTGGTTGGGAGTCACCACAACATGTAAAAATATATGAAAGGATTGATGCATTAGGAAGGTTGAGAATCACTGTTCTAGAACCTCTGTGGTCCTAAACAGGTTTAGAACCCTGCTAAAGATGGTGGACTTAGGCAAAAAGCCCATTTGACCTTGTTCACCTCTGCTATGCAAATCTAGACACTTCATTGGAGAGAACAATTGCAAACCCATTATTTTGACTGTGCTCTTCCCTAGATGTGCCTTATTACTTTTGCACTGCCCTCCTCAGGGGCATTCGATGGTCACTGACATACACCACGAAGGAGAGGTTTGGAAGGCTAAAGCAAATGACCTGCAAATGCCAGCCCAGTTCTGACAAGGGCTGTGAACTCACTTATTACCTCTGACAGGTGGATTCTCAAGGGTGCAGAAGGTTAGCTGACCAGCAAAGCTATGATGACCCAGGTCTGAGGACCAGCCATCATAACAGTTTGTGTCACATGCACAATTCACATTCCTATCCGTTAACTGCTAGCCCTTCACTTCTTGTTCTGTGTCCTCTGTAGATTGTATAAAAGAGCCAGAATGACATTAAGAGCTGTCTGTGTTCTAAGGAGAATCACATGAGCAAGGATTAATTTACGTGCAGATTAACAGACATGGAATCCTGGATTGTAAGGTTTACTGCTCTGAGAATTTAAATTTCAAAGTGATCAGGGATTTGGTTATGAAAGCATAGTTTTTCTAACTTCAGCAAGTCAGATAAAGGCAAAAATATTGTCTGAAAATTTCTCCATTGAAATATTTAATTTTAAGTTCTTTGGCTACACATAATATATAGTCAATGACCTAAATAAAATAATAACAATATTAAGGTTAATCTTAAATACCAGCCACCATTAGAAAGTCCTGGAGGTCTTCCTGACTTTAAAGTTTGGACCCTTCATGTGCCTAGAGACAAGCAGCCCTGCTGCTGCAGATTGGAAAAAGAGCTTGGGGTCAGAGGTCGACACAGTGAGGGAGTTTGCTCTTTAAGAGGTTATCTGTGGATCTGCAAAGCCAAAGTGTAATTGGGTTTTGTGATGTGATTTTAGTGAGTAATTGTATATGATCTGGGGAGGTTTCAAAGACAAGCTTGGGAGATTTTTCTAGCTTGCTTGTGATAGCAATTTTAGGGATTGTGTGCACTTGTGGAGAGACAGTGCAAGAGTCATCCAAGGGGTGATCAGACGTGACACAGCAAATGTTTTATTCTCTATAATTATAATTTCAGCTCATTGATTCTAATACAGTGTGCTCTTTCTTAGGCCGCCACAGTGATAGGAAAGAGCGAAATACTTTGTGTTCATAGGTAGTGTCAGCGTAGCCAATTAATGTCACCAGTACAGTCATCTCATGCTGTTCCCCGTGCTTCAGAGACTGGATGTTATTTGAGGATTACTGGATGATTATAAAGAAAGGGGAAAAAAACATTCAAGCTCTACCATTGGCCGTGGAAGGTTGAGGGGTTTAGCACTGCAAAACCTGCTACCGTCCGGATCCCGACTTTCCTACACAATGAGAAACAAACATTTCCTTATTGTTTTAGTTGTTTAGGGTTGCCTTGATTAAGCTGTCCCTCCTGTCAGTTATGTTCAGATAAGCCTGGTTGGATCTATTTCATGTTAGGAAAAAGCTCAGATAAATCCAGGAAAGCTTAATGTTTATCCAATGTGAAAATAATTACTCAAAAGTGTTATTCTTAATCCAGATAATTAGAGCAAGGAAGGAAAGATCAGTGTCATTGTGAATTATGCCCCGGCAATTGACTCTTGGTCCTTGTAAGTTTCAGGTGAAGATGTGGATGGATAAAGGTTAGATTAAACATAATCCAAAGTAGCTGCAGCTTTAATCTGTCATGATACAAGGATGATCACTTAAAAAGAGCTGGATTGTGGGATTGTTTCTGGTTGGCTAAGATGCTGCTCAATTGGGACGAGTCTTAAAACATGCTTAGCACCATGTCACTGCAGCTGTAAGAACTTGTGCACGACTGTGGGCTGCCACACCAACAGGCGTGCCCGGGCTCACGCTGTGCAGCAGAGCAGCAGACATGAGCAGATTCTGGGCTTCACATTAGCTTGGCTTCCAGGATCCCCATCCCTGTGACATTTCTTCTGGGTTGCAATAAGCATGGATTTGGAATCTGCTAAAATTCAGGCATAAAGTAAGCAGCCATTTATGAACTGGTATAATTATAAAGTATTTTTTTTGTAATTGAAGTTATCTTTTTTTGTTCTGATTCAACACAGAAGTTATATTTTAAGTGTGAAAACTTAGGTAATAGGCAAGGGTTGAATTAACTATCTGACATGTACTATGAAATTAAAATTAGCACTTTCTAAATATTTCTGCAGAAATAAAGATAATTTTGGGGCATATGAATAATGAGTTTCAATAATGACAGAATGCAAAATCCAACCTATTCATTTTTTAATTAAAATGAAGAAATATTGCTATTTCTTCTATTTCTCTCAACAAGCCCAAGAAATTTAATATAATTTCTGTGTCACAGAACTGGCTTACTTTGATTATAGAAAATGAGAGCAAAAATATTTGACCAATTATTATATGAAATTTTATTGCATAAATTAAAATTTATTGCTATTTCATGACAAATAAATTTTAATTAGAGCTTGAATATCTAGTAATTTGCTACAGTTTTTTATTATTTTCCCCTTTAAAAGTGTATTGCACCATATGTACTGCTCCAAGTTTAAAAATGACTATTGTAATGTAAAAGCTAGTTATGCAATACTTCTAAACTCATGCTCACACTGGCTCATAACAATTGACATTATTAAAAGGGAGACAGAATTTTTTATGAAGTACATTATACAAGCATAAATCATATCAATTTATTTTTAACATTTATGAAAATCCAACTGTAGACAACACTTATTGTTTTTCGATAAATATGTAGTGTGATATACTATAAATATGTAGCATAACATAGTATGAACACCACAGACATGCTTCCTCTTTTGTTAGCACATTTCATATGTACTTGTTCAAAATCCTTTTACAAAGTTCATACATATTTGTTAAGAGTTCACCACCATTTTTCAGCCATTTGCCCCATATATTCACAACTTATTTAATGCGTACAGCCAGAATGTTACCAGGGGTATTTTATAATGTTCTAGACAGTGGTCAAAAGCTAAGACTGTGGTAATGAATAGAACAAATTCCATGCCTGTTTGAATCTTGCATTCTTATGAATAAGAACGTATCAATTATGAAGGCAAGATAGCTCAGCAAGTAAAGGTGCTTACTGCTAAGCCTACCATCAGGGTTCTATACCAAGTCTATCATGTATTATCTATAGGCGAATGTCTTGAACTAGGCTTTGCTTTGGAAGTTCACTGACATGTAAGATATGATTACTATGTTTGGAGTAGTCAGTGTGCTTAGGAGTTTCAGCTACATGGCACCTTGCCAGAATTCACATTTCTCTCCAATTTCAAGATATAGTTTTATTACAATCACCAAAGTAGAAGACAGATCTTTGCTGTTGTTCATTTGTACTCTATAAAGTTAATGACTAGGTAATCATTAGAGAAAATCCAAATAGCCTAAACCCTGCACAAAGATCTGGAGGCAAGTCAGGAAAGCTGGGAGCAGAAGGGGGCAGGCTTCCCCAGAGAAGCACATACCAATTTTTATCTGATATCAAAGAGTCAGTCATGGAAAAGTGACATTATGTAGATTGAGGAGGTCATTGAGGTAATTATAATCTCACAAATAAAGCAAGAAATTAAAAAAAATAAAAGAAGCAAAAGATAAAAATTCCCGTCTAAAATATAAGGCCAAAGGCAGAAGTAAAAGTTGTAAGACACAAGGACACATATCCATCCTGGTCAGTAGATTTCAATATTGTTCACCATAATACCCAAGATGGCTAGTAGCTAACCTATTAGAAATAAGAGAGCTTAATTAAGCATAGAAATATAACACAAATAAATTTACTAATATTAACTACTAGTTGGAGCACTGTTACATATCAATTGCAGAAATGATGCTTCTGCTGAAAAATTTTTAAAAAAACAATAATTTCAACTGTTTTAAAAGTTAGAGCTGCCATAATCCTGGTGAAAGAAGAAACAATACTCTGGGAAGATTGGCATGTGAGCGACCTGCAAAGAAGGGGCATTCTTAAATATAAGCAGTACTTGAAAATTAGAAAGAATAACATTTATAAGGTAATGGAAAATCACCAGGAGATAAATCAAACATTTATGTGAAAAGGAGAATACTCTAGCTAATTAATGGTGAAATTTAAGTAGCTGCAACATACTACTAACTACTAATTTTTGACTGTAGCCATTTCTGAGCATGTAGTAAATTACCCAGAGCATAATCTTTAAATATTAAACATTTATGTCCTCATACGTTTTTGTATGTGAGGAATCTAGATGTGTCTTAGTGTGTCATGACTCATGAGCTGTCATGGATAACCAGCAGGCCTGGATTCCATGCAGGGCTCCCACACCTGACATGAATTTTCTTTTTTCTGGATCTTGTCATTGGCCAGAGATAGCAAAGGTTCACTATATGAATCTTTTCACAGACCTTCTCACAGTGGCAACTTGAAGAGAACGGGCATCTATGATATGAGGTACTGTCTTTTTGTAACCTGACTTGGGAAATAATATTCTACATGACATTCTAGTCAATAGAAATAGGCCAGGAATTTCCATAGTTTTAATCTTTTCTTTTCCCAAGTAAATTTGTCCTTTGAGTTGTTCATAATGCACTCTGAAAACTCTTGACCCCTTCTTATCACTCCCCAGCCCTGTTAACATCCCCCTTCCTTACAAATCCTTTTTTTTTTCATGAATGCATAGTTTCTCTGATTAACTTCACTGGGTCTGAGGACTGGACTTCTTAACAGTTAGTCATGGGCAATGGAAGGAAGGCTCACAGGCTGCTACTGCCACCTGCTAAACTACGGGTAACTGAATAATGCTAGGGGTGTGGAAAAAAATGAATCGATGAGGCTACCAGACTCCAGTGAATCATTCAAAGCTGTGGTCACACAGATGACCCCGCTTAAAGTCAATAGCTCATAAAACAAAAAGATATTAATGTGAATTTGATCAGCCTTCTCTTTTCCAAAACTCATGCAGTAATTTAAATCTCAATGCTAGTTCACCTTCATCACCTTGGAATTCAGTTCACTCAAACACTCAGACATGCCAGACGTGCAAAATGAATTCAAATGTTTTAAGATAAAAGAAGCACCACATATTTAAACAAAAACAACACAGAAGAAATGGCCCTGTGCTTCAAATTAATTACCCAACCTGGGGGAAAGTGCTGTTAATCAAATTGTAATTGCAGATATATAGCTTCAGTTACAATGATTGATGTCATTATAAGGCAGGCTTTGATAAAAAGGTTTTGATTTGTAGAGATGTTCTGTGTATGGGGAAAAAAATCCAAACATTTCTTAGGCTCTTTCACTGTCTTGTGGCAGTACAAAGTAGACACTATGACCCAGAGTGCGGTTAGCTGCACAAACAGCAGTGGGCTCAGACACTTGGTGCGAAAGTCACCTGATAGGTCCAAACTACAGGCACATTACAGAAACAAGAGAGACTTCTCCACGCTGTGACCCAGTGATAGTCTTGGCTGAAGTAATCCTTCATGACAAGTACCATACTTTCAAATGATTTCCTGTGGAAAACGTTCAATATTGCATGGTGCCTTTTACCCAAACTTACTGAATTTTGTCTGAGCTTCTAATAAGAATCTAGCATAAATTTACTTTGAAGAAGTCCCCGAAGCATCATTTATTAATACATTGCAAATCAACACAATGTCTTTTTTTTAAACCAGGAGTAAATAAGAGATATGGAGAACAATCAGGAAAATGCTGAATTTTTTTTTCCAGAGCTCTGCATGAAGGCCACACTTGGAATAAACCATCCATATTATTCAGACATCATGCTTTCAAAATAGTGTTTCAAGAAGCTCTGGTAGCTCCTACATTTATCCTGTAACTTTTAATGACCTTGTTCCACCTGACATCACATCACAAATGCCACACTCAGGTCTACTCCACTGTATCCAGTTGCATCTATTTCTGGGGATAGAACTCAGTGCTCTGGTTATGCCAGGTGGGAACTATACCATCGGAGCTACATCCACAACTCGGGAAACACTTCTTTAAAATCTTCCCTAACAAAGTGTACAAACAATAAAGTTGAAGATATCTTTTCTTCATCAATTGTTTTGTGTACTTTACCTCAGTGTTTAGAGAATCCCAAGGGCACACTGCTTCTTTCTTAAATAAATGGCCAAGTGAAACTGGGCATTTGGCTTTGTTTACAGCAATACATCTGCATTCTTTCATTTTGGTCCTTTCCCATTTCTGTGTTGGCCAAGCTAAAACTAAGCAATTTAGAATCTGTAAGTTTAGTTTTGGAAACACTCATTTTCTCCAGGACATTTTCCCACACACAGTGAAGGGGAAGCAAAGTGACTCAGTAACTGATGTAAGGAGAGCTACACCCAATGCCAAGCATTTCTTTTATTCACTCAAGTAACACAAAGTAACTGTTGTAACTGCCCTTTGAATTATTGGTTAAGGGAGCTGCTGTTATGTGGTCATTATGTTTCTGGTTATGTTCCAATGTCCTGTGGAGTTCAAATGTGTGTGTGTGTGTGTGTGTGTGTGTGTGTGTGTGTGTGTGTGTGTGTGTGTGTCATTTGGTATGTGTGTGTGTAGTATGGTATAGTATATGTGGTGTCTGTGTTATGTGGTATGTGTATGTATAATGTGTGGTGTAGTGTATGTGGTGTGGTGTGTGTGTTCATGGCTGTCAGAATAATGGCTTTCAAAGATAACTATTCTCTAATTCCGGGAATTGTAAATGTGTTACCTTACATGGCTAACTTTTTTGCGATTATGGGTTTACAGTCTGAGATGGGGAGACGTTTTTCTATTACTCAATAGCCTAAGGTAATTGTGTGATTTCTCAAAATAGGAACCCTTTCCTCTCCCTAGGTAGAGAGAAAGTGGGTTGGAGTTTTGTAACACTGTTAACTTGAGGAGTTGTAACAAAAGACTAATGTTGGAAGCTGGGGAGAGGGAGGAAAGAGATCTGTCCTGCTGCCTCCGTAAAGCAACGTGGACATGCTATATTTTAATTTAGTCCAATGACATGTGTGCTGCACTCTGAGTCACCAAACTGGAAGGTAATACATAGTGGTAAAAAAGTATACTCAATCTGCAGACAACAAATAGATTGGTCTGTTAGTAAATTTGTGTTATCTAAATGCTAGTTATCTTAAGTTATTTTAATAAAAATATTATTCAAAAGTAATAGCACCAAACAGCTGTTTGACAGGTAAATTTAGATACATATGTATTTTATAGATTGGTTCTATTGGTTAAAAGAAACATAATCAGGTATGGCAGATGGAATTTTAATAGGCAACGATCTGTTTCTACAACCTTTTGAGAGAATTTATGGGAATCATTATGTACAGTTAAATTAGGAGTGTGTGAGGCTGCAGACATGTTTCCCTTTACTGAGGATATGGGGATTGGCAGGTGGTAGTATGGGAATGGGAGGTAAGTTTGTATTTGTGGTCACCTTGGTAAAATATTTGGTGCCATGTTGATTTTATATATGACTCTGCAAGTCATAACATCTTAGCAATAAGGCAATACTTTTCATATGGAATTTTATAATATTCAACTTAATATCAGCATGAGAGTAAAGACACAAACCAAGAAGGTCAAAAATTAAATTATATAAAATTATGGTTAAACTTGTACTAGAGAGTTTATCCCTAGTATTTTTTATTTCAATTTCAACTGAGCAAAAAAACTATAAGTACAAGTTCAAAATGCTAAAAATCTACATAGTATAAATTTTAGCATAAAGTATAAAATTACTTATTTTACAACATACATATGTGTAAGTTTCATAATATTTTTGACTCTTAGAAATAATAGTTATCTTCAATTAACAAATCATTTATTCTTTCATTTGATCTAAGTTGCTACTGTAACAAATTGCCATAGACTACATCCCTTAGTTCAACATAAAGATATTCTTTTAATAGTCTGGGAAGTCATAGATAAGTGCTAGGACTTAAAATCAGTGAAGATGCTGCAGTGTTGACTTCTTTTACATGGATCACAGAAGTCTACTACTCCACTGAAACACGGATGCAGCCAGCTTATTCCCCCGTCTGTTTTCTTTCATGGCACGATCATCCACATTGACTCCTCAGCTCCTAAACCTTTGAGCAAGTGCACAAATTTGCACAGGTAGCAGTTGCTGATATTTTGAAGCATTAACACTCTCAAATTGTATGTACTACTGTGCAAGCTGAAGGACAGACATGAGGACAATCCTTCTGTGAACAATGTGAGTACGTCACACGTTAGCATTGCTGAAACAAAGGAACCTGACCCTCCCTGTAAAACCATAATCTATGAAACACGTTTACCTTCTAGATCCTCTGGACACTCAGTAAAAAATGCTTCTTTTTAAAAGTATTCTATTCCTTAGATGCTGCCCATTATTTATAATGTGTAGCTAATGATCAACTTCGCTTGTCTTTTGGGCACAATCTAGAATAGACTGTTATGATTTACACATGATGCTCCTCAAAGGGACCATGTTGACTTAGGCCATAGGCACATCAACCTACTGAACATGAGTCTATTTTCATCCCAATAATTTAAGCTATTTTAAGGCAAAAACATTTGAAATGTGATTCACTGAAAGTATATTTATACTAATCTATGGAAAAATGAAAGGCCATTTTAGACATATTTAGGGCTAATGGTAACATGCACAGAGACACTCAGCTCCACACACTTACTCTCAGTTTTACTACTGTGTTTTATGAACGTGTGATCACTTTTACTTTTGCGTTAAGTACATAGCATAACAGTGTAATTATACATTGTTATTTTGTGTATAATGATGCATTTTGACATTTTTAAAAAGATGTCTTATTAGCACATCCCTGTTTCTATCTGCTGTTTCAAAAGCATTGTTGATTATAATGTTGGTATATGGATACATATACCTCCACATACACACTTACACATATTTAGATACATAGTTTTCATCTACTAAGTGATACAAATATGTAAAAATAAAATAATAGGTCATAACACAGTGCATCCTATTACTTTGCAAAACATAAGGGACATTGTATTTTATATACTAAGCAAAATATTAATATGATAATATACTTTAATATATGCCACAATAGATACTCAGTATATGTATCCTTTTTTTAGCAGATTTTACCTTATAAAGCTGCATTACCTAGGTAAATTTAGGAAGACACATAATCTACAAAATTAAATTATGATATATATATTCAACCCCAAACCTAAACACAATGTAATACATTATATAGCTATGTAAAACATTACATATACTGTACATTATATATAATAAAATATTACATATGATATATTGCATGTGATATATTATACACATATATAATATTCTAGGAGCAGAAAAGTAAGTATAGTCATTATTATAAAACCCATATCAATGTAGGGTTTTTAATCAATGTGTGTGTGTGTATGTGTGTGTGTGTGTGTGTGTGTGTATAGGCATGTGTATGAGTGTGTTTGTGCACATGTATGTGTTTGCATGTGTGTTTGTGTGTGTGTGTGAGTGTGTGTTTTTTAAGTGTATATGTGCATGCAGGCATATATGTAAGTTTGTGAATAAGGGTGTTTGTGTGCATGTGTTTGTGTGTGTGAGTGGGTATGTGATGTGTATATGTGTGTGCCTGTGTATAAAACTATGGAATGGTACTAGAATATAGTTAAAGTGTAGCTCAATCTTCCACATTGAAAAGTTCGACTGATGTTTCAAAAGTAATACACAAAGTTTTCTGTGTGCAACTGGAATTAGGAATGGATAGGTTAAAATAGGTCTTCTGACTTTATGCACAAGCAAAATTATTTAAATTCTTAGACTTCATAAACTATACACATAACATATATTTCTTTGATAAAAATTTAAAAATTCAGAACAATATGCAAATTGTCTGTCTAATCCACTTAGTCATAGTTTAGTGGTGACTTCTTCGAGGAGGCAGAACAAATTCTCTCTGCTCCGTGAAGTGTTTGGCATGTGAATCATCCATACATTGTCACAAAGGTATGTTCATGCATGATTGCTCACACACATGTGTATACAAATGCCTTGATACCACTTAGGCAGACTGAATAAATATGAATCACATTTCTAAAAGTCGCTACTATTTTAGGTCATAGCCATATGTCTAACAATATGAGGAGACATAGAAATATTTATTTGTATCCATGACTTAGTTTGTCAGTGCATCTTGGTTCATGCTTTATTGCAAAGAATCAGAACTGATGTAGTAATGCCTGCAGTCAGGGTGTGATTTACATGGAGAAAACAACACACAGTTCAAAGGACAAGTTCGAGAAGGAAGCATGGAGCCAGGCCACAGACAGAGAGCATCTGCAATGGTTTGCCTTAAAGAATGGCTTTGTTATTATTTTCTTTTGTCTCCACCTCTTTTGATTACCTAACTCACAACTGAACTTCTCAGAATTGAATAAGAGGTTACCTGTGGTAATCAGAAAGAACTGGGAACCCCCTTGAGAGAGAAGCAACAGGAAAACAACTCTTCTCTCAGAAGTACTGGAGGACAGTCGGCTGTCAGTCTCTGTGTGGACTGGAAAACAAGAGAAGCCTGCTATTCCCAAAGTGAGCTCTTTCTTAATTGAGACTTTGCTAGGAGTATGGGAAATCTGTCTTTTCTACTCCCAGAGAATCCTCCTGAGAAAAATCGGTGTCAGAGCATCTAGCTGTTTCTATCTCAGCTTCCCCTGGCACAAGAAAGCTGAACACCTTTGCTAAATGCAGCTCAGCTATATGTTCAGATGATGAGGGTAGCTAAATACACTCTGTTCCCTAAAGCAGCCTATCACACTTCTATAAGGAAGTTTGGCTAGTGGGCACAACATTTGTTTTCCAGTCTATACCTCAGATTATTCAAAGAAAGGAAAAACATAAATCACTAACACTTCCAGAACCACCAATAACATTTCAATAAAGAACCAAGACAGAAAACTCAACACCGTTCCTTTTCCTGTTAGTGAGATGCTTTTGTCTAGACTGTGATGTTCTCTTTGCAGTCATACCTGTGGCTTGACCTTTCTACAGGATGTCCCCATAGTCTTCATCCTTCTATATACCCATCTGTGACATCAGAATCTTTAAAAAATTAATGTTATCTGAAGTACGTTTTTGTACATGCATGTATGAGTGAATGCACACATGCACGCAAGCACACCGATGCATGGAGGTGCCGATGCAGCTAGAAGAAGCCAAGGATCCTCTGAAGCTGTAGGTGCTGGTGGCTGAGAACAACTCAGCATAGGACCTGGGAACTCAGGTCATCTGCTATAGGAGCAATCTCTCATAACCTTGAGTAAATTCTTCAGGACATTATAATTATTTCTATAATAAGGATGTCTTTTAACTTTTCGTTTGGCATAACTGACCCACTGGCAATGAATTTTCTTTATTTTTCTGAAAATGAATTTTTTTCATTAATTAATTTTATTGAATGCAGTGTTCCACTCTGGTGGTTTTTTTGCATTTTAGTACTTTAAGCTTGTTTCTCCCACCTGTCTTGTTCTCATGGTTTAAGGAGAAGTCACTTTCACCCATCTTTGTTCCTCTCCATTCACAACAATGTACTTCTCCCTTTGTAGCTTGGGTCAAGATTTTTGCTTTTGTCTTTGGTTTTCTGTGCTTTGAGCATGTTATACCTAGACGAGTCTTCTGTGTTCTGCTTGATGTATTTTGGTAACATTGCTTCTGGAAGATTCACTGCCTGAGTCTTGAACAGCTCTGTGTTACAGCCTGGAGTTCTGTGTTGGAGGCCAGGCACATTAGATAGTGACTAAGATCTGAGGTTACAGGAAGTTGGCCATGAATACTTGAGTTAATCTAGCTAGGGGTTGAGCTCTGTTTAATGCTTGCTGTGTTTAATGTTTTTGTGCTACAGGTTTAACATTTTTCTAGTGCTCTTGTTACTTTTCTTCCCTGCCTCTGAGCTTATCTAAGAACACTTCACTAGCCATATTGTGGATGTCATGATCTCTGCTCTGAGATTCTGTATTATTCTGTGGAAGCCCTGTGGTGCTTGCAAGGTATGGTGGTGAGAAACAGTATTCCATAATTTGATGATTTTATCTTAGTCTTACAGTGAGGCTGTACAATACCACTGGATGTTGACATTCACAAGTGTCTCTTTACTCCTCAGAGCAGGAAGGTTGAAGGGAACCAGGACAAGGAGAAATGTCATAGCACAGTCTCTGGTAGAATTGAGTTCCGCTGGAGAACAAGCTTTTGTTTTAGTAAACAGTATGCCATGTTTCCCATTGCTTATACTCTCCCCATAAGAAAAGCACAGAGGAGCATTTCTTAGGCTTATCACCAGAGAACACGGTGGACTTTCTAGGAGCAGAACTCTAAAAGTGTGGTCTCCTGCAGAATGTGAATCTCCAGGTCTTCCTTGCACACATTTCTGAGAATAAACACATTATGCAATGTCTTAGAATACACTGACACACACACAACCCACTTAAATATTCTAGAACTTGTTATTACTCCTCTCAGGAAATGGAGCACCGTGTGGTAGATACATTATGGCTGGTTTGTTCCTCTCCCTAGAGAGGAGAATGTTCTCCAAACTTTTTCCCAATAAGCCCTATGATCAATCCCTGAAGTATATAACCCAGAATTATATCGAAATCTTTATATAAATCAGAGTTATTTAGAATCATTCAGATGTGAATCAAGTAGGGCATAGGTAGTGAAGATTTCATTCACTCAGGGCAATTATTTTGAGACTTACAGCACATGAGCTCCTGATCTGTTTGGTCCTTTAATGAAAAAAATAAAAAGAAAGAAAGAAATCTATTTCTTACAACTTATTGTTGGTGACTAGATTGTGCCTCACTGAAGTGAGTAAGTGTGTGTAGAGCATCTGATATGTCCATTTGGTAGGATCCTCATGACTGTCACCTACACAAATTTCTCGCCCAGGTCAGTCCATATACAGATCCACGAAGTTGAATCAAGATTCTCATTTTAGTTATGTTTTTAGTCCGTTGATGTACTCTATGGTTAGTAAATAAATGTCTTAGTTTCTTAGGTACTGTAATGAAGAATGTTGACAAAAACAGTGTAAGAAAAAAAACCTTATTACCTTAGATGACAGCTTAAGATGAAGTCTATCATGCCAGAGAAAGTGAAGACAGCAGGAACTTGGAGCAGCAGAACCAGGGAAGCAAACACAAGAGTGCAATTATGATAGCACCCAGGAAACCTTTCCCCATTTCTAATAGGGCAGAATTCCCTGTCCTATGACTGGTGCTACCCAAGTTATGTGTTTTCCTATACCAATTAACCTAAACAAGACAATCCCTACAGCTATGACCAGTGACCCAATTCCCAGAACATTGGTTCTTATCCTGCCTAATGCTGCAACCCTTTAAAACAGTACCTCATGCTGTGGTGACCCCCAACCATAAAATCATTTCCTCTGCTACTTCATAATTATAATCTCACTGCTATAAATCATAATGTAAATATTTGTGTTGTCTGATGTTTTCTGGATTTATTTTTATTTGAATCCTATTTCAAGAATCTTATCTAGAAAAAAAGTTAGTTCATCTTGACCTAGGCCTATTGAGATATTGAACTCACTAGGATCTTCTATGATTATATCTATTTCATCAAGTTGAGATGTCTTTTGATTCTTTAGTTTGATGATAAGTTCTTTTTCATGAATATTTATTTTTGTCAGATGATTTTCTGAATCTATAACTATGATCATGTTCTTTTTCTTAATTGGCCTGTAAATGGATTAGATTATTTAATTCTAAATGTAGTTTTACATACCTAATTGAATGCTACTTGAGTATACTGTGTGATTCTACTTAGGAACTGGTGGAATAGAAATCTTTGACTTTGTTAAGGATTTTTGCATTAATACTAATCGAAGACTGTAATCTATTTGTATATCTTGAGGTAACTGCTTTTAGTTTTATGGTACTCTGAGTTTATAGAACTAGTTAAGAAGGTTCTACAGGGTTCTCCCATCTTGAAAGAATTAAAAAGAAATAAAGTTCCTTAATTTGTATATAGTTCACAAAGAATCCCAGCTGGTTGTGTATTATTTGTTTAAAAATATTATTATTTGTTGACTCATTTTAAATAGTTACAGAACTATTCAGATGATATATCTATTTATTATTATCTACCTATATCATTGAGTTTTGGATATATGTGGGCATAGAGCTATTCCTACTATTCTTTTATACACAGATGAATCTTGAATTAATAATAATTTTATACCCAAATAAACCCATTAAACAGGAAAGTAAAAGCTGACTACAATTAATGTTAAAAGTTGAAAATGCATCAATGTACTAGTTTAGCATAGCAACAAAATGCATGGCAGAGCTGGGTTTCTTAAAATTATTTTCATTACCCTAAGTAGATGGGTACATAAAATGTGTATAAAAATAAAATATTTATTGATAATAAATTATAAATAAATTCATTTTAAAATAATTAACAAGTGAAAGTGGATGAAAGATCTCCACATTAAACCAGTTACACTGAAACTATTAGAAAAAAATTAGGTAAAACCTTAGAACACATAGGCACAGGAGAAAATTTCCTGAACAGAACACCAATAGCTCCTGCTCTAAGGTCAAAGATTGACAAATGGGACTTAATGAGATTGGAAAGTTTCTGTAAGGTTAAGGACACTGTCAAGGAAACAAAACGGCAGCCAACAGATTGGGAAAAGGTCTTTAACAACCCCACATCTGATAGAGGCCTAATATCCAAGGTATACAAAGAACTCAAAAAACTAGACACCAGAGAATCAAACAGCCCTATTAAAAATGGGGTACAGAGCTAAACAAAACGTTCTCAGTTGAGGAATATCGAATGGCTGAGAATCATCTAAGGAAGTTTTCAACATCCTTAGTCATCAGGGAAATGCAAATCAAAACAACCCTGAGATTCTACCTCATACCAGTCAGAATGGCTAAGATCAAAAATTCAGATGACAGCAGATACTGGGGAGGATAAGAAGAAAAAGGCACACTTCTCCACTGCTGGTGGGATTGTAAACTGATACAACTACTCTGGAAATCAGTCCGGCGATTCCTCACAAAATTGGACATAGTACTACCTGAAGACCAAGTTATTCCACTTCTGGCATATACCCCAGAGAAGCTGCAACATACAACAAAGACAAGTGCACCACAATTTTTACAGCAACCCTATTTATAATAGCCAGAAGCTGGAAAGAACCCAGATATCCTTCAGTACATGAATGGATACAAAAATTGTGGTATATTTACACAATGGAGTACTACTCAACTATCAGAAACAATGACTCTTTGAAATTCTCTTTTTTTTACTTTGTTTAAAAAACAAAGATAAATGTACAAATTTTCAGCATTTTTGCATAAAAGTATATAAATACATTTTTTAAGGTTGTAATTAAGTATTTGTGGGTACATATATATACACATATGTATATATGTAAGAATAATATAGGAAAAGAGGCTATTAATTTGAGGGGATAGGAGAGAGACTAGGAGGGGCTGTAGGGAGGAAAGGGGAATGTGATACAGTTCTATTTTAATTAAAATATATTCTTTTTTTGTTGAACTTCACACAGTCTGTGAGTTGTTTCTGGGGTGTTCAGGGCTTTCTGGGGTTAGTATCCCATTATCAGTGACTGCATATTATGTCTGTTCTTTTGTGATTGGGTTATCTCACTCAGGATGATATTCTCTAAATGCATCTATTTTCTTAAGAATTTCGTTAAGTCCCCAAAACTATGGAATACCTTGGTGTGACTCTAACTAAGCAAGTGAAGGACCTGTATGACAAGAACTTCAAACCTCTAAAGAAGGAAATCAAAAAAGATCTCAGAAAATGGAAAGATCTCTCATGCTCATGAATTGGAAGGATCAACATTTTAAAAATTGCCATCTTACCAAAAGCAATCTACAGATTCAATGCAATTCCCATCAAAATTCCAACCCAGTTCTTCATTGAGTTGGAAAGAGCAATGTGCAGTTTCATATGGAATAACAAAAGACCTAGAATAACAAAATCCATCCTCAACAACAAGAAAACATCTGCAGGAATCACTATCCCTGACCTCAAGCTATATTACAAGGCAATTGTGCTGAAAAGGGTATGGTACTGGTACAGAAATAGGCACGTGGATCAATGGAATAGAATAGAAGATCCAGAAAGGAGCCCTCATGTATATGGTCACCTAATTTTTGACAAAGGAGCTGTAAACATTCAATGGAAAAAGGACAGCCCCTTCAACAAATGGTGTTGGTTCAACTGGCACTCAACATGCAGAAGAATGAAAATAGACCTTTTCTTATTTCCTTGTACAAAGCTCAAGTGCAAGTGGATCAAAGATCTCTACATTAAACAAGGTACACTAAAACTATTAGAAGAGAAAATAGGGAAAACCTTAGAACACATAGGCACAGGAGAAAATTTACTGACCAGAACACCAATGGCTCCCGCTCTAAGGTCAAAGATTGACAAATGGGACTTAATGAGATTGTAAAGTTTCTGTAAGGCTAAAGACAATGTCAAGAAAACAAAATGGCAGCCAACAGAGTGGGAAAAGATCTTTACCAAACCCACATCAGATAGAGGCCTAATATCCAAGGTATACAAAGAACTCAAAAAGCTAGACACCAGAGAATTAAACAGCCCTATTAAAAAATTCGGTACAGACTTAAACAAAAAGTTCTCAATTGAGGAATATCGAATGGCTGAGAAACATCTAAGGAAGTGCTCAACATCCTTAGCCATCAGGGAAATGCAAATCAAAACAACCCTGAGATTCCACCTCACACCATTCAAATTGGCCAAGATCCAAAACTCAGATGACAACAGATGCTGGTGAGGATGTGGAGAAAGAGGAACACTTCTCCACTGCTGGTGGGGTTGTAAACTGATAAAATTCTTAACGAAATGGATGCATCTAGAGAATATCATCCTGAGTGAGGTAACCCAGTCACAAAAGAACAGACATAATATGCAGTCACTGATAATTGGATACTAACCGCAGGAAGCTCTGAACACCCCAGAAAGAACTCACAGACTATATGTAGTTCAAGAAAAACAAAGGCCAAAAAAAAAAAAAAAAAAAGAAGAAGAAAAGAAAATCATTATGTTTAATCTTTACAGACCAAGAAATCTTTGACTATTTCCAGGTTACATCTTATTTTACACGTACTTTATGCTCATTGTAACTAGTAAGATTTTAATGCACACTATCAAACCTTTAAAAAATCAAGTACTGACAAAAATATTTTCATATACTTTTATGCAAAAATGCTTTTAAAATCTGTACATTTATCCCTGCTTCTTAAAATAAAGTTGTTTAATTAAAAATAAAATAAAATAATTCACATAATACATATATATGTATCAACTTACTAAAGATGGAAACAAATTTGCACTGTGATTTGACAATGTGTTTATTTTCACATAAAACAAATAAGTCTAGTTTTAACATTTACTCCTTAAGAACATAGAGAATTTTCACTGATTTTTAGAGTTGGTTGACACTTTGATTTTATGATTGTCAATAATAAGAATAGCATTCATACACATATATAGGACAAAATGCAGAAGTATGTGTAGGCTATTTCACATATATTGGAAATTCTGTTCTAATCTCAAGCCAAATGCTTTGAATCGCTTGTTTATGAAACTGAAATGAGAAATTCAATCAGCGTTTTTAAATTTTTTAAAATTCAGCATTCTAAAGCAGTACAATCCAAAGATGCATCATTCTGTTTTCTGTAAGATAACTTTGTACAGTAAAATATACTAAAATGTTTAATACATGGAGGTTTGGATATGGTATTTCGGGATCCAGAGCATTACATCTGTACTCTTCTGTTTCTCAGTCACTATAGCCAGGGGGTTATTGGTTTTAGTTGTCTTGTCATAGAACTAACTTTGTGTTGTGTTGAGTTTTCTCTATTCATTTTCTGCTTTACTGATTTCTTTTTAAATATTTGCTTTTCTCCTACATACTTTGAATTGTTTGTCTTCTTTTTCTAATTTCATGCAGTTGAAGTTTGAAATACTTATTTAAATTTTTCTTCTTTCTACTGAAGAAAGAAAAGTGGTCTTTTTTTCCCCTGAAACATTAATAGTTAAAGTATTTAGAAATATGTGCTAAAGTACAATTAAGTATGGTGAAAGGCAAGTGAATCATCTGGAATTGTAAAATGTGAAAAATGTGAAAATGGAGAAGTTTAAAATATTCCTGATTTATAAACTAAATTTAGCACTTGCTTGAATATTTCTGAAATGAACCTAAATTTTTTGAACAATAAATAACTATGAGTTATATCTATAATCAAGTTCTATATGTAAATTCTGTAGAAAATAAAAGCAAAACAGTAAGACATGTGAGTTTTAGATCATGTAAGTATCAGATGATTTCCCTAAAGAAGATCCATTCCTATAATTATTAAAGAATATACTATCATAGTAAAATGACTGCTTAGACTTGACAAATATTGTGCACAAATTTTATAAAGAAAAAGTTTAAAATATTAACTTTGAGCTTTATTGTTTTGATAAGCCTTAGATTGGACACTATTAAAGCAAGAAAACTGATCCATGGAGCTGGTCTTCCCTTGATGATACAAAGAGGACAATTAGCAAACTAGGAAGTGCCTCTCATCATACACTACATCAGATTCCACTTTAATCTTGTTCTTTCCAGATTTCAGATCTGTCAGAAATAAATTTTAACTGCTAAAGGCATTCACACCCTGGTTCTGTGTTCTTTTTTGTTGTAAAATCCAGAAATGATGAAGGCAGTATTTCCATAAAGAAAGGAGATCTGATTCAGTGAACTGTCAGAATCACTGCAGGATGCTCTTGGGATAGTTGGAAAGTTGATAGATGAAGTAGAAAAATTCTCTTTTTAGCTGTTTAGAAATAAAAACTTATTTCTAAAGTAGAAGGCAAGAGTCAAAGGATTTTGGAGGGTTCCATTAGGAAGGGCCCTGCTCCTTGTGCAGACTGAGCATAACAAATAAATAAATAAAAGAGTTGGAACCATTTCTCGTGCAAAGATAACATCAGAAAATTTACACTAATCTTGGTGCCAGAAAGTGACAATCTTGAAGGAAACCTTGCAGTATCTTTAACAGAGGATGGAATGTTGATCAGAGCAGGGGGCAGGGGATTAAAAATCCACAATGTACTCACTCTCCAAATCTTCAGTTAAACTAGAGAGGTATTTGTATACTTTACAGTGCCAGGGATAATCCTCTTTTGTTGTCACTTTTTTTAGAGAAAACCATTTTTAAAGTGTTATTTTTTAGTTGGTGGCTGGCAGCTAAATTCCTTTGTTATCCGGCTTCTTGCTGGAACCCACAGAACATGTCAGAGGGCTATGCTTTAATATCTGGCTCCAGAATGCCTCTAAATATAGTGGGAAAACTTTGAGTCAGACCCACAGTATGCTCCACATGGTCACAATACGGTCTGAGACATACACTCTGTATGACTCTCTAACTCTTTGAAAGATGTATGAATGACAAATGTCAAGTGTCTAAAGTCTTTAAGGGCTAAGATGAACCAGTGGAAAGCTAGCTAGAAGCTTACCTGTATCCAGAAATTAAACACCACCACATGAGGCTATGTCTATGGCCTAAACCATGAATCATGGAGTACTTGATATCAGACTATCTTAGTTTGGCTTCAATGCTGTGATCAAATATCATGGACAAAGAGAATTTGGGGAGAAAAGTGTACATTTCCGCACATTATTGAGTGAAGATTTGGCAGGAACTCTAACATGGAGGGAACCTGGAGGCAGAAGCTGATGCAGGGGCCATAAGAAGTTGCTGCTTACTGGCTTCTTCGTCTTGCTTTGTCTAGCAAGATTTCTTGTAGCACCCAGAAATACCATCTACAGCAATTGGGCCCTCCTACACCAAACATCGGTCAAGAAAATGCATGACAATTCTGCTGTAGACTAACCTAGTGGCAGCATTATCTCAATTGATATTCCCTTTTCAAAATTGTGGCAGTTAAGATAGCCAGCACAGTGACAAACAACACAAAGATCACAAGAAAGAAATCACCACAAGGTTCCACTTTCTTTGAAGTAAACAAATTAGTTAGAAAAGGTAAAGCGAGATGATATACACACACACTTTTTTTCTTTGAACTTCAGAGTGACTTCAAAGATGGACCTGTATGTGTAGCAGAAGACTTAATACAAAACAATGCTGAGATTCAATCTTACACCCATTAGTATGGCTAAGATCAAAAACTAAAATGACAGCACTTGCTGATGAAGATGTGGAGCAAGAGGAATACTCATCTAATGCTGGTGAGAGTGTAAACTGGCAAAGCCACTTTAGAAATTAATGTGGCAGTTTCTCAGAAAATTGGGAATAGTTCTACCCCAAGTCCCAGCTATACTACTCAGGGACATATTACCCAAAAGATGCTCCATTATACCACAAGAACATTTGCTTAACTTTGTTCATAGCAGCTTAACTAATAATAGAAACAACCTAGTGTCCCTCAACTGAAGAATGAATAAAGAAAGTTTGGAACATCTATACAATGGAATACTATTCAGCTATTAAACACTAAGATATCATGAAATTTGTAGGCAAATAGATGAAACTAGAAAATATCATCCTGAGTGAGGTAATTCATACCCCAAAAAGGCACACATGGTATTTATTCACTTATAAGTAAATATTAACAATAAAATATAGAATAACCTTGCTATAATTTACAAACCCAAAGAAACTAAGTAATAAGGAAGACCTGATGGTATGGATATCACACAGAAGGAGAAACAATGATAGCAGGAGGGACCTGAAAGAGCGAGGGGGCAAGAAGGGGAATGAGGATGGGAATCAGTAGCAGGCAATGATGGATGGGAGAGAGCTGGGAGTGATAATGAAAATCAGCATGGAGCATATACTGGACTAGCTGGAGGCCTGGAATAGGTAAAGTTCCAGAGATCCAATGAGGGTGGGTGACCCTGGCTAAGGCTTCTATCAGCAGGAGATATGGAGACTGACGTGGCCACCTCTTGTAGCCAGGTGGAACATCCAGTGGAGGTATGAGGACATCAACCCACCCACAAAATCTTTGACCCAAAATTTGTCCTGCCTACAAGATGTGCAGAGATTAAGATGGAACAGAGATTGAAGGAATGACCAACTAATGACTGACCCAACTTGAGACCTATCCCATGTACAGCCAACCCCTGACACTATTAATGATACTTACCTACACTTGCAGACAGGAGCCTAGATTAACTCTCTCTTGAGAGGCTTCATCAAGAAGCAGCAGATAAAAAAAGATGCACAGACTCATAGTCAGATAGTAGGTGGATCTCAGGGAGTCTTGTAGAAGAGTTGAGGATAAAATTGAGCAAGTCAGAGAGGTCTAGGACATCACAAGAAAACTTACAGAGTCAAATAACCTTGGCTCATGGGGTTCACAAAGACTGAACCATTAACCAAAGAGCACTCAAGGGTTGGACCTAGGTCCTCTACACATTTGTATCAGATATACAGCTTGGTCTACAAGTGGGTTTCCAAACAATTGAAACAGAGGTTGTCTCTGACTCTGTTGCCTGTCATTGTATCCCCTTCCCCAGTTGGAATTCCTGGATCAAAAGAATTAGAAAAATGATCAACTAAAATAGGAACTGAATAAATGGTTTAAATGCTGAAGTGTAATACAACAAAAAGCTGAACTTAACATAAAAACCAGCATAGGATATAAAAGATGAATTACAAAGAGAAAAATAAAGTAATATGCTATATAACACTAAGTATGAACAAGGGGAAAATGCAGAAAATACAAATATTCATGGCTACTAAATGACAGTATTGCATGACAAACAAATCTTTGAAAAAATAAGAATGGAAAAGAAGAAATTCTCTTAATGAAATTAAAATGCAACCCTGTGATATAATTGAAAGCATTTTAATATGGAATTTTATTATTATAAATACTTCTGTTAAAATACCAGAGAAATACCAAATAAGTAAGTGAATGATGATTCTCAAGATTTTAGAAAGACAAGAACAAGTCAAATGCAAAATCTGTAGACGCGAGGAAATAAAAATATTGTAACATAAGCTAATAGAATGTAAATAAAAATAATAATCCATTAAATGCTTCTTAGTCAATAACTAATACAATTAGGACACAATGATGGTTTTTCAGGAATTTAATAGAATTACACCCGTCTTTGCATTCTTTGTTGGCTTGGTAAAGCCACAAAAATTGTATAGAAGTATGAAGAACTGGCCTGCTATGCATGAATGTGACTTAGGACTGTGAAGCATGAAGTATGTGGTGAGATAGAAGCAGTACTCTACTGCTGGAAATGAGGTCATTGATGCTATCCATGCTTTGAACTAATGATTCATTGCACATCGATCTAACTGTGAGGGTTGTCTTATCTTCTCTGTTGAGGGGATATTTCAGTTCTTTGGTGTTGAAATGGTATCAGGAATTTGGTGGAGGTAATACGTGTTTATTCTTGTATTTATGGAGAATCCTAAGCAATGGGAAAATGGTAAAAGTTATTTACATATGGTTCAAAGTTTTTAGAATTCTCAGTGGGACTTGGAGTGATGGTTCTGTCGTCAAAAGCTCTGGATCTTCTCTCAGAAGACCTAGGATAAATTCCTATCAGGACTTGCAGATTCCAAATGTGTTTGACTCTTATTCCAAAGGAGCCAATGTTCTTTCTAGACTCCATACACATATGTGGCACACAAATATACACACAGTCAAAAAACAATCATCATCATCATCTTTACTACAAGATTATATTTATATGTTGTTTTTTTTGGACTTGAAAACCCACTTGGCCACCTTCACACTTTATATAGGCTGAGTACTCTTACTGCTTTTCTGAGTACTAGGTGCATGTGTTCACTTTCACAGTGTTATAATCACAGGCACTTATGTACATAGACACTAGACTCCATTCTTTCAGAAGATGAGTGATTCATAGTACAACTTTAGTTAGCTGAGGTGCCAGTCACACAGTAATAACTCAGTATATTTTTTACTAAAATGAATGGGGAAATGTAACTCAATGAAAGTAATTAATTGCTTACAATGAAGAGCAGAATCTTTAAGGTGACAAAACAAACTAAATTCTTGAGACAAATATGTTAAGTATTTTGTGGTAAAATGTGTATTAACCTACCTAGCTAACAAATGACTAAGAAAATCAGGTTATATACAAAGTATATTAAGAGAACACTGACTTCATATATAAAAATAGGCTAAATTAATTAAGAGTCAAAGATGAAGCTTAAATAGTAAGTTGCAAAAATACTTGTGATATGGAACCCATATGTAAACTTTATGAGCACATATAAAAGGTACTCTTCTTACTAATGATACAGTTTTCATAAGTATATATACACACACACACACACACATACATACACACACACACACACACACACACACACACACACACACACACACACGGAAAATTTTTACTAAGGTCAGTGATTATCATAGAATGTTCACTTGGTGAAAGATATTGGTTTTAGTTATTAATACTTTAAAAAATCATACCATTCATCATTTGAAACATTTGCTAATATTTGGCTGAAAACCCAGATTGGACTGTAATAGGGCATTGCTGTGCTCAGCGACAGGGTGTAGTCACTTTGACCCCCAAGAGCATTCTTCTTGCTGTTGCGTTTCCATTCTATGTATCCTCACATCTAATCCATTTACTGCTTTTATGTTTGATAAAATATCTTCAAGTTGCTGAAGGACAACAGGAGCAAAGAAACTAGTTTTCATATGTAGCATCATAGGAGCCGATTCGAGATCTGAAGGATGAAGAATGGCCTCAGCTTTGGGGAAAATGGAATGTAGAGAAACACAGAAGCAGGCTCTGGTTACACGAGGAGTCTATCTCCTGTACTTTCTTTTAAGGGGATGCTTTTCTAGTGCAAATGAATTCCTGTTTCCCCAGTTTCCAATTCTGCAATCCACCATCTGTATTAAATGAATATGTGCTCAACAGAGCAATAAAGTTTGTTATATTAGCCTTTGGGAGACAAATGACTTGTTACAATTTTCTAGGTTAGCTAACATGAAATTCCCAGCGTACTGGAAATCCTCAAACTAGCCTGGAGTGTTGACAGATGGCCGCTCAAATCAATGCCCAGAGACTGACAACACCTAGGAGGGGCCCCCACCCTTCCTTTTTGGCTTTTCTTTCTATTTTTTTGTTTTTATTGTTTTGGAAATATATGTTTTACTCTTCTGATATTGCTGAGTGAATTATTTCTCCAAAAGTTTGGCAATGCAATTTAAACACTGTCTTTCTGTTACTACTCAGGCGATGAGATTTGGTTTCTTTCCTGCTCACACTACGAACAAAAGAAAGCATGATTGGGAGAAGATAACAATTAGCTAATACAATGCCTGAATGAGTTTTAAAGTTGTAACTTATGCAAAATTTTGGATTGAAGCACAGAGAAATATTAGGCATCAAAATAAGACACGGACATAATCCCATGCTCTGAATCTAATTGCTGGTGAATTGTATGGTATTTTCTTTGGCATTTTTACTTCTGCAGTCAGGAATGTAGACCAAAATATAAACACTTATATATAGACACATCTACATACTTCTTTTCTACCAACCAATCTGCTACCTATCATCTTGCTTTGACTTTAATCTATCTTACATCTATATCAGAATACTCTTCAATAATCTATGCACTTGCAACAATTTCAGTACTTATCAATGACTCGCAATCTACTAAACAATGCAGGATTTTCCTGTGGCCTGCTCTTGAAATATGGTTATAGGCTGTATTCAGATAGAAAGTACAGCACAATTCTTATTGTTACTTTTAAGCAAACCTTCTAGTTAGAGGTATTTCAAGGATAAGTTAACACTCATTTAGGAACACACATCCAGAGAATAGTAGATACGATTTTTGATTAGAAACATGAATGAATGAATCACTATCAGTCAGTAAGCAACTGCCAGAGCACTGTAACTCATTTAGACATGATTAAAATAAATTCAAAGCTAGTGTTAGTATTGCTAAACAAAAATCTTAGATTTAGAGGAAACATTAGTTTCATATAATCCAATAAACCACAAAAAAAAATTCCTAAGTTACCTCAGCTACACATCCAGTAAATTGAAAATGTGAACAGACATCTTGCTAAGAAAAAAATTTTCACACAATAGCAGTAGTGGAATTATCTATAAAAGATCATCTACCAAAATGATATAATACAGTGTTTTACTCTATCCAACTGTCTTTATGCACTGTGTAATTCAAATATACTATTATAATTACCACTGTTAATTTATATGTAGGAAAACTGGAGATGTCCGAGGACATAAGTCTCCAGTCCAGAAAGAATTGATTTGACAAGTCTGTTTGTTCAGAATCACATACAGTTTCCCTTAGGAGAATTTGGTTCATCTTGTTCAAAGAAAATGTTCAATTCTGAACATTCATGAGGAAACTCAGAAAACTTGTTTCATTCTCCTCTTTCTTATGATAAATAGCCTTATACATGTTTAAAATATAAATGTAATTGGGATATTTTAGTGGCACAAATGATTAAGCTGTAAAAGTTCTAAAATATAAACGAGAGGATTAGGAAACTCACTCAGCAATGAAAACACTTGACAGGCAACAGGACAGAACATGCTCAGTAAATGCTGAAGAGGGGCGGGGAGGAGGGCGACAACTAATCTGTACGGTCAGACTCCAAAGATGAACAGAGAGAAGGGGATGAAGAGAGAGAACTGGCTGGCCAGGATAGTTGTAGCTGTGGCTCTGAGCTTATTGAGAAACCTTGACACACACTCACACACACAATAAGGTTTAAGTGCAACTGAAATGATTACTAACATCGAATTTGAGCTTCCACATGCCCATGCATGAAAAGATGCATGCATACCCTCACACATGTAAAGGGGAAAAAGAAATGAAGAAATAATGGAAGTTATTGAAAACAGTTTTGGATTAGTGATCTTAGCTTACTAATCCACAATTATACACTAATTAGTGTATAGGAGTTTTTCTAAATTACATCACTGCAATACCTCCATGTATTTGAAATCTGAAATAGTCTAGTCAGTTTTCATGGCCTTCCTTGAATACTAAAAACATTCGACCATTTCTAGATTAGGGCCCTGTATTAGTTACTTTTGTCATTGCTATGAGAAATTCCTAACAAAATGCAGCTTACCTAAGGAAGAGCCTACACTGATTCACAGTTTAAGAGAAATACGGTTTATCGGGACAGACAGGCATGGTGTGCGGACAGTGAAGCACTTAGCCTGGGCTTGTAGGCAGCAACACAAAAAATATGCTTATAAATTTGCTCTTCTCTTCCTTCTGTACCATGGTATGGAGCTACCTACATTCAGAGTATTATTTCCTTTTCAGTTAAACCTTTCTGAAAATGTCCTCAGGTACAAATTACCTACACTCAGGTGATTCCAAACCCAGTCAACTTGACAAAATAGATGATCATTATAGACCTAAAAATGATGAAATTAACTTTTGTAAAAAATGTTCTAAGTGTACTTAAAAACATAGCAGGAAAAATAACACACACACACATACACACACATACACACACATACACACATACACACACACATGAACACACACACACACACACACTCAGAGAGAGAGAGAGAGAGAGAGAGAGAGAGAGAGAGAGAGAGAGAGAGAGAGAGAGAGAGAGATAGGTACCCCATTGGTTATTAAGAGTGACTAGAACATCTAGAGGAGGGCCACAGACTTTGTGACCTAAAACGTGAGTTGTTTTTGAAGGTTAGGGTCACTGGTAAGTGAAACTAGCAAGATGGAAGAAGCAAAATGCCTCCTTTCCAGCATATAGACACTAAAGTGGTCTGTAGGTGGCTCCGAGCTACCTATGCTCACAGAGTATTACAAGGAACCCAGTTGAGGTTTGTATTGAATTGAGACTGACCCTGTCTGTTGAGATGGCAGATGCAGTTGGCATACAACCAAATCAATTGCTTACTTAAACAAAATGTCACCACTTTTTGAAGGACTGAAATAAAATGCATGGCTCCCATAGCATAATACTGACAGTGTTTGGGATAAAATCTGTATTGCTCACTTTCCATTGACATTCTTTTACCTTTGTTGTGCATTTGTAAATTTTCACTCCAGAAGGCTTTAACATGTTGAGGTTTGGTCTTTGCTATGTATTTTAATGCTAAATATTGGACCTGGTTGCCTCAGGGACAAGGAGATCCTCCAGTAGACCAAGTGATGCTATACAACCTTGCCCTATATATTATCCCTGACTGATCAAGAAAGATGCCTACAACTTTTATCTGGGCAGATGAGAGACAGGCAGGGTTTCGGTTCCTATGCTCAGGGTTTTCAATACGACAGCACGAGGTAAGAGAAAAACGTATAGAGAAGAAAGTGGGGTAGGCAAGTCATAAAAACATGGCCACAAGGGCTGACCAATTAGAGTTAAGAGCAGCCCAGATGGAACATAGCAAGTTAAAATTTAGGGTTATTGATGGGGAAGTAGATTTTAATAGGTAAGAGGTTCAATAATTGTTCAGCTATAGTGATGCTTAAGGCTTATTATTGATATAATAGTTTTGTGTTCTTTATCTGGGAACTGAAGGTGGGGTAGAGGCCCCTGATTGAGATAAAACATCTAACACGACATTAAAAAGTCAATGACAAGGTCATATGCTATCCATGAGGTATCATTTCAGAAAATTATTTTCACAAAATAGTCTTATCCTAATAAAGGGCCACTATATAGTATTAAGATCAGAGACAAGAATAAGACCTACATTGAATTATCGGCTCCTCATTTTACACTTCTACAGAAAACCAGCTACTTTCCAATCTTGAAGGGAGAGTTGTTTTATACCATGATTCTCCTGAATCTCCAAATCCTTAACAGCCATAAAATCTAAAACATGTACAAACCATAAAAATCTGCACAGGGTGACCACTAGTAAACCTTTCAGCAATAAGACATCTAATAGGAAATCAATAGCACTGTGCATGCCTCTTAATGTCACATCCTAGCATCTCTATGATTGGGAGTGATGAAAACTAAGAACCCAATTTCTATGATAGGAGATTATTTCTACCTTAGAAGTGCACTCAACAACTCAACTAACTCCTCAAATCATCTTATCCCAACCTTCTCCAGCCATGGTCTTCATGTTACTTCTTAATTAAAAGAACCTTGTAGCTGAGGTTGGCTGGCCTGGGACTCAAAATTTATCTGGCTTGGGACAATCTCCCTACCTTGTGTGCTTGACTGTTGCTAGTCTTAAAAGTCATTCACCATATGCCTAACATGACTCATAAATCCATTTATGAAAGAGATCAGAGACCTGGAGAGAAAGGGACCTATAAAACTCATACCAGCACCGGGAATTGAGTTCTGTATCACAAAAGACTATTTTATCAGGCTAAAAGAGCTACTGAATTGTTTAAATGCCAACAAGAGGACACAAAAGTACAGTTTACTGATTCCGTTCTAATTGTCTCTGCAAATTTGGTATAAGTAAAGTTAGAATACGTTTTAGTTTGTCAAAAATAACATTGCAACATTTACGAATATCCATAAAAATAAAAGGTGAGGAGAAAAATAAAGTATCTTTAATAAAACATTATCTCACATTCTTAGCTCTTGCCATATAGTGAACTTAAACATCCAACTTTATTCAACTCCAACATTTTCTTGTCCCATGCAAGTCAACTCACAATAATCCAGCCGAGATGCCTTTTAATCTAGGTAGCTGAACACTTTCTCTTATGTACAAATTTTGGTCTTCTGTATAAAAGGTAAAAATAAATAGTATTCAATAAGAATAACACATCTTACAAGAATCCTAGGATATTTACTAAAATATCACTTCTACATGAAAGGTCAAAACCACCCACAAGATGCAACAACAGAAAGCATATGAAGTGATCTCTCTATTCTTATCTCGTCACTGTGATATTGCCAAGCACAATGGCTCCGATTTTTCCAGAAAATAAAATTAATTCTACAATTGAGAAAAAAATAAGGAAAATACTTGTTAGGTTTTTTTTTTTTTGACATTTAGCCTTAGAAATTCTTTTACCTGATTTTTGAAAATGGATGTCTTTAGACAGTCTCAAGCATGAGAGAGAACTGCTCACAACCACCTCTAAGAGGAGCCACTGCTGTTCCTTTTAACACTTCCAGTCAAAGCCTTTGCACATGCGTTATTTCATGTTTTGTCACTTCAGTATCATACAATTGACTTGGAAGACGGCACTGATGCCATCATCAGAGAAACACCAAGTGAGGGCAAATGAGTTATTACAGAATACAGAATCACAGTCTAATCAAGATATTATTGTGAAATTTTCTTTATTCTCTTTTCCCCTAAACATTTTTAGAGCAGTATGAGGAGCTTATGATTTTTTAATGTATTTACACACTGGGACTAATTTTAAAATTAAGATTGATTTTGTAATATTCTTAATTAACTAATTCAATGACTAATACTCCCAATGAAATTAAATGGGGCTGATCTTTGTCATCAGACTTTCTTAGAGCAAATTCATTAGTAATTAAACCATGGCATGAAATTAATTTTAAATACCCACATCCCACCTAGAAAAGCCACTTCACCAATAGTAATTTAAATAAAATCCTTTTGTTTATAATAATTCCTTTCAGTAGTAGAGCAACCTTGACTGCTTATCCAATTTGGCAATGGGCAATTTACTTCAGCTGGTAATTAGGATGTTGGTTAGAGCATCATTTCTAATGTTTACATGGGCCGAATATTAATGTTTTGGCCCAATTTGTGAATTAGATTTTGTGGAAGACACAGAGGACTAAAATTAAATGCCTAACCTAGAAATAAGTTTTTAAGATTTAACAAGCTAACATTTATGTTCCCCTTTAGTATCCCTTTCCTGGATATTGGGTAGGTATTGTTTAGTTTAGTACTACAGCTCCTAGCTCCTAGGGACTAGTGGGAAAAGTTATCCAGCAAGCTGATCACATTCCCCAACTTTATCTCTCAATGTGTAAAGGGAGAAAATCATGCCACTGAGTTATCAAGGTTAAAACGAGTGATGCAAAGTGCTTAGAGACAACTCTGACTTACTGCTTCAGGAATGTTTGCTCATGTTGCTAAGAAAACATTTAGCTTCATGCAAAGTAACTTCATAGTTAATTTCAGATGATGAAGCAATGTTTTTAATAATGAAGACTTTTAGGAAACAATATAGATGTTGGTTTTCTCTCAGGGGAATGTTAGTGTTTTCATATGACAGGTATAGGCAAATAATATATTGAATATCTATCAAATGAACTTTAAAATATTTTGTTCTCAAGCGTTCAATTGTATATAAAGTAATTTACTTATAAAGTATTTGAATAGTAGTTTTGATTTGCAAAATGCAGGAGGCACTTCTAAATCACAGCAGGAAACTGGGGTGTATTTCAGTGTTTTGTGCTAAGGAATTACCAAAAAAGTTACTCTCTGTGGTTCCTAATCAGTAGCATAAAATTGGATGGAAATTCCCTAAGCTTTTTACTTTGATGAAATCAGTTCAGAAGTCAACAATAGCATGTAGGGCTCTACAGATTGTGATGCTTCCTTTCTCTGAATTTAGATCTGAGCCCACAGTAGGGCTCTATCCTGAGCAGATGTGAATTTGGTTGAGGTAAGCTGTGCTTTGTTTTCTCTTCTCCATGCATACCACTCTTCAATCTAGTGTTGTGCAGCACACAGGATGCTGAGTTACAGGCTAACATCTGCTCTTATTTAGGTAGCTTTCTGGTTCTGTATAACCTTTTCATTTTCATATCTTAGTTCTATTGATGAAATAGATATTACACAAATTTCTGGTACTTATGAGACAGGGGAATCACATGTTCTACATGAGTGTGCTTGATGTGGACCATTATTATTTGAAATAATACGATCAAAACATGTTAAGATAACAAATAGGAGGTATCTACAGAAATATAAATAGACAAGATTCAGCATACCCAGGGTGGTGCAAATATTTGATCTATAATCTGTTGTGCATGCAAAATACACAGGGTAATGATGGCACAAAGCTTGTTAGAATAACTAACCAATGTCTGATTTGACTTAAGGCCCACTCCATGAGATGGAACCCATATCTGATACTACTTACATGATCAAGAACCAGAGGCTAGATAGTTCAGAGACCCAAATACCCCAAGTCTAAACAAATAATTTTATAGTAACAATAAAATGACTTCTAGTAAATCCTGCCAAAATTCATAGATCAGTGTCTCATTCAGCCATCTTCAGTGAAGTTTCCTCCTGCAGAAAATGGAAACAAATACAGAGATCTCTAACCAGATGGATAGATAGATAGACAGATAGATAGATAGATAGATAGATAGATAGATAGATAGATAGATAGATGGATGGATGGATGGATGGATGGATGGATGGATGGATGGATGGATGGATGGATGGATGGATAGATAGATAGATAGATAGATAGATAGATAGATAGATAGATAGATAGATAGATAAATAGACAGATACCTTGAAACACACTTTCTAGTAGAGTGTCTCCATCAACTCACTTTCTCCCAAGCTCAGAAAATGCTTTGGAAGAAGGGAAGGAAAGTATAAGAGCCAGATGGGATAAAGAATACCAGAAAATGAAGACCCTTTAAGTCAACTGAGCAAAGCTCACATGAACTCACATGGATTGAAGCAACATACACAGGGTCTATGTAGGTCTTCAGGTTCTCTCCACATATATTTAGTAGTTTATGAGATTCCTGCTTGTGTAAATGAGTTGGTCTCTGATTCTTTTGTCTTCTCTTGGGGTTCTTTTCCTTCTGATGGGTTGCCTTGTTTAACTTTGGTGTGTGTTTTTTTTTTTTGTTTGTTTTATTTTATTATATTTTATTTTATTATGCTTGGTTGATATTTCTTAGAAGCCTGTTCTTTTCTGAAGGAAAGAAATGGAGTGAATTTGGATGTGAGGTCAGGTGGGTAGGAACTGGGAGGAGTTGAGAGAGGGGAGTATGTAATATAAAATTAATTCAAAAAGCAAAATAATCTAAATGGAGTCGCCAGATAATGGGATGATGGAAATGTCTAAACTAGACAATTTGTGCCACTAGGTAAAACTTCTAATACCAGGCATAAATTATGTTTTGTTGAGTTGTCAGACAAAAGGTCCCATGGAACTTTGCTAACCACTGCAAGCGTCTTCCAGTGTTATTGGCTGCTCCCTACAAAATACTGGTAGGGCTCCATTCCTGAAGACATCACTTATTTGTGTCATTAAACATGGAGAAGTTGAGCTGGTACTCAACTAGTTGGCTCACTCCCTGCTGACTAGTGTTCATGGTGATGGAAAGAAGTCTGCATGCTACTAGGGGAGAAAGGTAATCATGAGTGTCACCTATTTACAAGCTCTGTGACCTACAACAGTGTCTGGCCTCTAACATACATACACTGGTAGTAAAGGAATAAATGTCATGGAAGTAACTAACTACTTTTTAAAATTTGGTTTAAGGTCCAATTATTAGATGAAACACATACCTAAAATTGCTAAATTTACCAAAAATCTGAAACTACATATGTATTGGGCCTAGAGGTGAGACCTACTGCTATTATTCTGTTGAAGAAGCATAGCAATAAATTGACTCCTAATGACATAAATTGCTATAGTCAGATTAGTATCTTGATCAACATCATCAGCAAAAATTTATGTGGTATGTGCGAGTTAACAAAGAGATTCACAAGATAACATGCAAAGAGTTAGAGATTTTGAAGTATTCACTCCCAAATAGGATGTAGTCATAAAATCCTTCTACATAAGGATCAGATATCTAAGCGAAAGAAGAGGCAAAAATATTGTAAGAACCAGATCTGGTAAAGGAAACCCATTGAAAGTTACTTTCAGAAAAAAAATCTGACTGATACACTCATGTATTCAAAAGCTATGGCATATTGGACAAGACCCACACAGGTTCAAGCCAGATGGGGTCTCAGCACCTAGAGGGGAAAGTAGACAAGGTGTCCTACCTTTTACCAAGAAGGTATTTGGAATTGACTATCTCCACTGAACAAGGAGAATTCAGTTTTCTCCAGTGGACAGTCAATTGTTAGAATTCTTTCTCCAGGGCATGTTTTACACCCAAAAGTAATTGAGAAATACAAAATGAACTCCATGTTTTGTTTCTCTGTCCTGCTGTGTGTGTATGTGTGTGTATGTGTGTGTGTGTGTGTGTGTGTGTGTGTGTGTGTGTGTGTGTATGTGTGTGTGTGTGTGTGTCTTACAATTGATAATTAAATCAATTATAAGAATACTGTATGAGTTCAATGCTAGGTAGAAAATTATATATTATTTTACCTCTAACTGAGCAATTGTGTCAGCGTTATACAGTGAATTTTACATAACTATGTAAGGCAATATATAATTATAAGGAAAGACAGAAAAAAGCTCTTAAAATGAACCATCCTGTTGTACTTGAAAAGAATGGTATACATAGTACTAAAGTCAAATTTGATTATCTATCTATCTATCATCTATTTATTTATTTATTTATTTATTTATTTATTTATTTATTTATTTATACTGCAGCATCTTATCAAGCCTAGGCTATCCTGAAACTAGCCATCAAACTGCTTCAGCCTTCCAAATGCAAATGCTGGGAATTTGGAAAAGTGTCACTGCACCAGGCTTGAGTGCAGAATGACTACTGTTTATAAAACAGTGTGATTTGTATATATGAGGTGTATGTGTGTTGAGGTGTGCTCACCTGTGAGTGCATGCATGTTTTACACCCAGAAGAAGTAATTGAGAAATACAAAATGAACTTCATGTTTTGTTTCTCTGTCTTGCTCTGTGTGTGTGTGTGTGTGTGTGTGTGTGTGTGTGTCTTATAATTGATAATTAAATCAATTATAAGAATACTGTATGAGTTCAATGCTAGGTTGAAGTTGATATTACATATCTTTCCTTATCAGTTTATGCCTTTGTTTTGCAACATTTTTGAAAAGTTCTCTAAGGCTGAAGTCTGATGGTTGGCTAGACTGGCTGGCCTATCTCTCTCCTCCACCAGCACAGAGTTCCAAATCCCTCACCCCTGGCTTACATGTGGGTGCTGAATCACAAACTCTGGTTCTTATCCTTGTGTACAATCCCCGGAATATGATGCTCACAACATTAATTTATTTAAAATGATAAATATATTCAAGGTATACCAATAAAATTCTGCCCTAACTTGTATGTGTTTTTTAAAGACTGGGGAATAAACCAGTAAGTGAAGTGGAGGGCTGGAATGTATTTAGCCTCTCAAAGTGTTGAAAGACTGACACTATGATAATTTTTCAAAATGAGTTTTGAGTTACCATATAATTATTGTTCATAATTGTGTATGAGGAAAAATAACTTCTTTTGACTTAGCCCATAAACAATTATTTTTTTTCTGACTATCCAGTGTTTATTACACATTTTCCAAGCAGTTTTGAAGTGTATATGAAATGACACAGGTGAATTAAATATGGTAATCTTTAAAATTAGATGAATGGGTGACTTCTTCTATCATGGTTTTAGTGAGATAATTAGGATGGTAGAACCCAAACCCATTGAGTCACTAATGCTGCAACGTTAAGATTCCTAATAGAATAAAAAAAGGCAAATTGTTATATAAACAATCTTGGAGGAGTTGAGTACATAAGAAAATGATATTTTTCTACGTTAAAACAAATGACTGGCAGATAAAGGAAAAAATGTAAAGAAATACCGGAAAGAAAATGGTGATGACTTTGTGTTTGATCATGTTGTAAAGACTATTTCTATAGATAGGATGATAGAAGGGGAAAATTTACAAAACAGAAAAGTGACAACTATACAGAGAATAATAATATACTTGGTAACTGAGAATATAAAATCTGAAAA
This sequence comes from Micromys minutus, assembly GCF_963924665.1. NCBI lineage: Eukaryota > Metazoa > Chordata > Mammalia > Rodentia > Muridae > Micromys > Micromys minutus. The sequence continues at coordinate 61,257,008 of NC_137973.1, read as the reverse complement.
TGACATCTGATTTTCACAGCTGTTCTGCTATAAACATCAAAAAAATTGAACCTTTCTGTACCTTATGTAAAATGTAAAATATCTTTAATAATCATAACAATAACATATTAGAATGTAATTATCATATCATGAAAATTTTTTCTGAGGAATTAATAAGATAATGGTCCTTAATCACTTGGAAGAAACATTGACAAGTTGCATAGAGGCAGGGAAATATTTAGAATACAAATAATAGACCACAAATTTAACATTGACATCACAAATACTTTTTATGCCTCTCCTTTGAGATGGCTCAGATGTGAAAGACATGAATTCACAGTCTACAACATAAAAATAATTGAAGCAACTGTAAGTGCTCGAACAAAGAGTGAGTCTTGATAGTTGCAGTTTTCAAGTTGCCTACACTTCCTCAAATCACACTATTTGAGGGAAAAAAAAAGATCTAGGGATTGATTTATTCTGATTTCAATACAAGTAATGTTTTAAATGAATACACTGACATGTTTTCAGCTCCAAATACTCACCTTTTCCTTCCTTACCTATATTGAAGGGTTTGGTTCTGTCTTATATGGCATCTGAAAATTAAGATCTCACTGTATATCACTGATGACCTTAAGAATGTTCTTATGCATCCTGAGGTGTTTATTTTTTCTTACATTTGGTCCTGAAATATTGGTTTTGACAATTGTTACTGTCTTATAACTTATCCTTCCTTTGCTTCAACCACCTCTACACAGATTAGGGAAAGAAGACAAAGGGTTCTGAAAGGGTGATTTAATCAGTTGTCTATCTTCTGATGAAAATATCAATGTACTATTCTCATTGGAATCCAATTCAGGCTCCCATATGAAATATGCCTAGTATAATAACATACAAATTTCATGCCTTGATTTGATCCATAGTAAGGTGTTTGTCACCAATGAAATTTTCTGATATAAATCTGAGGTAGATTTTATGGACATAATTTAAAGGAAGACATGATGAGGTTAGTTTACAGTAATCCAGACTGTTATTTGAAATAGGCTGCTATTTCTTATTTGAATGTGATTCTGTATTTTTTATTGCTTTCTTCCTATGACCTCTCACTGGGAAACATATATAAAGATTGCACACGAATGTTTCAAGTGATTCCTTCCATTGTTTTGGTAGGCTTCATACATACGGTTCTTATTGTCACTGGAAAAGGGAGAGGTAAAATCAATTTCCTCTTCAACATATTGATAAACAACTCCAGATATAAGAGGTAAAGAGGAGAAACTAGACTTACCTTTGTGTGACCTACATAGGAATGCTGGAAAAAATTAATTCCAGAATATTATGTCAACATTCCTGGAAGCCATGGATATGATTTACATAGTAGGTCTTCTTGCTCTACCCAGATACTTTCATCTCGGTCCTGTAAATTGCTTTCATTTTCCCCCCCTGAGCCGTGCACTTGAGGCATTGTTGTGATAAATTATGGAGGTAGAGAACTGAAAATGGTGTGTAGATTGTCTAAGAAATTGAGTGCAGTCAGCCTTAAAAGTGGTAGATGATGTGCCAGGCAGCTCCCTTACCCTGGCCATGTCCCATATGTCCTCAATGAACAGCTGCTTTTAACTTTGCCTTTTACCCAGAGAGCATGGGAGTTGCTGGATTTATTGAATTAATAACCACTCCATTCCGTGTGTTTTGTTTTCCTGTGACCGTGAAATCTAGCTCTAATGTTAGCAAAATGTAAGACAGCTCTTCTTAACAAACAAGGCAGTTATCTGTTGGGGGGTCACTAATACTTAATCTTTGGGGTAGAAAATAATCGGGAAATCCTTCCAAATCTGGGGTAGAATGTTTCTAACAATGTTGAGTTAAAAAGGAATTTTGTGGGTTACACAGACAGACAGAATCTGGCTTCCACCGTGATCTGTGGTCTGAAGTATGACTACTGACTACCAGGTGTTTGTGATTGGCTGAAGTGGAGTTTTTTTTGTTGTTGTATGTTTATTTGTTTTTTAATTTTTTGAAAGCAGAATTTTATACAAATTTGTATGTAGGCATACATAAACATATTTTCCTCAGTAATATCTCTGTATCTTTACCTCTATTATCACTTATCAATCACCTATCTATCTATCTATCTATCTATCTATCTATCTATCTATCATCTATCTATCTATCTATCTATCTATCTATATCTATCAGCTGTCTGTCTGTCATAGTTAGGATTTTACTGCTGTGAATATACACTTTGCAGGTCCAGAGGTTCAGTCCATTATCACCAAGGTGGGAGCATGGCAGCATTTAGGCAGGAATGAGACTGGAGGACCTGAAAGTTCTATATCTTTAACCAAAGGGAGACAGCAGACTGTCTCCCATGTGCCTAGGACAAGAGTCTTAAAGCCCATCCCTGAAGTTACACACTTACTCCAACAGGGCCACACCTACTCCAACAAGGACACACCCACTCCAAGGCCACACCCAGTTCAAGGCCACACATCCTAATATGCTACTCACTCCCTGGGCCAAGCATATCCACACCACCACATTATCTTTGTATGTATCTATGTATTTATTCATACATGTATGTATGTATGTATGTATGTATGTATGTATGTATGTATCTATCTATCTATCTATCTATCTATCTATCTAATCTATCATCTATTTTTTTGCTTGGTAAATAGCTAAATATTTAGAAGGAAACAAAAACAGTGGCTTCTCTTTCCTTTAGTTTTCAGGTCATTTCTTGAAGAGTCTAATTCAACACAAATTGCAAGGATGTAGTCAGAGGTGGAACAGCACACTTGGGAAAAGTTGTTGAGCTTTACTTCTTCTGGCCAAGGACGTGTGTGAAAAATCTCTTATCAAAGAGTCTCAGTCAGGGTCACTTTGACAAATGGTTCCTGCTTTTCTTTCTCTTCTGCCTCTTTATTCCTTATCATATCACGTCACAACTGTTCATGTTCCTTCCATAATGTCTCCCCCATGACTTCATAGAACACACACTGGATGCAGAATGTTTCATCAACTGTGTTTTTTCCACACCTGAGCTTTCCTCTGCTACTGTACAAGAGTAACAGAAATGGTTGTCAGTTAAAGACTTACCAAAAATAGTTTAGAAAATTTACTTTGATCCATTTACTTTTTGTAAAGAAGAAAAATAACAACTAAGTTTATTATTTTATAAGATCCTAAAAGAGCACTCATTATATACTTGTGTGTGTGTGTGTGTGTGTGTATACACAAGTTATAAATTTAATTTGTCTAAAAGTAATATAAGGCGTTATAACAAATGCTTATCCAGTCATAGATCAATTACTCACACAGAAAAAATGCCCATATTTTTAAATATCGACAGTTTTCTCTTTGTTTGCCCTTTGTTTACAATAGAGATATTTTCTAAACTATAAGATATTTTCTTTTAAAACTTTATTTTGAAGCCAGGACTTAGAACTACAGAGTATGAAAGTGACTGAGTGTTGATAGAGCCCTACAAAATATGGGGAGAGCTTAACATGTCTTCTGAATCCTTACAGCTAAATTTTGTTCAGTTCAGCGTATTTTATTTTCTTCCTAAATATCTACAATGTATTTAATCAGTAACAAATGCCTACTGTAGTTGCTGAGTGTTGCCTGACTTTCAAAACCACTGTCTGTGATGGGTTATATCACCCATATTTCATGAACAACAAAAGTGAGAATTCACTTTTAGCAATTTTCTCAAAGTCAAAAGTGGTCATTATTAATCTATTTAAATAAATGTCAGACTAGGCCAGCAATGAGTTATTTGCATATACATTAAAAGTCAAAGTCAGTAAATTAGTCTTCATATCATATGAGAAAAACAAGGCACACAATTTATAACATTTGTCTTTGAAACATACACAAATATTTGCATATTTCCCTAGACAAGATGTTTATTGTTTTGAGAAAACAGATTTGAAAATGTATTTTGTTAATATTAACATTGTTAGCTGGATTGAAGTTGTATGTTGAATTGTTATTATTTTTAAGTCGAAGGTGAAATGATTTATGCTGCTCACTGTGGAGAAGAGATGTATTGGGAGAGAGCAAGGAATTATTTGCAGATAGACTAAGTATGTATTTGCCTGGGTGGTGACAGTTTCCCTTGGTTTAGGCTCTCATAGTTTTCCCTCTGACTTTCAAGTGGTTTGGATTTATTCTATGCCCAACAATATGAGAGCAAACACACGTATTGGGATCTCAGAGTGAAAAACTACTGTGTCTTTTTTCCTGTGTTCATTAGTACACATTACCTCTTCTAGATCTTAATAATCTTGCAGTTCTCTCTAAAGTTCTTTCATCAAATCCAAACTAACATGCCCAACTAACTTTATCCGAACATTGTTTCTCTAATTGTGAATAAATTATGAAAAGGTAAAATAGTCTCTGAGACATTGCTCTTGCTAATCGAGTCTAGATTCAGGCTCAAAGCACACAAGCAAGAGCTCTGCCCTTGACTTCGTGAAGGCTGCAGAGGCTCATTTTGTATCAGTGTCTTCCTTAGCATAAGACAAATCCTTCTCACACATCTCAGCAGACCAATGCTACTCACAAAATCTTCACGTTGAATATGTGATTTCTAGTGTACATTAAAAGTACAGAGAGTTAGAATTCAGTTTTAATCTTACAAAGATATATATTCTTTATTGTACTGAAGAAAGCAGATGAGGTTTGGGTTCTTTTGATCATGTGTAGCTAAAGTTGGGAGAATATCCAGGGCTCTGCTGGTACTTAAGACACGCTCTCCCACTGTTTCCCAAAGCCCAGAAAACCTAAATATCCAAATTCATTTCTGTCTTAATTGTCTTCCTAAATAAAAAGAATGTTGACTGTTGGCTGCCTTATATCAGGCTGGCACTAATATTTGACCTGAACATGGATGTCTCCTCAGTAAGGAGAGCTTGTAAGGATTCATTTCTTATAAACAGACCACTGGGATCTTTAGAAAGACTTTGATGGCATTAGGTAATCATAGATTTTGTGATAACAAAATGGGCCAGCTTCTGTTTTCCTAATTTAAAATCTAGTCTCTACCTTCTATAGAGCAGACCCTATAGCTTGTTTGCTAGAAGAATGTGTAGACTTTGTCTTTTTCTTCAAACGCTTCGGTTTTGGGCCTTTTCAAAGTTACTCAAAACACCCATGTAGGTATATCTGAAACCTTTGTCAGACATTTTATAAAATGCTATTTTATGTATTTAGTTAAATCTAGAAATAAACAGGGTCTGCTTACTCCCATGATTATTGATATGCTAACTCTAGGGATTTTGATTTAGCAGTGGTTGCATTAAATATAAAAAAGATCCCTGAGGAGGCTGCTGTGTTGCTTGTATAGGTGAACACACAGGAGACCAATTTGACACTGTGCCAAACAAGCTAGGAGGACACAGAAGGTGAAAACCTGCCTCCAAAGGAGCCACTGGTCAGAGAAGTCAAATATTTGCATTTCACTGGTCACATTTTCAATTATGCTGTAAATATACAGGTTCCTGCTTGGGCCCAGGCACAGTCACAGCAGGTCCTTCATTGTTAAGCCAACAGGCTGTGGCAGCCTTCTGCAGTAGCAGCTTCCTGGGTGGTCTGTAAGCATTGCCTCAGGAGGTAGGCACTGTCATACTCTGATCCGGATGTTACAGAGGTATGTAACATGGCTCGTCTTGAAAGTTTAGTTTATGTGTTGTCTGGTCCTTTGTGGGGAGATCTGACATTCTTTCAGCTTTCTTTGGAACCTCTGTGGAATGAATGGGCTTGAAAGCCATTAACTGATATTCTTAATAAAAGATGAAATGAGACCTGGAGATTACATTGAAATATAAAAAGTAAGTAGAAGAGGATTAGGGAACTTTTTAAACTCAAGTTCAGGTTTCAAGTCTGTGTGTTTATGGTAAATTTGGTAAATAAAACTTACCTGTGTATTTTAAATGTAGGAGAAAATGCAAGAATACTTGTGTGCCTGCTGGCCAATGGCCATAGATGTGCTAACATGAAAAAAAGAGAGCATGCTAATCTTTTCATGGAGCTAGGAAGAAAGCCTATAAAGACTGTGAGTTTGGGAGGCAGAATAGAATCTTCATCATAGGTTCAGCTCCTGGTGCTGCCCCAAGAAATGTAGCCAGCCAGCACCTGTCATGCCTACATCCCCTAAAAAGCCAATGCACTCACTCCAGTAAATCACAGTGGCATCTTCCACCAGACTAACCAGAAAGGGAAGGAGTTCAAACCACACATTCCAGTCGTCCTGGGCCACCTGGAATTTAAAGCAAAGGCACTGGCATTTTTCCTTTAAATGCACACAGCATTTCTTCCCCATGGTGACCTTTCTTTCAGTCATTTTAGAGAATTAAATAGAGCTTAGAGAAGAGTAAACTTCTCTCTCTCACTCTCTCCCTTTCTCCCCCTATCTCTCTCTGCCCCCTCTTTCTCTCCCTCAGCCTCCCTGTCTCCCTCCCTCCCTCCCTCTCTCTCTCTCTCCCTCTGCCTCCCTCCCTCCTTCTCCCATTCCCTCTCTTCCTCTCTCTGTCTTTCTCCCTCTCCCTCTGCCCCCTTCCTCCTTCTCTCCCTCTCTTCCTCCCTCCTTCTACCACTCTCTCTCTCCCTCCCTCCCTCTTCTCCCCCTTCCCGCTCCCCCCTCCCCCCACCCCTCTCTCTCACCTGCACTCATCTCAAAGCAAGAGTGCAGAACCTAAATGATCCTTGAAAGCAAGAGAAACAGTGATGACCTTTTGTAAGGAAGTCTTCCTGGAAAACATCTGGGCAGACAGGTCTTGACATTAGAATCAATGTCAAAAATAACTGATCACTGGAGAAAACACTGAGTTTATTTTCAGTGGAGCTCCATATTCCCAGCAAAGGGAAAACTTGTTGAAATTAATTGAAAAAAAAAAAAAGAAAAGAAGCGAATTTTTGCCTTAATCTATATGGATTGAGTGAAGGAAGGAAAAAAAAGAAAATCATGCAAAGTAATTATTTGAGGGTTACTAAGATGAATATTCTAATTTCATTATATGCAGTTATCTTCAGTGAGAAATCCTGTGGAAGTGTGCTGCTTAGAATAATTCAAGTAAGAAATCCAGTGTAAATGGTTTTAATCCCTTCCAGCTAAATTAATATGGTGTGGCTGCCTTATGGTTATAGACTCAGTTATCTTTCTTGTTGACACACATAAGAAAATTCTGGCTGGGGACACATGATTTATTCTTTATATCTGGAGCCACGCTGTAATCAGTCACCCTGTTTCAAGTCTGCTTTGGCAACTTTATCTCACTTGCAGTTTGCATGTTTTTTTTTTCTTTTTGGAAGTGAAAATATATTCTGCAGTTTTGATGTGTTGATTGGTAGGAAGGTAAAGACAGCTGCACACGGTCCCTCGAGACAGGGCTCAGTGGCTAAATGAAGACCTCTCATGCTTTCTTGTTAGCCAAGATAGATCTACATCCCGATGAACCAGAGCTAGTCAATAGCAGGGGCTCTCAGTACATGTGATCAGCAGCCACAAATCAGTTTTCACTGGGACTTAGTTATCGGCATTTGGTGCCGTAGGCTATGCCCCTGCTGCTGCAGGCTGTAATTTTTCCCCCAGTGAAGTTTTTAAAGTCACAGGCTGAGACTGGAACTGTGCTCTCTTGGTAACAAGGCTGTCACCAGTCTGCCAGCTATCAATGGCCCATCAAATAAATTGCGACTTTAATGCACTCAGTCTCTTGCTGCTAAAGAGACTTGGTGCTCCTCAGATTTCCCAGTCCTCTCCCAGAATTAGTTCTAAAAGGCTGCTTAGTTCTGGGTATGCATGGCTGTCACACTGCCATATTTGTATAGTTTTGCCTGTTGAAATTTCAAGTCACACTTAAATTTGTACCATTTTTGTGTCTAGGTTATAACATAGCCAGCATCTGCCTATGGGATCCATTTTGCTTCTAGGAACATTTTTCCAAATTTTACCTCAGCTCCCTTTAGAATCTCATGATGCCTTGTGGCTATCTCAATAGAATTCTTGCAGCAGGGCCATGGGTGACCTAAAAAAACACCACTTTATAAAGCAGACTTAATGTCCTTGGTCACAAGACTATCCTCTGAAAGTAATCAAATGCCTCTTCTTTGTAAAATAACTTATATTTTAGATTTAAGATACCCATATGCATTTGAAGTGTATGATATTGACTTGCAATGCTGTCCCGATTTTCAGGAGTGAGGCTGGGGCAAGCCCACCTAACTGCATATTCCCACTGCCTGTGCACAGGCTGCTGGTTCTTGCACAACTTTTCGTAAGATTGTGCAATGAAACAGGCCTTTCAGAGGAGCCTGCTGAGATCGTACATCCCTGATGGCTCCAGTTCTAAGCCTTCTCCATTCTGCTGGAAGTAAGATCTCAGCACAATCCTCTCGTTGCTCCCTACCAGGGTCAGGTGTTCTTGGGAAGTGGTGAGAAGCCCCAAATCATGAAAGGAGCATGTATGGTGCATGGTGGCTACACACACACACACACACACACACACACAGAGAGAGAGAGAGAGAGAGAGAGAGAGAGAGAGAGAGAGAGAGAGAGAGATACTTTAATGTAGATATTAACAACCATTTGTGGGTTTTGGTTTCTTATTTTAGATGTCCCCAATTATTTACTTTTCTTCAGTCGATACAGGCTTCCAATAAAGCTCAAAGAGTATGTGTCACATTGTCTCAAAGTCCCCTCTATCATGTAGTTCTCTCTCTCTCTCTCTCTCTCTCTCTCTCTCTCATCAATTCATTATTTTATGAAAAAGTTAGGGGTAGGGTTGAAGGAACTGAAGGGGATGGCAACCCCATAGGAAAACCAACAGTGTTAACTAACCTAGACCCCTGGGAGCCCCCAGAGACTGAGCCAACAACCAAAGAGCATACAGCTCCTGCACTCTGCGCATAGGAGCAAAGGAGTCAGTGGGAGAGGATGCACCCAATCCTGCAGAGACTTGATGCCAATGGGCTGGGGCAAGGGGGCATGTGTCATCCATTTAGAGGTGAAGGGGAGGACAGATGGGAGTAAGAACTCTGGGAGGGGACTGGGAGAGGGGCAACATTTGGCCTGTAAACTAATAAAATAAATAATTGATATTAACGATTTGTTTACTCATAGTTCTTCCAGCTCCTGCCTAGTGGTAGCTGAAGTCCCTCAATGGAACTGCTGTCCCTTTCTGGGAGCACTGTTATGCACCTTCCAATTTCTCTTTTTCTTTTCTACCTTTTCTACACTTCAGAATAGCCACAACCCAGTGACCAGAGTGGGTGTACGATGTAAGAACTGTCCTGTGAGTCCCTGATCAAAGCCTTCCTCTCCTTCCAAATGAACTTCTTGCCTGCATTGCAATATTTAAGTTACTTATCTGTCCTATTTAATTATCCTTTCACCCCAAGGAGGATAGGAGCTCCCTACAGGAGGGTTTATGTGTTTTTCTTCCTCTCCTGCCCTCAGTCCACCTTGGAAGTCTTTAAGTCATTTTTATTGAGTGAGCGAGAGAATGGTATCGCAGGTGCTCCTACACACAGACATCCAGGGAATGAGAGGAAAGAGAACATGCGCACATGGTTTCACCATCCCCGACTTATCCTAAAGTCATGGCTACCTAAGAAAAAAGTGTCCCATTAAAATTTACTATGAATTATACTTGTCAAATTTTAATAACTCTGCTATATTGTTTCTTAAGAATAGTTTTAAGATTATTGTAGTCACATGTCCTAGCTGATTATTTTAGGAGTTTTTGATTTTGTGATTTTTTTTTTTTAAACTATGAACACTTGTTGACCAATCCAATCACTATGCCAGCAAAATGAGTTTTCAAGGAATGGCTGTCATTAAAGGTCAAAACAAAAGAAAAACATAAGAAAAATAGGCAAGGCCAGGAAAATGTACAATTCATGTGTGAATAACTGAAATAAACAGAAACTTCAAAATTAAATGCATATTAATGTTTTAGCAGCCATTGTCACACTTATACTTTTAATATATATGTAATTTGATTAAAAATCATTGCCTCTTACCTGTGTCCATTGTTTTTCCATTGGAAATCATATCTTTTAGAGGCATGTAATCCTAGAGAATTTCTAAAAGAAATGCTTGTTGTATTTTGAAGTATAAAAATAAATATTCCTTGATGAACCTATAACCCATATTTGTTTCTGTTTTCTCTTAGGAGGCAAACAGTAAAAGCCCAGTTCCAAGCCATCCCTTCTGCATTCAGGGGATTCCACGGTGTCTATTTGGGTATTGAGCAGTACATTAGTGAAATCAAGTCACACGTTGCTCAGTGCAAACAGTGGAAGAACAAAAGCCAGATCCTAGAAACATAATTCTCGGATATCTTGGGGAGTGTGTGGAGTCTGCTCTATCCATTCAGCCCCCTGCAGGGCAAGTGATTAGTTAAGGAAACATCTGAACTGGTTAGTTGTACATTTTTGAAACCATTTTAAATTATGGAAAAGACAGCCCTCAAGAAATTAATTAAAGTTTTGGACAATAATACAGTAAGGGATGTCTATGTTTGCAGTCTTTCCTCTCTGCTTGCATACATCTTTCTCTGTCAAGTACATCAAACAGCTAATTAGCCTCCTTTTAAGAGCTTCCCTGCTCACATCACTTAAAAGGATCTTTGGGCTGCCTCCTTAGAAGGTTCATGCTTTCTCTGCCTTTGCTTTCTAAATGCTACCTAGACTTTGAAAGAATCTATTCTTCTCATATTCAGGAGCTTTAAAATAGGCTGGACTTTTTTTCCCCTTAAAATCAATTCTCTTTGTTTCCTCTCTGCTGATCAGCATTTGATAAATAGCCTTGTAAAGACTGCTAAGCCCATTTCACCTACTATTTGCTTATTTTAGTTAAATACCTCTGGGTTTGTTGAAGGCATCTGAAGAACATTAGCATGGCTGCTTTTTATTAAAACATGTGGTACCAGAAGAGAGAGAGAGAGAGAGAGAGAGAAGGAGAGGGGGGAGCAGGGGGTTGGGGGAGAACGAGAGACCAAAGTGTTGCTTTAATTTAGCATAAAGTGTTACTACCATGACAAAAGTTCAGTGTTTCAAACACTTATTTCAGAAATAACTGCAGGTCACATGATCTAAGGATATCACATGTTAGCACATGTTAAACATTATAACTATAACCAGAGACAGAATTTCTGACTCACAGCTTCCGTGAATCTGAAATATCACATGTCAGCTCAAGTTGACTATAAAAATAACTCTGGACGCCAGAGTGCTTCAATTAAACCATGAAATATTGTGATATTTTAACACAGGTGATAGCAGGAGTCAGTGCTGAAATGGGCACATGGTTGTGAGTTACAACCTTCTCCTTCAAGCATTTTTGTTGAAGGCGGATGTTGAAAATGTTCCTCTTCATAGGTCAGAGGCATACAACGGGAGGCAACAAGAGAGGCCTTGCAGGAGGGTGTTATGTTTACATGATTCCTTCATCCTTGTTCATTATCTTCATCTCTATCCGTATTGTATAGGTATGAGCCGGAAAAGCAAGTAAAGACACTACTGTTCTAGGTCGAGTGACAACCATGCGACCTCTTTGTGGCCCTTATGACTTAAAGTCCATTTAAAAATGTCTTGAAAATATTAGCTACATAATTGAAACTATCTTCTGAGGTTGTTACTAAACACACCCACAGCTTACCAGTGTAGAGGCAGCTGTGTAGGAATCTCAAGCACATGTCCGTCCACCTGATTGCATTTGAGACTTGACACTGGGCAGTAGGACTCCAACACTCTCCATCTTCAAATCCCAAAGGAACAATGAATGGATAGAAATGATAGATGTCAGGGTCAAGGAGATGGATATGGAATGGAATTGGGGTAGGAAGCACGGGGACTGTTACAGTTCACACTTAAATTGAATAGTATGAACTGGCCCAATGGCCAACCAAGTAGTTAAGGAGTGGAGGGAAAATGGTGAGAAGAATTTAACTGAGAAGTGTGACCCTTGGCCTCTGCTTTTGAAGTAAATCCTAGTGGATTTAACATTCCCCTTTTCCCCCTTTGCTTTAGGATTTCATTAAAACTGAACCCCTAAGTTGTATTAATCTTTAATAACGTATATTTTCATACAAAGCAAAAAATAATTTCAACAAAAATAAATATAGTTTCAAAGAAGAAAGAATGGAAGCCAGGTTGATATATGAACTTCCCAAATACCAGGGAGAAAAATAAAAACACATGAACAGTTACTCTTTCCCTTATGTATTGCTACAAGTGTGACCCCGCCATCTGTACTTCAAAGATACACATCTGAAGCATCGGTCATATAGGTATGTGTGCAAACACCAATGAGTAAGACATGAGGCCTTTAATATGATAACCTAAAAGCAAAATTGTTTGTAAGGTGGCCATTCTAAATCTGGGTTAATTTTCTATTACATTATCTATGACAAACATATCTGAGAAATATGACTTTTGACCCATCTGGCTTCCTCTGAAGCCTGGTGGTGTCTGGCCATAGGGATCATGTGACCCAGAGGTATATACAATATCTTTATATTTATAAAGTTACATTATAATATGTACAATATCTTTGGGCTATAAGTTATGTTAGCCATCACTCAATCCAATTGACCCACATTATAGTTGAAAAAATACAAGCCCTAGAAATTAGGATTATTTAAGAATTTTTTAACATCTATAATTTTTAAGGGCTTTTCGTGTGCTGACAGCAATTCCACAATAGGACACAGAAAACCCACAGAGATAACAAACCTGGATTCATATGGACTGAGATTGAACTGACAGTCGAAGTCTACATGGGTGTAACCTGACTCTGTGCATATATGCTATATTTGTGCAGCTTGGTGGTTTTGTGGAACTCCTAACAGAGGGAGAAGTGGCTATTTCTGATGCTTTGGCCTGATTTGGGGGACTGTTGTCCTCCTACTTGGTTGCGTCATCCAGCCTTAAATATGAATTAGGTTTCTAGTTGCATGTCTATTGCTACTAGATATGCCATGTTTTGTTGATATCTTGGGAAGCCTGCTCTTTTAGGAAGAGTAACATAGGGGTAGTGGATTGGGAGAGAGAAGGAGAGGGATGAAGCATTTGAGGAAGCTACAGACAAATGCAATGCACAAGAGAATACATTAATTTAAAAAGAGATCTGATAGTTGATGGATGAATGGAGTTCAGGGGAGGCAACGTAGGGCTGACACTCTATTTGGATTACTTTCCATTGAATGACTTTGGGTTATCTCTTCAATTTGTTTTAGAAAATGTATCTGATTTACTGATCATTGTCAGGTATCTGCCCAATGATGACAGTGATTTCTTACCATTTGTTTTCCTATGGGTCTAGAAACATTGTCATAGGACTTTGCTATTTTTGAATATTTTTAAAAGGTGAGTAACCTATTACATTGTGCTGGCTAGATTTTTTTGTCAGTGTCATACAAGCTAAGGTCATCAGAGATGAGGAAACCACAACTGAGGAAATGATTACCTAAGATGGTTAATACTGGTCCCAGAGCTCACCATAGTGTGGCTTCTTCCAGATGCTGTGATTTAGGAACCAATTTTCTGCTTGGTTTTTAGGGTCATCATCCCCTTCAGCACACTTTCCTCAGCCAGATTCCTATCTTTCCTTTCCGTGTCCAACATTGAACTTGAGGGATCATAGCATTTCTCTGGAGGCAGTTCTTTGTCCTCCCAGATCCCCTGACATCATCAAGACCTCCCAGACAGACAAGATTATTCTCATTATTATCAAAATTTCAAGGTAAGTGCATAAACTGATTGCACTTCCAAAGACACCCCATTCAAGGGCAGGAAGAAAGGATAAGAACAAACAAAGGGAAATAATGATCCAAAATACATATTTTATACTACAAATATGCAGAGCTGACTAACATGACAATATGGTAGGCCTGCCTCAGTCTGCTTGATCTAACAGCATTATCTATCATGATATGTTCTCAGTTAAAGCCATATTGTAATATTTCAGCTGACTTCTTTGGAATGGAATTTTTTAAATTCTGAATTTAGAATAAATTTTAGAATATATTTAGAATTTATTATTTTATTCTGATAGTTGATGAGATTTCTAAAATAACTGGAACAACTTGAAAAGCACATATACCCAGGACCATATTAATATTGTGAAAAGACATCGAACAGACTTTTGTTGGCTTTACTTAATCCTTAAAGTGAAATTTTACTTAAACATTTCACTTCTGGTCTGGTTAAAACGCACTTATATTGAAATTATTATGAGTTGTAGATGACTATGGAAGTTTATATGAGAAGAATCTTGATGACAAGAATAGGAAAAAGAAAATTCCCATCTGTCAGTCCAACTCATGCTGCATGAGAAACACACAAAGCTGACAGTAGGAAAGGGTTTTATTAACAGCATGCAAGCATGGTTTCTGAGTGTATTAGTGAAATGTGCTTAAGCTACGCATACCTGTAACTATATATCATCGGTTGTCAAGGGCTGGGGAAGTTTTTATACCAGCAGTTCTTAGAATAAATCTAGTTGCCAAAGAATAGATGAACCGTGATGACCCTAGAAGACATGTATTGTGAGAAATACTAAGCTATATTTGCAGATCACTGAAACTTCTAACTGAATAGGTTAATGTCTTCTTTAGTTCTCATACTAGGAAGTATTTTTCAGTATATCCTGATGAGTGTTTCATCTTATGTGACAGCGGCTCATTTTTTCTTCTGCAAATAGAAAAAAGTATTTCACTGAGAGATGCTCTCTCGTTTATCTAATCGGGTTTCCTACATTGATGACGTCAATGCATCCCTAACATTTAGCCACAAGATTCAATGTTTAATGAGCACTCAAGCACGTACATTTTTGAAGGTGAAAGACTATGTATCCAGACATTTTCAGAAGTAAAAAGGAATGGGTTGGGGATTAGATGTAAGTGCTCTTTTAATAAATAGTTCCCAATTATCTTCAAGAAATCATCTTGTTTTTGTTGTAGTCACACCAAAAATGCTCGGTGATATATAGCCACCTGGAGACTTTTGCTCACTGGACGACTGATGGGTGAAAATGGTGTTGTTTGTGAGGGATCTCTAATCTACATCCTTCATCATCAGTGAAGAACTGCATTCTGCTAAGAGCTATCAGAGCCTCTTTTCCCAATATAAGTATCATTCATGTATTACCACATATGATATAACATTTTGAATGTACTCTAGAGTTGCTGAATCACACACTTGGTGTCAGTCTTTGTTTCTCCATGGGGACCATTTATTTCTAAAGACTGGCTTCATGCTGGCTTGAGCTCTTCTGTTCCATTCTGGCATAGTTACTAAGGAGTATGTAATGCTTCTTTTTCTTGCATTCTTTCCCTGAGAAGCCAAATCTTCAGGAGTCCCATGCATCCTAACCCTGTAGCACTGATGCATGGGGTAGGAAAAGGCAAGAGTGTCTGTTTTCCAAAAATTTCTCATGTGATAATAAAGCTCTGTACTACATTAAGTTAGGAAGATATAGATTTTTAATACAGTTAGGTTATCAAGGAAATTCTTAGTATTTTGTAATCATCTTGTGGATTTCCAAGAAGAACGTGAACACAGCACACAGCATTCTTTCACCGCCTGAAACTGGGGAACAGAACTCAACTTGCTTCTTATGTCTTCTGCCTTCCCTCCCTCATCTCATCAGCTGTCTCTAAACTCCTTAGATGGAGTGCCACACAGCAAAGATACATGTAAGTTATGCTATATTGATAAACAATTATGATTTCCTAGAACAACTGACAATTGGAAAATAAGAGACTGGAAAAGCACAGCCGTGGTTCCAGGGGAGATGAGGGAATTGGGGAAGGCACTTGCTGCGAGAGTGTGAAACCTGAGTGGACCCCAAGAACCAGCATAAAAGCCTCAGCATGTGAAGCACCGGACAGGGCTTGTAACTCCAGTGCCTTTGAGAGCGATGACAGAAAGATATCCGAGGCTTGCCGGCTGTCAACCAAGCTCAGGTTTACCATGAGATGCTATCCCAGTGTAATAATGCAGATGGTGGTGGGGCAGAACACTCCACATGCTCCTCTGTTGCCTGTATGCACAGAGGCATGCACACCTGCACCTACATGTCTATGCCACATATCACAGTCAGAGAGAGGGAGGATAAAATTCCATTTATTGAGTGGCTTGTATAGATACTGAAATCTCTGTGTAGATGTAAAGATAAACATTGATCTATTCATTTAAATTTGCTAAATATCCACTGATAAGTTTGATGTTTAAAAATTAAAGAGTGATTTAGTGTGCCTGGAGATTCACTTCAGTAGGAGAGCTCTTGCCTAGCATGCCCAAGGTCCTGGATTCCATGTATAAGACTAAAAGAGTAAAGAGATGAAGTAAACTCATTATGACTTACTTCTATGGGTTTCCTGGGCTCAGCTGGACTGCTCTTTTTTGGCCTTGGCTTATGTCATGCGCAGCTCTCATTTGCAGTGTGGTTGGGGTTCTGTTCTGACTCTGGGGGTCCTGGTTCTGAATTCGTTTTCAATATGACCTTACACACCAAGATTCTTAGACCCAGACTCTAAGATACTAATTCTGCCCTACACTTAGTTCAAGATAATCAGATACTAGCCCCACTGAAGGACTTAGATAGAGCCTCCTTTGATAAAAGGAACTAAAAACACTGTGACTATGTTTGTGGCTAATTTGACAGAAATGGTCTTCACAAAAATTTCCCACGGAAATTGGGAGCTGACATTTCCAAGATAATTATAATAAAGACATCTCGCCATTTCTGATACACAGTGGTTAGTATGTAAAATCTATAATATATACTGAATGATGGTATTCCATGGTACAATTCTCTCTTGACTAATTATATGTAAAGATGTTTAAGGATAATTATGATTAGTCTGTCTTTTACAGGAGAAGATAGTATAGTAGCGAACTATGTTACAGAATTTTAAAATTCATATTTGACCTCTTTATTAGTTATCAGCTTATATATATATATATATTCTATAAAATAATTACCTCCACTGACTCACCATTCTATACTTTGCTGATACCCATGAAACAAAGGAAAGTACAATATCATCTTCCACTAACATCATTTAATGATAAAAAATTTAAAGTCTAATATATGTAAAGAAAGACAAATCATGCATTTTACTGCTTTCCTTTTATTTAAGTGTGATCACTGACAGGAGAGGAAATACAAAAATATTTACATTTCGTTTAAAAATGGCCATAAAGCACTTTAAGCACATAAAACTTAAAACTCAGTGACTCACAAATGATTTGGTAGTGTGTAGTGTGTGTGTGTCTGTGTGTGTGTGTGTGTTTTTGTGTGTGTGTGTTTGTGTGTGTGTTAGACAATAGAAATCCCACCCCACAGTTAGATTATAAAAGCTCCAATGAATAAAAGGTAAACCATAAAGAAAGAAACAAACACAAGCCAAACTGTCCCTGCAGTTTTGTTTGAAACATGCAATCTGTGGGTACAGCCATTGAGGAAGTCCAGGATCTCCCCAGCCTGACTATGACGGGGACAAACTAGCAGCTGCTCAGCCGGGGGAGACATAGAGTACTATGGGAAACTAGAAATAAGTTAAAAGATAAAAAAGAAACAAGGGAAGCTAGTATGAAATGAACTGCCATTCCAAATGTTTACTCCTATCTTGTCCACTAAACCTTAGTTTTATAGAAATTCTCAAGTTTTCCTGCCTTATGTTGTGATGGTCTTCTACAAATTTGAGTAGCATTTCAATGTTAGAGAAAGAGAAAACCATTTTAATGCTGTACTTGAGCAAAAGAACAGTACCAGAGGAGAGGACAGAGACCACTATAAGCTATACTTGCAGGACCCTTGTGTAGCATCACTCTGGAGCATACTGGATATTG